>NC_142038.1:11229128-11547878 GCF_982192425.1 Myodes glareolus | reverse complement strand
GGGACAAAAGGAGCAATGTGATGGGCTAGTGAGAGCCATCTCTGTGGAGCAGAAGGCTTACACCATGGCTTGGGAGGAAATGACCCGGAAGGGGCAAGGTTGTGATGGGCTTGGCTTCTCATGTCTGCTTCACACTTACTATACATTAAGTACTTACTATACACTGAGAGCATACTACATACTAAGAACATACTTACATTGAGTACTTACTACACACTGAGTACTTACTATATGCTAAGTATTTCCTATGGACTGAGTACTTACTATACACTGAAAACATACTATACACCAAGTACTTGCTGTGCACTGAGTACTGCTATGCACTGAGTACTTGCTGTGCACTGAGTACTGCTGTGCACTGAGTACTACTGTGCACTGAGTACCACTGTAAATGCTGAGGACAGTGTGTGCAAGGGCCCAGGCATGGAGAAAGTAAAAAAACTCATGGACTATGAGGAAGACAGAAGGACTTGCATAAAGGCATGGACAAGGGACCCTAAGGGTGAGGAGGGAGCTGCTTCAGGATTATTCGGCTTACAGAGACATTTGAAGTGGTCTTAAAGAAAGAGAAATGCTCCTTGGGCACAGGCAGAGGTGGGAGGGAGGTTCAGGAGGCCAACATGAGCCAGGGATGAAGGGCAGGGAGACTGAGCAGTCTACACAGCAGGACTAGAGCTGCATTGTCCAGTCAGAGAGACAGACACAGAGTGTGGAGAGCAAAGTGAGCGTGGGTGAGAAGGAGTGGTCGGAGACTGGAGAATCACGGTTTGTGTGTGTGTTTACTTGGACACGGAAGGCAGTCTGGAGCAAGCGAGCAACTCTCTGGAGAGGAACTCTGGAATGGCACAAGGGGAAGGGCCAGGCTAGCAATGAGGCTTTTTGAAAGAATTGCTTGCCATCAAATCAGCGTGTTCTGAACTTTTATGATTGTGATGTGCAGTAAGAAAATATATTCTCCTCGGGGATAGCGAATTCTGTGAAAAAATGGTTGGCTTTACTATGAGAAATGTGCCCAGATATTTTCTACTCCATTCATTAAAATAAAACTCTGTAGGGAGCTGGAGAGATGGCCATAGCAGCCTCTTGCGGAGGACCTGGGTTTGGTTCCCAGCACCAATGTGGTGGCTCACAACCATCTGTAGTTCCAGTTCCAGAGGATAAAATGTACTCTCCTGGCTTCTGTGGGTATTGTACCATGGTGCATTTTCCATACATGCAGCCAAACACATACACACAAAATGAAAATAATTTAAAAAAACCCTCTAGAAGAACTTTCTATGACTGTGAATGTAGCTCAATGGTAACGGTGCACTGGAGAGCATGCATGAGGCCCTGGATTCAATCTCCAATACCCACTTTCTTTTTCATTAAATTTACTAAATGAAAATTTCATTACATTTATACATATGTATATATATTTATAGATAATGGAAGCAGAGATATACGCCTTTAATCCCAGAAAGTTCTAGGCCGGGTGGGGCTACAGCGATTCTCTCTTTCTCTGAACACATATAAGTATTTATTATTTGGCCTTAAGAAGAAGGTTCTAACACAGACTGCAACATGGATAAACCTTGGCACTCTTACGCTAAATGCAATGAGACAGACAAAGGGGCCAGGTGCTATATGGCTCCACTTTGATGAGGTATTTGGAGTTGTCAAACACAGAGACAGAAAGAAAGGTGATTGCTGGATGCTTCGAGGAAGATGAGGTATTAGTCATCACTTAATGGACAGAAAAATTCTGCTGGGGAAGATGAAAAATCAAAACAGATGAGCTTCCTGCTCCTGTCTGTACGCTGACAACTGGGTAAAACGGCCAAGTTCAGACTATGTCATTTCTTTTTACACTTGTTTATTTGTTGCGTGTGTATGTGTATAGGTGCCATGGTGTGAGTGTGCAGGTCAGAGGACAACTTGTTGGGAGTCAGTTCTCTCCTTCCACTGTGTGGATCCTGGAGAGCAAACTCTGGCTGTGCGGTGTGGCAGCAGGGGACTTAATGTGCTGAGCCATCTTGCTGGCGCAAGGTTGTGGATTTTACCATAGTAATGTTTTTTTTTAAAAAATTGTGAATAATCCATTTGATTTGGTCTGATTGGGAGTGCTGTTGGGAGCTCTCACCTTCAGTTAGAGAGATACTGATCTCTAGGACTACGGGTGGAGATGAGCATTTGCCCGGTGTGTGCAAGGTCGTGGGTTCAGACCTCACCGCGGGCCCCTCTCTGATCCATGTGATGGAACTGGGTGGAAGAGGAGGGAACAGAGTGACAAGTGACAGTGGGCTGAGCACAAAGGGCTCCTTGAGGAATGAATGCCCGCACTCATGAGTGGAAAGGAGCTGCCTCTGGAATCTGAGAGACGGGGAGAGACGAGGAGCATGGGGGATGGGAGGGTGCTCTTCCATTCTTCAGGCCACAGATGTTTCTGTGTGTCTGCCATTATGACTAGTCTATGTGCATGTTGTTCTGTGGTGGTGTTTCCACTTCTCTAGGCTCCGTGTCTGAGTGGGGTTACTGATCGCACCGAAGCCTGTGTTTACCGCGGGCAGAGCTGCAGATGTTTCTCAAAGCGACCGCACCATTCCACACTGCCATGTGGGGCCCTTCTGGGCCTTCATCTGTGACCGCTCTTCTTATCAGTCTTTTCCAGCACATCAATTCCCATGGGTTCGGAACAGTGTCTCACTGGGGCTTGACTTTGCTCTTTCCAGATGACGAATACAATGGAACAAAGTTTTGTGTGGTCACTGGCTGTGTGTATCTCTTCTTTGGGAAAATATCTATTCAGGTCTCTTGCCGATTTCAAAATTAGAGTATGTGCCTTTTTCTTATTGAATTGTAAGAGTCCTTTATATATTCGACATGTAAGTCTCTTATCATGTATTGTTGATTGTACCGGGTGGTTTTGACACAAGCTAGAGTCATCAGAGGAAGGAGCCTCGGCTGAGGAAATGCCGCTGTGAGATCCAGCCATAAGATATTTTTCTCAATTAGTGATCAATGGTGAGGGCCTAGTCCATGGTGGGTGGTGCCATCTCTGGGCTGATGGTTCTGGGTTCTATGTGAAGGTGGGCTGAACAAGCCATGGAAAGCAAGTCAGGAAGCAGCACCCATCCATGGCCCCTGCCTCATCTCCTGCCTCCAGGATGCTGTCCTGTTTGAGTTCCTGTCCTGACTTCCTACAGTGATGAACAGCAATGCTGAAGTGTGAGCCAAAGAAACCCTTTCCTCCCCAGCTTGCTTTATGGTCATGGTGTCTCTCCACAGCAATAGAAACCCTAAGACATTGACAAGGCATTTCTCTCATTCTATGAATTATATTTTCCATCTTATCTTAAAATTTTATTAATTCATTTATTGTTCTGTGCATAGGTGTTTTGCCCGCTTGTATGTCTATGCACCATATTATGCCTGGTGCCCTCAGAGGCCCAAAGAAGGAGTCAGATCCCCTGAGACCGGAATTGCAGATGGTTGTGAGTAGCCATGTGGGTGCTGGCAATCAAATGTGGGTCCTCTGGAAGAACATCCAGTGCTCTTAACTGCAGAGCCAGCTCTCCGGACCCAGGGTCTACTTACTTATTTTTATTTTATGTGTGTGTGCATTTTGCCTCATGTATTCATGGGTTTATCCACCTCCACAACCCCTCCTTTATTTTTTAAATGAAACCTCTGTGGCCCTGTGGGTCAAATAAGGGCCTGGGGCATGTCACGCAAGGGAGCTCCCACTCAGCCATGCCCCAGCCTCACCTTCTCTCTCTTACTGGTGTTCTTTGAGGCACAGACGTTTGCAGTTTTGATGAAGTCTGAGCCGTCAGTTTATTGTTGGTGCGGCTGGTTGCTGCTCATTAACCATCCATTTGTAAACTGTCACTTAGGGCCTGATCGCAAAGATTTACACATATATTTTCTTCAAAGCATTTTTATAGCCTTTGCTCTTACACCGAGGTAATTTCGAGTTAATTCTTGGACATGCTATTGTAAATCCTGATTATACAAAGAACTAGAAGACGCCCTCACCGCTAGAACCACTTACTTAGGTCTCAGTGATTTTGGTGGAGGCGGACATCTTCTAGCAGTTACAAACGTTTTATGCACTCATAAACGATGTTATAAAGATTTGTGTTTTTTTTTTGAATCTTATCCTTTTCTTATATCAACATCTACAGAATGATACGCCATTTGTCTCTACTCTTTTAATGTGGTAAATTGTGTTCATACAACTGGTCACAGTAGTGGACACCCGTGATCCCAGCACTCAGGAAGCTAAGGCAAAGGATTTTGGTTTTGAAGCCAGCTCGGGCCATATAAAAAGGTACCGTCTCATAAAAGTGCTCCCCAAAGACATATTAATAGATGCTCAGTGCAGAGATTTAGGGCTAAGCTTAGCTTTTCATATGCTAGGCGATGTGAGATTTTGTTGGCTATTATTTTTAGTTAGGATGATCTTGGCACGCATTACTTTTCCCATGCTGTCTCTGCCTTTAAAGAAAATCTTGTGAAACGAATTAGGAATAGTCCTTTTCACACCGTTCTTTCGGGGCTAAAGAGATGGCTCCACAGTTGTGAGCGCTGCCTGCCTGCCCTTCCAAAGGACCTGGGTTCAATTCCCAGCATCTTCATGATGTTTTACAGCTGTCTGTAGTTCTAATCCTAGGGACTCCAAAGCCCTCTTCTGGCATCTACAGATACCAGGTACACATGTGGTGTCCAGATACACATGTAGGCAACACCCCCCTACACACATACATAAAATAAATAAGTTACAAAACCCCCAAATCTGTTGTTTGTACAAGCTTTTGAGAGTATCCTGTGGCAGATTTAGTAGTGCTACCCACTATAACTTTCCACAACTAACATTTTTCCTTTTGGAAATACTTTATCAACTACTTCCTTTAGTGATTTGGAACTATTCAGGTTTTCTATCTCTTTAGATTTTGCTTAAGATTTTTCTAAAAATTAAAAAAGTTAAGTTTAATGGCATGAAGTTTATGAGTCTCAATTATTCTTTGCTATATCTGTATTTTTGTCTCCTTTAAAATAATTTAAAATTTAAACATTTGTTTACTTATTTCTGTGTCTTTCTTACTATCTATATAAGCCATTGAGGTAGGAAATGACTCCTTCAACTACACCTCGTCAGCCGGGGGACGATGGCAATACCAACCACTATATGCTCTTTGTAGATGGGGAAACTGAGGCACAATGAGATTAAAAATGTGCTTAAAGACATATAGCTCCTATCACTGGCATTTTTATCTATCAATTTAGAAATGTTTGGAATTTTTCATTTTTTATTTTCTCTCCTCCTTCTATGTTTCTAGCCCCCTCTTCCGGTTCTCCTTTCCTTTCTCCTCCTTTCTTCTCCTCCTCTTTCCTCTTTTTTTTTTTCTGTTTTTTGTTTATTTGAGACAGGGTCTCCCTACAAAGCCCAGGCTGTCTTGGAACTTACTTGCTATGTAGGGCAGACTGGCCTTGAACGCACAGAGATTCATCTGCCTGTGCCCTTTCAGTCCTGAGGTTGAAGGTGTGCACCACTATGCCCGTTTTTTTTTTTTTTTTACCTTCTTTCTAAAAAGCTTCAATAAATTTTATTGAAGCACAATTAATAAAAACTCAGAGACAGATATCAGGGTTCAACCTGAATACCAGAAAAGCAAAGCAACCAGCCACTGGCTTTTATCTCAACCTCAGTCAGAAAATGGCGATCCTGCCTCCAGGAATCTCAGAATGAGACTGTGTCTGAGAGCTGTCTCCTCCTCTTTTATATCCCTCTCTAGGACTGGGGTTAAAGGTGCGCACCACTGGTTTGTATGTCAAGATAGTGTGGCCACTGGGATTAAAGGTGTGTGTCACCACTGCTGGTCTGTAAGCCTGGCCGGTGGGGCTGCTTTACTCTCTGATCTTCAGGCAGGCTTTATTTATTAAAGTACAAGTGAAATGCCACTGTATTTTATTATAAAAACCTTGCAAATTAAAAAAAAAGGCAGATGGTGGTTGTGTATGCCTTTAATCCCAACACTTGGAAGACAGACACAAGAGGATCTTAAAGAGTTTGAGGCCAGCCTGGTTTACAGAGTGAGTTCCAGGGCAATCAAGGCGACACAGAGAAACCCTGTCTCAAAGAAGCAAAAACCAAAAAGAAACAAAAAAATAACCCTTGCAAATAAATTTTAAAAAAATTATACACAAAAATGAACCAAAGCCTATACAACTCGATGAATTTCTTTTAAAAATTGTATTGGCTTGAAATGTGCAGAAGTGATATGGTGCTGACCACCCCTTCAACATTCGCATGTCTTTATTTCATGCCCGATGCAACCAGGGCATGTGTATCTGTTTGCATACCATAGTTTGTGTATCTGTTTTCACGATCTTTGGTTTTTACTATACAGCACATTTGTGTTTGCTGTGATGGCTGAAGACTAGGGATTGATCTCTATCTTGTTCTGTCTGATGCACATGCCCTTCTTCTCCCAGTCTCACTCTGGTCTTCTGTGTAGTGTTCTTGGCTTCAGGCAGAAGTTTCTAGGTTGACCCTTCACATTAGGTAGGCTGTTTTGGACTCTTATATTATGTGAGTTCCACAAATCCCTGGGATTGGCTGATGTCCCCTGGGTAGCTCTGGCTTCAGACTCACTCAGTGCACACTTCCTTGTTGTCTTCATTCATTTAAGAAGACACTTAGGGACACTGTCATTGTTGTCTTAGCATTTGCGTGGAAAGGTGCTGCAGATGGGGCTGGGTTCCCTGAAGAGCGGGCTTGGAGCCAGATGTTAGCATGCGGGATGTCTACTAAGGAGAGCTCTGGGGATCAAGACCAAAGAAAAAGAGAAAGGGAGAAATAGGGCAGTCTAAGTTGAACGCAGAGGCCTTCCAGCTGGAGTGCCCCTTCAAGTTGCCCTGGTTTGGAGTGAGAGGTTAAGTCTTTGTGGCTCTGTGTGGATCAGTTGTTGGCTCAGGGCTGCCTCTGAGCAGGGGACATAATCTTGGGAAAGGAGACAATTCCAAGGTGGGCTGGGGGTGCTGAGATCTGATGACTGGCTGCTCATGGTACCCCCTGCAGATAAGGATGGAGCCTTCATTCCTGTGGGTAGGGAAGGCACATCCTAGCACTACCAGGAAGCATATTTACGGTTGTGTTGGGAATTAAATTTCTTGAGTGTCTCTGTTTCCCAACCCTTACATCCATTCAGGAGTCTTCCTCCTAATGGTCAGCTTGTGCTGGAAGAACACTTGAAGCCCAATGTTCCGATGCTCAGTCAAGAGTCTTTTACATGCATGACATCTGCCCTAACTCAGGCTTCTAGCCATGCTGTGCCCAAGCCTCCTGTTCCTAGCTGGCTGCCTGACCATCTAAGTCCACCCACTCTTTCCATTCTCAGCCCACAGTGTTCCTTTGTCCCTTGAATTCCTAGTACCCATGCTGGCTCTACAGAGAAGCTATGCTCAGTACTGTGTGTGCTGTGGGCTTTCTGTGTCCATAGAGTGAACAGACTCGAGCTCTCTTCTGATTGTGCCAAGTGTAGGGGACTCATATATCCAGCCCAGCCTCCTTTTTCTGGTGCCCACAGGGAGCAAAACTAGGCTGCGCCATGTGGCTGGTGCACGCCTGAGGTTAGGAAATTGGGTCAAGGAAAAGGACAGCCTGCCTCTGTGCTGCCTTCGCGTGTATTTTGAGGCTCTTATCATGAAGCCAGCCCCCACCCAATCCTGCCCCAGGGACAAAGTTTGCTGTTCCATTTCCCAAAGAAACAGGTGCAACCCAAAAGGCTGGGACTGTGGCGGGTGGATCTAACTATCCAGAGCATGGCTCTTGCGGGGTGGGATGTCCTAGAAAAGAGAGAGGATTTTGAGCAGACTGTGGCCTGGGGCAGGAGCTGTGCTGTTGGCTTCACAGCGTGGCTGGTCAGGGCCAGCAGCTGCTGAGCACTTGCTCCAGGGCTGAGAGTGGGGCTAGACAGGAGCCAGCGAACAAAGCCTGCTGAGACCCTGCTCTCTGCGTCAGGCCTGTGCTTGCAGGAACCTCAGCGGAGCATCTCCCTTAGCGTGGCACTGTGCCCTGCTATGTGTCCTGCGCAAGAGAGCAATTGGAGTTCCTGTTCCTTCTCCAGTGTCCTTCAGGGATGTGGCAATACTCTGCATTCCATCTTTTTTTTTTCTTGCCTATTTCTCTCCAGCCCTTTCCGAACCATGTTCTTTGGGGGGGGGAAAGTTAGTCCTGTATAGGGTTTAGCTTCTCTTCTTTGTTCATGTTTATTTACATCTCACCTAAAAATTTACCCATTAACTTTTAACCCTAAGGATTATCCTACGGACACCCCACACACACACTGTTTACACACACTAGGAGAAGGGCTCATCAGGTAATATTTATTACTGTAATTATTGATGAAGAGTCATGAGCCAGGCTCTGACTTCAAAGTGGGCATACACTATTTACCCCACGCTGTAGCCCCACTCAGGAGACAGTCTTCTCTATTTCGCCCTCGCGCACAGATGGTAAATGCCCCATTCAGTTGCCATGGGAACAGCATTCCTGAGAGTGCTGACTTGCAGAAGGGAAAGTTTGTTTGGACTTGAGGTTTGGGGGCTCAGTGCATGGTGGTTGAGCTTGTGGCTGCTCTGGCCCGTGGTGAGGTAGTAAGTCATGGTAGATGCTCGTAGGGGAGAGGATGCTTACCTCATGATAGCCAAGGAGCACTAGAGACAGACGTGGCTGGAGTTTAGTATACCCCTCAAGGCACACCCCTAATTGCCCAGCTTCCCTCCCCCAGAACCCACCTGTGGAGCTTTGAATGAGAATGACCCCCATGGGCTCAAATCTTTGCATGCATCATCCCCAGTTGGTAAACTGTTAGGGAAAGATTGGGAGGAGTAGTCTTGTTGGAAGATGAGTGTCACTGGGGATGGGCTTTGAGGTTTCAAAAGCTCAGGACAAGCCCCATCTCTCTCTCTCTGCTGCTGCCTGTAGATCAGTTTGTAGATCTCAACCTCATGCCTGCACGCCACCAAGCTTCCTGTCATGATGACAATACAGTTTCTCTGAAACTGTAAGCAAGCCCCTAACTGCCCGTGTTCCTTTATAAGAGTTGCCCCGGGCATGGTGTCTTCATGACAACAGAACAGTATCTAAGACCCAGCCCTAAAGATTCAACCATCTTTCAGTAGCACCGCAAGCTGGAGACCTTTAACAAGTGGGTCTTTGTGGGTCATTGAGGACCCGATCTACAGCACAGAGGAATCTAGGTATAGCCACACAGCTTCCTGGTCCTGGTAGGAGGCGCCTTCTTCATCTCATTTCTAAGGCCCCAGCACAAGAGCTCTGATTAGGCATTGAGTGATTGTATGCACACAAAAGAAATTGAAAGTTCCTTTTCTTAACGATTGTTCATTAAACACCAACTCAGCTTTAGCACTAGGGGAAAAGATGGAGATTCTGGTTTTGGAGAACTGCCAGGTTCCAGAAACTGGATTTGGAAGTGCTATAATTTAGATCTGGAATGATCCCCAAAGGTTTCCAAGATTAGGACTTGATCTTCAACTTGGCATCTTCAAGAGACAGAGCCTCACGGGAGGTTTTATGCTGTTGTGAGTGTGCCCAAGACTGACATACACTCTTCCCCCACCCAAATTGTTACTTCTCGTAAGCAGTTCCTCCTTGAAACAAATGTTGAGCAGGTAGTTGACTATACGTGGCTGGGAAGGATGTGGGTGTCTGTCCTGGGTGACCCAAGTGCCCGCTGTGTGTGTCACCTGGAGGGGAACCGTGAGAACTGAGCAGGGAGAGGATGGGGTGTGCAGTAGAAGTTCTGGATTCCAGACAAACGCTAAGAATGACAGTGTTGAGTCTGGGCAGGGTGGCATGGCACACACCTTTAATTCCAGCGCTTGGGAGGAAGAGGCAGGTGGATCTTTGTATTTCACAACCAACCTTGTCTACAGAGCGAGTTCCAGGAAATTCAGGACTACATAGAGAAATTCTGTCTTGAAAAAATAAAAAAAGAGAATTATAGTCCTGGGCCTGGAGGCACCCTCAGTCCAATGCAGGACTGTGGCCAGGTGGCACTGGTCCCAGAGCCAACCTCCGTGTTCTTCCTCGGAACCCATCCTTGGCTGGATGATACCCAGGATTTCCCACTTTGGTCTCTGCCATCTGCACTGTGGGTCTTGCACCCTTCAGAAGGTCCCGCAGAGCTACAGAGCTTTAGATTCTCCTCGGCTCAGCGGCTCCCCAGAAGGGACTCAAGAAATGACCCCTCATCTGCTCAGAGCCCTTATCTGCTCCACTCTGTACCAGATAGCCGATCTCCTCCTTCCCTTTATGGAAGTGGGGAGAGCTGGGGCCAGCCTGATGACCATGTCTGGTGGACAAACCATGAGAGAATGAGCAATACCTCCACTCCCCACCCCTGCCCCTTGACTTTCTAGTCAAGTGATTCTGGAATATTGAGAGAAAAATCAAGAATCAGTCAGCAGCAGGACAGGCACAGAGAGCAGGCTTCTGACCACACTGTTAATTCCCCAGTAAACGCTGGGGCTTTCCTGAAATTGGGCCATTTCCCTGGAGAAAGCTTCAAGGGAGGAGAGACAGGTCGTATTGCTTCCATGAACTGAGGCTTCACCAGCTGCCACCCTGCCCCTGGCTTCCCAGTCCATATGCTTCAGGTCTCTGTTGCCCATCCTCGCGGGGTGCTCTTCCCCAGAAGTCCCTGCTCACAGGTCCCTCCCCACTCTTGTCCTGAAAGGCCACACACCAAGCCCTATGGCCCTCTTCCTATTGGCTATTGTTTCCCATCATGCCTTTCACCTTCTGGCACACTCTTTTGTTCAGCTCCCACTAGTTCAGGGATTCTCAACCTTCCTGATGCTGCGACCCTTTAATACAGTCCCTCATGTGTGGTGGTGACCCTCAACTTCATTATTTTTGTCGCTACTTCATAGCTGTAACTTTGCTACCTTTATGAATCATTCTGCAAATATCTGTGTTTTCTGACGATCTTAGGTGTCCCCCGTGAAGGGGTCGGTCAACTCCTCAAAGGGGTCATGACCCACAGGTTGAGAAGCGCTGCTCTAGCTAGCATTCAGCACTTGGGTCAGGACCGCTACTGAACCTTGGCACCCAGACTCACGGTTGTGTGATGAGTGCAGAATGATGTGATAGAGTGTATGTAACATGGTGTAACGAAAGTAGAATGAGCTAAAGATAAAAGATGTGCCCTCGGCCACCTGTGAAGCACAAGGCTAATCATTCCATGATTCATAACTGAGGGATGTTATAGCTTTCTCTTCCACACTGGACTTAGTGAGAAAGAAGTAGATCCTTTAAAATTATTTAATTAAAAATATTACTAAACCTTGTCTGCCACTGGTGGGAATTAGTTAATTCTGAGACAAGATTTTAAACTCAACATCTTCCTGCTTCAGTCTGCCAAGCCAGGCACCACAACCAGCCAAGCTACTTAACACTGTCGGAGTGCCTTCCTCCTATCCATAAGGCCATGGGAAGACCTTGGAGGACTTGTGTGGAACAAGACCTTTGGGGCACTCCCTGAACCACAGTGTTCTCTGCTGACCTGCCTGTTGCATTCTAGAAACTTCTGGAATTTAGGTTCAGCTGACTCAAACAGGATTCTCTTGAGGACTTCTGTTTTCTCTCTCTCTCTCTCTCTCTCTCTCTCTCTCTCTCTCTCCCTCTTTCTCATTGAAAATAGATTTTTTTATCAACTATATTCTGATGTTTTCCCTTCCCCAACTCCTCCAAGGTCCTCTTCATCTTCCCTTCCCTCCAGACCCACACCCTTTCTGTCTCTTCTTAGAGCACAAATCAGCGCCTAAAGAATAATAATACAGTAAAAATAAAATGAGATAAAACAAAAACAAACAATTCAGAGCAGGAAAAGCAAATAGAAGAACGAGTCAAAGAAAAAGAACAAGAAACGCATAGATGCAGAGATGCACTAGCACACACAGGAATCTCATTAAACCACAAAACTGTAAGCCATATGCAAAGGAACTGCAAGGTAAAAAAAAAATAAAAATTAAAAAAATAAATTAATGCCCTGCTTATTTGGAAATAGCATAATAGATTTTTAGAGAAATCAGAAAATACTACTAGACTAAAGAAGAATAAGCATTAGTTAGTTCCACATGCAAATATAACCAGCCTTCTGGTTGAAAACCACCCACACTGTGGTGGTTTGAAAGAAAATGGCTCCCATAGGGAGTGAGTGCCACTATTAGGAACTGTGACTTTGCTGAAGTAGGGGTGGCTGGAGGAAGTGTGTCACTGTGGGGCAGACTTTGAGGTCTCCTATGTTCAAGCTACATTCAGTGTGGCACACAGTCCACTTCCTATTGCCTGTGGATCAAGATATAGAGCTCTCAGCTCCTCCTCCAGCACCATGTCTGCCTGCATGCCACCTGTCGCGATGATAATGGACACTGTAAGCTAGCTCAATTAATTGTGTTCCTTTTTAAGAGTTGCCATGGTCATGATGTCTCTTCACAGCAATAGAAATCCTAACTAAGACACACACCCTCTTTGGTACCCCATTTTTCTCCATTTAATTTATAGCTAACACCTCATCTGCTGTTCAGACCTTGCACTAGTGACTGTATGTTGGTCTTTTCATAACTCTGGGAGAGGCCATGTTCTGTGGGTGGGAAGGTAACAGTGTGCCTAGCTGACCTTTTGAGCAGTCCGTGGGAAAGGTTTTCTCCCCAGACTCTTTAGTATACATGTAAATCAGTGTCCTAGCTGGCTTTCTGCTGCTGTAATAAAGACCATAACCAAAAGAAATGGGGAAGGAAGGGTTTATTTGACTTGCAATTCCATATCATAGTCCATCATTGAGTGATGTCAGGATAGGAACTCAAGCAGAAACCCAGAGGCAGGGACTGAAGTGGAGGCCATGGGGGAGCACTGCTTGCTAGCCTGCTGTCCTGGCTAGTTTCATGCCAACTTAACCCAAGCTAGAGTCATCTGAAAGGAGGTAAACTCATTTGAGAAAATATCTCTGTAAGATCCAGCTATGGACACCTGTAGGGCATTTTCTTAATCAGTAATTGATGGGGAGGACCAAGTCCATTGCGGGTGGTGCTATCTGGGCTGGCCATCCTGGGTTCTAGAAGAAAGCAGACTGAGCAAGCCATGAGGAGCAAGCCAGTAAGCAGCACCCCTCCATGGCCTCTTCATCAGCTCCTGCCTCCAGGTTCCTGCCCTGTTTGAATTCCTGTCCTGACTTCCTTCAATGATGCACTACAATGTGGATGTGCAAGTCAAATAAATCCTTTCCTCCCCAACTTGCCTTTGGTCAAAATGTTTCATCACAGCAGAAGAAACCCTAATTAAGACAGAAATTGGTACTAGGGTTGTGGAGTATTGCTGTGACAGACCAGACCATGTTATTTTTAGGGAGGATTGTGGAAGGACTTTGGACTGGAAAAGTCACTGAGTGTTAAGAGCTCTGTAGAATGTTCTGTGGAGCTTGGAAGATAAGAACGTTGAGAGCAGTGCAGAGGATGGAGGCCTGGCTTGTGGAGTTTCAGAGGGAAACAAAGACTCCACCAGGCCTTTTAGGTGAAGACTGTACGGTATCTGGTTGGCTGGAGCTGAAGAATCAGCTCCGACAAATAAAAGACCAGAAGCCTTTGCGTTACTGGGATAATGGATGCTGGTCGGCTGGAGCTAAGAGATTAGAGGTGCTTAAGAAGAGACCAACATCACTGAGGTGAAATCCCCTGCGAAGTGTTTCCTGAGAGTTAGCACACAGAGACTGTGTTCACAGGAGAACCTTGTGCTGGCAGCAGAACTTCATTGTATGGGAGTCACCTGATAGTGCTGGTTCTGAGGTGTGAAGGGGTTATGGAAAACAGCTGCGGCTGGCACTGTGCACAGCCTGGAGAGGTCGTTGGCGATTGAAGGCGCACAGCTGAAGGGGTAACGGAGAGAAGTTGAGGCTTTGCATCGTGAAAAAAGCCCAAGAGAAGCTGTTGGTGAAAGTGCAGCCCAGTTGCCGCAGAGAACACAGCATTTTGGAGATGCCAGTACCATGGAACAACCACCAAGAACAGTAACAGTTTTGGAGTGGAGCCATCCAGAGCCTTAGAAACACGCTGTGTGTGCTTCAGAGGGCAGAGCTGGAGAAGTGACCCAAGCCCCTTGGAGGATCCGCGAAGATCATGAGTGAATCCCAGATAATTGGAGACTTTTGGAGTTTGTTTTTGCTCTGTTCAGACTGTGGCTGTGCCCTGGCTCTTTCCTCTTGAAACAAGAAAGTATTTAACTTATTTTACAGGGACCACAATTGAGAGACTGAATTTAAAATGGATTTTAGGTTTTAAAAGAGACTTTGGATTTTTAAATAGACTGAATTTTAAAGTGTTTGAGTTTGTCGAGACTGTGGGACTTTTTTAAGTTTGTAGAATGTTATATATTGTGATGTTTATATTAATGTGTGATCTTGGGGGTGAACAAGAAAGGAAAGGTAATGACTTTAACAGTGATGTTTGTGGGTCAAGTTGACAAGGGATCAATCATCCCGGCTGGTTTTATGTCAACTAGACACAGGCTAGAGTCATCTGGAAGGAAGAAACTTCAACTGAGAAAATGACGCCATAAGGTCTATCTGTAAGGCACTTTCTTAAGTAGTGGTTGGTGGGGATGTTGCCTGTGGGCTGGTGTTCCTGGTTTTAATAAGAAAGCAGGCTGAGCAAGCCACGAGGAACAAGCCAATAAGCAGCACCTGTCCAAGGCCTCTGCATCAGCTCCAGCATCCAGGTTCCTGCCCTACTTGAGTTCCTGTCCTGACTTCCTTCAGCGATGAATGACAATGTGGAAGTATAAGTCAAATAAATTGTTTCCTCCCCAACTTGCTGGTCGTGCTATTTCATCCCAACAATAGAAACCCTAAAGACACTTGCTCTCCATAGCTTGCTCAGCCTGTTTTCTGATGTAACCCAAGACCACCTACCTGCCTAGAAATGGCACCACTCACAGTGGTGTGGGCCCTCCCCGTCAATCCTACTGAAGAAAATACCCCTCAGATTCTCTAACAGGACAATCTAATGAAGTATTTTCTCAACTGAGCTTCCCTCTTCCCAAATGACCTTAGCTTCTGTCAAGTTGACAAATTAATCAGCATAACCAACTAGTTGGCAAAAATCTCAGGTTGAAAGGTCTTCTTGGCCTATGGGTAGTTTTGGTTAGGGCCTTTAGAAATAAGAGCTATTAAAGTCAGTCCTGGGCAGTGGTCTTGCCCACTTGTTAGCCTCGGGCTCTTGGGCATGTGACTAAAGCTCTCTGGGATTCATGGTTTTCATCTGCAACTGAAGGTAATGAGACCTTCTGCATGTGGGGTACTTGTTCTTAACTGTGCTCAGCAAATGCCCCTCCCTTGAGCAAACCACACCCATAAGCCAACACATACCTCATGATTTCTTAAAGAGCAAAGAACACATACTCACTTCAACAAACATATCGATGTACAACTGTAGAATCAGACCACAGTGGATTGCTGCTCTTTTCTAAATAGCCCGGCAACTAGATGGACATTCTTCTGCCTTGGCTGAAACCAAGGACTCTATCTGTTCCTCTTCCAGGCTGAGCTGTCTTGCTATGGAGGCTGGAAAGGGTGAAAAGCAGCAACCGCCATGCTGCGTAAAGCATGAGAAGAGTGTGAACTTCATGTATGCAGCTATCCGTTAGTAAGGTCCCAAGGGAATTCAGACTAGACCTGACTAGGTCAGCATGCTTGTGACAGGCGAGCAGGACTCCCAAGGAGGGAGATGGTAGGCCCTGTAAGAAGCAGATCAAAGGGGCCCGGTTTTCCTTAAAGTTTTATAACTGGGTGTTCAGCACTGCTAGACTGAAAATACTATGTATTGCTAGGTCTTTATTGTGAGTATGCTTTAATTTTTGTCCCCTTGTGAATGAGCAAAATTGTGGGAAGTCAGTCATTTACCCTACTTGACTGACAGTTGCTGGACTTTTCCCTTAGGCAGCGAGCAGTCAGCTCAGAAGCTCCTCTTCAGGTGACCGACTGGGTTGTTATGTGGCAGCCTGGTGGCTTTGAATACTTGAGGGACACCTTGGAGAAACTCCACTACTGCTTATACTGGTATCTAGAATGTTCAGGAAGCCGTCTTCCAGTTACGTCTACTCCAGTCTAGGACAGCACCGGAGAACTTCATTCCAGGCCTCAGTGATTTCCAGATGACCAGGCTTGAAGCCCCATCCTCAACTGTAGCTGCGGAGTTCTCTGCCCTACCTTCAACAGGTAGAGTGAGGAATGGTACACCCCAGTGACTCAGTGAAAAGCTTGCAGTTGACAGACACCAGTTGCACCTATATATGACTTGTGATTAGTTCTCAGGAAAGATTGTGATTGGTCTAGGAGAAACTGGAAGGTGTGATGTTATTGGTGCAAAGTACAATCCCATACTTGCATGCCACGCCCCTTCTGAGTGTGGCAATATCACTAGGCTGTGTCCTGTGCTTTTTGAGTCAGCAAGGGAGTCTTCTGTGTTCTGCTTTCTTGTGTTGTACCATTAGTTCCAATAAAAGATGTCGCTAAGTGGTCTTCTCTTGCTTATTTGTGGTCTTTGTCCTGGGTAGGACAGGCTGAATTGATAATGTGAGGAGTGGGTCACAGTGGCCATGGCTATGACAATGATGGCAGCTGTAGCAGCAACTGTGGCAGTAGCAATAGCAACAAGAAGGTGGCTGAAGAGGTCAAGCATGAGTTGGAGCACCTCCTGCAGGGGGCAGAGGTAGAGGTAGTGGTGAAAGCTTAGAGACAGAGAAGATGGAGAAGCAAGCAGAAGACTGAAGGCTTTATAGCAGACTTTGGGTTCCAGTTACCGGAAGACTCCAGAGGTCTTTACAGGTGCTGTTGAGGGCCCAGGGTTCCAGCACCCTGGGGGAGTGTGGCATAGGCAGGTACTGAGTGCTGTTACTGCAGCTGCTAATAACCCAACCGATGCTACTTGCCAAGTGCTGAGATGCTGCTAGTTGAGGCCCAGAGCAGTAAGCCTATGACTGGAGCACCCAAAACTGTGAGCCTCCATCTTCTAGAAGCTGGAACCACAAGCCTCTGGTCTCAGGGTTTAAGAGTTACAAGCGTCTGAATCTGCCATTCCAGGATCCCCAGCCTTTGGCGCTCAAGGGCCCAGGCCTACCAGTTCTGAACTGCTATTCCTTGTCTTCTGGGGATTTCCATCTGAAGAGAGAAAAACGACCTCAGCAAGCTGACGGGTAACAAGAGCTGATGGCTCGCCTCCATGACACTTTTACTCAAAGACTCCAGAGACATCCTAGGCTGTTCCTCCATTTGAAATACGGGGACAGAGTCCACAAGAAGGCCATCAGCCAATTGGAGGGGTACAGATGGAGCAACTCCAAAAACCATCCACTGTCCCCATCCTGTAGTTAAGAGGCTACTTATTAATATTTTTTGTCTATTTTCCCCAGTTTTCTCATCTCTCTCTTCTTCCCCAACCCACAGCTCCCTTTTTCCTTCTTAATTCTACTCTGACTTTGAATTTCAAGCTTCCGTTACCAAAAGTGGTCACTCGTTGCCTCGTATGTGAGGGCCAGGCAGTTGCTGGAGGGCTTTGGAAACTCTATGCTTTGTTGGATAGCAGTGGTTCCCGGTAAGCGTGGTTTTGCTTCCAGGAATTATTGACATCTGGAGACACTTTGATAATCATAACAGGCGAGCTGGAGGCCAGATACAACTGACAGAGCTGGGACATCATTCAACACCTTCTGCAGCACAAGCCAGTTCCATAACAAAGGGTTCTTCAACCTCAGGTGTTCACAGTGCTAGCTGGAGAAAGTTTGCCCCAAGGTACTTCAGAGGGCGCCCCCTTTTCTTCTTCAGCATTTTAGAAGCTGGTCAGTTTTCCCTTATGAGAGTCACAATCCTCACCAGACCAGAGGTTCAGGTCGGGTAGTGCGCCACCAGGATTCTAGAGCTCCCAGCCAGGCTCTTGGACACTGGCAACTCTGCCTACAGCAACCCTCCATGAGCCAGTTTCCCCAGGAGCAAGTTGATGGCTGTCTGTGGGGAATGTGGGGAGGGGACCTGGTATGTGAGGGTTTGCATGTACACACATGTAGGGGAGGGTACCTAAATGCTCCTTCTATAAATGTAACTCAGTCCTCCTGCTTTGGGTACCATCTCGCATGCCCACCTGTGTGCCCTGGCCCTCCGCATTCCTGCTCCTTCTGGAGTTATGTCCTAGGAATGGATCTACTTCTTGAAGGCCATCAGGATGCTGCTGTCTCTGACCTGAGCCCATCTGCTTGCTGTCTTTCAGTATTGCTTCTGGTCCCTTTGGCTACCTCCTCCCCATGTTCATGTTCTGACTCATTGCTTGGCTGCCATCATCCTCAGGTTTGGGAGGGACTGGATACAAATGTGCAAAGTCCATCCTCCTAAACAAGAAGTGGGATCCTCGCATGGGTGTTAAAATCTTTGAAGTTGGGTCTGGCACAGTACTGGTGATAGAATTCTTTTCAGCTGAGTCTCTAGAAACAGGAATTAAGGGAGGGCACCAGAGAGGAGGTAGAAGAGCCCTGTGACTTTTGTCTCGGTGAGCCTCAGTTTCCCTGCCTGTAAAATGTGAAAACGATGGAGTAAGGGAAGGATGCAGGAAAGATGACACAGAGGGCCATGCTTGTCACCATCATCCCCAGGAATAGAATTATCATCAAGGGCACAAAGGGCCATGCTTCCCACCATCATTCCCATGAATAGAACTATCACCATCTTCTTCTTCTGGTATATAATCAAAGAATTGTATCGCATGGTTATAACAACAGAATGTGACTCTTAGACAAGCCTAACCTAACATATGAGTGTATATATCGATTGCCTCATTTTTTTGCCAGAGGCTTCCAATTTGATTGGCAGAGGGGCGACCAGCAGGCCAACTGGACTGGGCTCTTTAATGACAGCAACAGCTCTCCAGAGCCGAACATCAGTGACTTCAGATCCAGGTACAGACCCCAGTGAATGGTGGGGGAAGGGAAAGCCCAAACGGACGGGACTCTGCAGTCTATGCCCCATTGCCTGTCCCTCGAGCTGTCTCAAGGGAAGAGCGCCTCGCTTTTCCTTTTCATAACTCTTTGTATTTTGGGGCCTCCCGTGTTCTTTACTTGAGGGGTGGAGTGGACATGAGGGATGAGGGGTAGGACCTCGTCGTAACACTGTGGAGACACTGGCCTTCTGGGTAGGGTGGGATGGGAGCTCTGAGTTTCAGCCCCATTTGCAGGTGGGAGCAAGAGCCTTGTCTACACAGCAGAGATTTCAGATTTGAGTTGGTAAATGCTTGTGAGTGGAGGAGGGTGTGGTGGCATCAGGGAGTGGATACTGGGCAGGGGTTCCCTGTTGCTTTCAAGTTCACTGCCTGGATATGGAGGTTTCCCAGGGTTAGGGCAGAGTCGCTTCTTCCAAGAAAAGACTGTGCTGTGACATTCATTTCATCTTCCCTTGTTCATTTCCTTTTGGTCTGTTGCAACATTTAAAGTGAAATTCAGTAACTAAGCGGCCTTCTGCCTCCTTGGGAGGAGTGCTAGGGTGTTTTTTGGGTGCATAATAGTAGAATATTCATAGGTGAACACATCCTTTGCGAGAAGGAATTGTGTGGACAAGACCAGATGCTGTTTGTGTTTACAGCTGAACATGGCAGGGACCTGCCAGGTAATATATATATATACATATATATATATATATATATATAATACAATATTATATATTATATATATTTTATATTATATATATATATATATTTTCAGTTTATAAGTATTTCTCACTGTCAGGTCTGCTTCCCTGAGCAAAAGGCCTGAGCTTTCTTTGCAGCCACTCTTGACCCTCAACATTGACTCAGCCTTGCAGAGAAGAAGTGATGTGTTTTGCTGGGGCCCAAATGAGCCTACTTTTGTCAAAACTTTGACAAAGTAAAAATGTGGCTACTGTGTCGGAACCAAGTGTGCACGTGTCCACAGAGCAACCTGAGTGTGTGGGACGGCCACACGCCATGATCAGGCTCCGAGAATCTGATGCCTACCTCTTGGGACCAGAATTCTTTCTTCATATGGGCAGTGGGAACATGGCCAGCCGTGCAGGGTCCTGGGATGTCATGGAGAAGTGAGTGTACCAAGGTCCCCTTTCAGATGTCTAGCTGCCCTTGTTGGTTGGTGGTTTGTCGTGTCCTACCCACCTAGTGATGTGGTCAAGGTAAATGATCAGGTGTCTGAATCCCTGGGGGAGCTTCCTGGGAAGGAGAGATACTTGAAAGAACTTGGGTAGAATATATTGGAGGGAGCAGGACGGACAGGCACCAGGGAGGCAGTTTCTGGATAGATGTTCCCAGTCAATGGCTAAAGCCATTGGTAGGGCATACATTTGATCATCATTGTGACCAATACCTGATAGAAATACTTGAGGGAGGACAGCTTCACCCATTCATTCATTCGCTCACCGGTTTCAGTTCATCATGGAGGGTAGAGTTTGGCAGAGCAGTGACAGGAGAGAGCCAGGGCAAGATGTGGCTCCCAAGGGCACACCCTTAGTGGCCTACTTCCCGATCACCCCTTCCACAGTTCTACCCTCTACCAAAATGTCATTCAGAAGTTGAATACATGGATAGTTGAAACCACTCATTAGGTCAGAACCCTCAAGGTCTTATCTCTGGAAACATCCTCATAGACACACGCAGAGGTGTGCGTTGATACTCCTGTGAGTGCTTCACAATTCAATAAAGTTGAACGAAGATGAACTGTTCATTAGATACATGCACCATACTGTTGGTGCCATAAATATGATCAAGAGCCCCCGACTGGGGAGCTTATAGGCACCAGCAATGAATCTACTATTGTTATTTTGCTAAATGAAAATAGCGTCCAACTGCCGTCTAACAACGTATATACCCATAGAGCAGTGCGGCTCTCAGCTCTCTTCAGAGGACTTCTCTGTGCAGAGAATGTGGCTAATGCAAATGCTCACAACGATTCAGAGAGCAGAGAAGTTGTGTCTGTGGAGACCTCAGTCACAGGCGGGCTATCACACACTCACCCCTCAGCGACCATCAAAGAAGACAGGTGGAAGGATCGCAAGAGTCAGAGGTCAGCAAAGACCAGGATGAGACAGTGACTCTGGGACATTGAAGGACTACTGTACACACAAGCTCAATAGCTGTGGTTGCCTGTACATGAAAGACCTAGACATGGTCAAGTCAGTGAACATTCCACCACGGAGGTGGGGAGACTTATGAGCCCCCACTTCTAGCTGAGGAGCTGTTGGCAGCTGGTGACTTCTCTGGGAGAGAGCATCAGCTTTCCTGAGGAGAGTGGTCCCTGCGGGTCTGCTGCTCTCCAGCGGGTGGTGCATCTCCATGCATGTATGGCAGCACTGCTTGGACCCGGAAGGGTGTAAACTGAAAAAGGGATGAAGTGAGGTGAGGCTGGGTGGGAGGAAGACGGGAGGAATGAGGAGCAACTGTGATCAAAACACATTGTATGCATGTAGGAATTTTCAAAGACTTCATAAAAATACTTAGTAAATCAACGATTAGCCACTCACTTGACCGTGGCATCCCAGGGGCCCATGGGATGTGCTTACACAGGAAGAATTGTGGTCCCAAGAGACCAGCGTCAGACCCTTGAGACCTGGCTGTAGGGCCCTGTCTTCCCTGTTCCTCGGCCAAAGCACAAGATGCAAGAAATGTTTACGCTAACCAGCTTAGCTTCCCCTGCTCGATTCTGCCAGCCAAAGGGAATTAGTTCAAAGCCTTGTTTCTGTCATTGCTATGATAATTTCACCTGCTAAGAAGGTCCTCACAGGCGCCCTAAATCTCCTCCCATCTGTCTGTCAGGGTTCCCAGCTCGATACCCCCTACATGGAAGCTACAGCCATTGGCGCCAGGCAGCCAACAACCCTCTTCTCACTCCCAGGTGGGAGGGGGCTCTCGTCCTTCTGCCCCCAAGTATATATATCCAACATGTGCTTAATAAAGTTGACATTTGCCCTTTGGGCAAATGATCCTGGTCTCTGTGTGTGTGTCTGTTCAACTCCTAGGATATTGATACAGTCTTGCAGTTCGGTTCAGAAAGCACGCCCCGTATCGGAAAATGGGGTTTCCACAGATTTGGGCGGAGCACCTGGCCATGTGTGTAGTCCTGTTGTTCTATGCAGACCACCATGCCTGTCTCAGAACATCTGCAAACTTGGTTTCTGACAATGTCACTGCATCTTTACTGTTCCAAAGCTTTGAGCAAAAACATAGGGTCTGTCCCTGAACTTCCCAACTGCCAGCATCTTCTCTGTCCCTGTCCTCAGTACTGTCCCTCCCTCTCCCCTCTTCTTCCCCTTCCTTTCCCCTCCTCCTTTTTCCTCCTTCCCTCCCCTCCCCTCTCCTTATATGAAGCCATGGTCTTTCTCTTGCTTTCGGTTGCCTTTCTTGACTCACGTTTTATTCTTCTTCCTTTCTCATCTCCCTTGTTCTTTATTTTTCTCTCCTCCACTTTATAACTCAGATCCCCCTTTCCCCATCATCTGGGCCTCCTCAGGTGTGGAGACCCTGCTCAAGTCTATTACTTTTGGAATTCAGAAGCTCTTTATTCAGCAACATTACCCATCAACTGAGCTCCTTTTGGAGAGCTGCTGTTTGACCAAAAAACCCCTTGGTCACAGAATTAGTGTCTTGACCACATAACCCAAAATTGTCTCGAACATTTCCAATTTTAAGTCTCAGCTTCCTTCTTTTCCTAAAAGAAAGTTTATTTAGAAAGCATAAGCCAATTGTACTGCTTGGATTTTCTTTTAATACAAGGTTTTGTAAGGTGTTGCTCTCCAGAAAAATAACTGTGAGCACACCTAGTTAAGAACAGAGTTCCCAGAGGCTGATGTGGTGGCTCTTCTCAAACAGTAGTGGTCTTGTTTTTGAGCCTCTTACCACACAGTTTTTTTTTTCCATGTGTGCCAGGTATTGACTTTGCTGATGGCAAGAATGGGCACAAAATGATGGGAACTAAATCCCACAGCTGCTTCTTGTGAGGGTCAAGCCACGATGTGTGAGAACCAGGAGGGCAGGGATCGGATGGAGCTAGCATTGACATCTGACCTGTGCACAGCAGTTGGCTTACTGGTGGCCCCACATATGAAAGACTGCACATAGCGCGTGTGGTTCTTAAGCGTGGGAAGAACAATCAGCATAATTGGAAAAAGGCTGCATCTGGGAGACTTTTCACGTGCTGAAAGGGCAGCTTGTGCCTTCTTTAAGATGGACTGGATAGCTCCTGGCAACAGATATGCAGCCACCAGGGAGAGCTTCACAAGGACAGATGCCATATACGTCATCCCAGCTAGCAGCTTTGTATCTGGGATATAGCATATCTTCATGGTATT
This sequence comes from Myodes glareolus, assembly GCF_982192425.1. Lineage (NCBI taxonomy): Eukaryota > Metazoa > Chordata > Mammalia > Rodentia > Cricetidae > Myodes > Myodes glareolus. The sequence continues at coordinate 11,524,467 of NC_142038.1, read as the reverse complement.
ATTCACTTACTGAATAATTCAGTGCTTGCCATATTTTACACTCCATAGTTGTGTGGTATGTGGAAGTGTGGTGCCGCCTGTTAGCATTTTATTATTAACGGGGTTGGAAAGGAAGTCAGGAGATGCCAAATATAACCATAGGATAAAGAGGAGCACGAGCCAACAATTTCTAGTCCCTGTTCAAGCAGGAGCCATGAGGAGAAAGAGCCAGTCTGAAAAATTCCAAACAGAGCTTCAAAGAAAATCCTGGCTGATGATGCTCATCGAGGCTATGGTTAGGTCTGGTAGACAATCTCTGAACTCGGGCTGAGCTGGAGAGAGTGTTATACATACATTGATGTCCAGCTTTATAGAGTTCGAGTTAATTCTATGACATTTTGCCCCGTAAGCATCCTTAGGGGGAGCTGCTTTAACGAGTAGAATGGAGTAATTGTTAACCAACAATGTTAAACGAGCATTTAGACCAAGTAGGAAAGTCTTTGAGGACAGGAAAGTCTTTGAATGTCCAGAGTATGAATTCATGCTTTCACCCCTTCAGCTGGGCGTGGTTGTGAGTTCTCTTATAGCTCTCAATACATGGTGGCATCTGCCGTTGCAAAAACTCAGTAGCTGGCGACAGCGTAAGAGGGTGAACTGACTGAGAAACAGAGGCTAATGGTAAGACAGCGAACTCCAGTCTCTCTGTTTCCAGATCGGGCCTCTGGCTTCAATCCTGTCATCTCCCGATGATCTTGGCCGGGAACCAACAAACGGGCCTTCCTCCAACAAAGTCCTTCCTTCCAGATTGGAACTAAGATTCTCTCTTGAGAAGAGCAAATGGATGTGTGGCCCGAGGGTTCTGGGATCCTGAAGAGAAAAGGGGAAATTGAAAGTTGGGGAAAGGTGTGTAAAAAGCAGAGAAGAGTCAGTGAAGGTAAATTATATGTCTGTGGTAACTGAGTAAGAAACCCTCCCAGATACCCCTGCGCCTGGCAATGAATAAGGCGATTCTGGGAGGTAGGGCAGAACCCTTGCCTCTTTCTGGCCGACTGAATGCCTTGGCTCTTCTAGTCTGACCTGTGTGCCTGCCTGCCTGCTCAGCAGCTTCTCTGAGAAGGGTAGCTGTCTCCTTGGTGATTGCCCACTTTGTCTACAGGATGGACAACATTGCATCCACTTCCTCGTGCCATCTCGATTAACTCAAAAAAATCAGTAGCCCTCCTGTACACAGATGATAAGGGGACTGGGAAAGAAATCAGAGAAACAACACCCTTCACAATAGGCAAAAATAGCATAAAATATCCTGGAGTAACTCTAACCAAACAAGTGGAAGACTTGTATGACAAGAACTTTAATTCTTTGAAGAAAGAAATTAAAGAAGACACCAAAAGTGGAAAGATCTCCCATGCTCTTGGGTAGGCAGAATTAGCATAGTAAAATGGCAGTCTTACCAAAAGCAATCTACAAATTCAATGCAATGCCCACCAAAAGCCCAGCAAAATCTTCACAGACCTTGAAAGAACAGTACTCAACTTCATATGGAAAAGCAAAAAAAAAAAAAACAAAACCCAAGATAGCCTCATAGCATCTCAGGTAAAGAGACCCCCCAAGTCAAACAGTGCTGAGGGCAGCTAAGGCAGGAGAAGCTCCCCTCCCCTACCCCAGGCACTGTCCAGACCCAGGACTGACAGCCTAGCCTAGAGCTCCAGCACAAGGGCCTCTGTGCTGTGTTTGTCCTCTGTTCTACATGATGGCCCTGTCTGCCTGCCAATCCCCCCTCTACCCTCTCCTCCTCTGGTCTCTGGATAGCCCAGCACAACTGACTTCCCTTTGAGTCTGCCTTCCCTAAGCTATGCCTGCCCTGGAGGCAGTTCCTGCCGTTGCACACATGGATTTCCTCGGAAAGTGCTCATACGTGCCTTGGCGCTTTCTCAGACACCCTGAATCCTAAAGAGCCTCTCACCATGAAGATGTGGGCCGGTACCTATGCAAGCATTTGGGGACACTCTGGACCCTTGAGCACCAGGTGCAGCCTGAGCCTCATTGGTGCCTCCTGGCATCCACTCCAACCTTGGCTCCTCCATTCTAACAGTATGGGCAGAGGAGGAAAGGAGAGGTGACCCAGGAAAGCCAACCCGAGGCCGAAAGCAGAGCTGGTCCAACTGCTGCCACCAAGCTGCCTGTGGTTGGACACTGCCCTGCCTTAGTAGCTTCTAGGATGGAAGATGGAGGGTGGCCTTCACCATAGCAAACAACAGAAGGTGAAGTCAAAGGCCTGAGAGAGCCAACTGCAGGTCAGATATCAACCAAGGTCGAGAGCAGTCATGTGTCTAGCAAGTCCTGTGGAGCATGGGGCTGGAATTGTCATGTTTCAAGACTGGAAGAAACTTGACTGAATTATCTGTCAATACGTGTACTGTATTATGTGACTTCTTCCCTAATTGTTCTGAGACCGTGTATAATTAGGACTACACTGTGGGATGCAGACGGCAAGGGCACTGGAACTTGGTGTGAAAGTCAGAGGGACTGCCCGCAGTGGCTAAGACCTGACTTGGGTCTGGTGGACCCTGCCTATAGCACGCCGTCACTGGGGTGTGGCTGTAAGCCGGGCACTGGCTAAGCACATTCTGTGTATCACTGCCGGTAATTCTCAGCGTTAAACCTTTGCATTGGCCACGGTTACTATCCTATGTTACAGGTGAGGAGGCTGAGTCACCTGCGGGTGACAAGCAGTGGAGGGGCAGTCAGCCCGGGCAGTACTGACACTAGAGCCTCGGCTCTGGTGGCAGGGGTAACAGAATGTCTTCTTCCTGGGCTGTGCGCAGATCAGCCATGATGGGGAGAGCCACTTACAAGACTGTTCACACCGTCTATTTCTGCCCTTGACTGTTGGGCCAAAATGAGAAGGACGTATAGATTTAGGCAGACCACCTGTCTCCATGTTTCCTTGAGGAAGTTATGTTGTTGGCATCTGCTTGGCTCGCTTACTCCCTCCCCCATCCTTTCCCCCCTTTTGTCTTCTGTTCTCCCCCACTATTCAGAAGGGGGGTTTTCATGACTCCCTGACCTCTGGGGTTTAGCATTTTCCCGATTTTTACGGAAAATGGCAGTCTCTGTCTGCACCTGGGTAGGGGGGCAGTCTGCATTTCAGAATAATCCCTCCTCCACAGCGGAACTTCAGGTGTAGCAGCGAGGCTGAACAGTGAGTGGGCAGCCGTCCTCCTGGTAGCCGGGCCCACATGCGTGCCCTTCAGTCCTGCCGGCTATAAGATACAGCTGCCTCACGGGGTAGTTCAGGGTGCAGGTTGGCTCAGTGTGAGCCGTTCTGGTGGATTTTTCACGTATTCAGAGACGTAAAGGGGACACAAAAGAGAGAAAGAACTCTTGGGCTCCATCCAAATGAGAAGAATTTGGGGAGTTGGGTTTGGCAGAGTGTGCTTGGCTGGGTGCTGGGGAAACACACAAGCAGAGCAAATATGGTGTCTTCCCACTTTCCTCCCACAGCCTGACAGTATCAGGCTTCAGGCAGAGGAGACTGTTGGTGGGGAGGGGGGTGCTGTGCCAGGAGGCTCCTTAGATGGTGTTGCTTTTTGGGTGTTCAATCTCTGAGATTTGGGCACCGTAACCGAATCTCAGCAGAGTCTCCTAGACTTCTGTGACCTCTAAACTTGTGAGTTAACTCACATGAACTTTCTGTGCCTCAGTTTCTGTTCCTGTGAAGTGGGAGCATTAATTCAACTATTCAGTTGAGAAAAAGGAAGTCTGTCACCTGCTGAGAAGCAGGCCAAGGGCTCCAGGGTTAAAATGCCTCACAGGTAAGGTCATTCAGTTTGCTCTGCCTCACGTAGGCGTTGCTGAGGCTCCCTAGCAGGGTCTGATCCCAGCTGTGCCCTTCATCCAGGGCATTGTCTTGGAGAGGGAGGTAGCACCCCGTTCTTGGGCTGTGTCTCCTTAAAATTGAAGAAAAGCCTGATTAACTTCAAAACTCACTAACTTTGGAGGTCGCAGAGCCAAACATGTGTCACCAATCTCCCGCGAGCTTTGCTGGAGCTGATGCCTCTGACATGCGGGTCTCATAAATTTCTTTTGTCAACACAAAAATCAGCTCTCCGCTGCAGCCTATACAGGTGCCCAGTGGGTGAGTTCTTGGTATCAGAAAGCCAAAGCTCCACCCACAGACCATGGCAAACCACTGTGCCCTGAACAGCCCTCCTATGAAGGGCCCGGGAGCTGGATTGCACAGGGAAGACCGCTGCTTATCTCCCTTCCAATCCCGCCTCCCACACCTTAGACCCCCTCCTGCTTATCCCACAAGCACCCCCAAACCCTACCCTTGGGGAGGCTAGCTTGACACTTGCTCCCTCGTCTTCACATTTTCCCCACAGCCACCTTGTGAATAAACTCTCTGTTATAGAATGCAGTTTCAACAATTATCTCACCCTGTAGCAGGCAAAACAGGGCTGGTCCTGTAGCAACCCCTTCTTTTTCAACCTCGGCACCACTCCGGCAGTGTCCAGATACCCCATTCCTTCTCCACCACCACCCACACTCCCTCTCTTCTCCCTCATGGATTTGCACTTCTTGCCTATTCCTCTGTCTCTAAGTGCTGCTCACCAGGACTTGGCAAAGGTAGGAGGACAGAAAGAAATGGAAAATGGAAAGAGAAGGAAACTGGGACTGGGCCAGAAAGCCAATGTCTACTTGATAATCAGATCAGGGGGCACAAATTAAAAGCTATATAGACCCTGCACACGGTCTTCATTGTCCTATACTCTTCTAATTTGATGGACACCAAGACTGTCGTTGGGTAACAAACATCAGGGCTCACAAAGCAGGCTAGAGGCCATCTTCCACCAGGGCCTCCTTCTCAGAAGTGGTTCCTCACACTGAGTGTAAACCTCTCCCTGGGGCGCAGCTGGGTTCTTGGGGTTGAATTTTCTGCATGTCACAGCACACCAGCATCTGTCCATCCTCCCCCACCGGCTGTTCCCAATCTCATTTCCTCTTCTCCCCTGCCCAGGGACCCCACCTTCAGCATCCCCCCCAGCTCCACTTCTCATCAGGACCTCGTGGTCACCTTTGCCAACACCCCCTGCCTCCAGTCTTGCCCCAATCCATGCCCATGGCATGTTACCTGCTATTGTCACGGTCGCTGGTGACCTGAGTAGCCAGATCAATGACACCTTCCCTTCCTTCTTGACCCCAGTAGCACTGGGTGGGGCTGCCCCTTGTGCCCTGGAAAGGCTCTTGGTCCCTGGGCTCCACATCCTGGTTTCCTTTTTTTACATGCCTTTCTTTCCACCACCCAAACAACAGGACCACAGGCCTGTCCCTCACCCCTGCTCTCTCTAAGAGCTCATGGTGTCTCGCGTGATTGGTCCTCTGCTCTGTGTGTCCCATCGGTGTCTGGTTCTTACCTGTTAGCTCCCTTTGATGGCGGAAGGTCACAGCGAGCATTCCATGGCCACTCACCTTGCCGCTCACACCCAAACCCCTTCTCCCATGTCATCTGATGGCTCCATCACATCGCTCTTTGGAGAAGAGGAAGGCTGAGCGGTTACTGTTGATCTTAGTCTTTCAAGTGCTGACTCAGCCACCAGCACACTCTGCAGGGTGCCTCTCTGCACTGCTGCTTGGGTTTGTCTTCCCTCCCTCGATTGCGACCTCTTGGTGCCATACATTTTCTCCTTACACCGCAGAGTTTCTTCTGTGATAACCCCCTCAGCAGCGTGAACTTTTAAATCAGATTGCGTCAGGCCCTGCTTGCATGCTCTTCGAGTTCTTCTCCTGCAGGGTGACCCACGACCCAGTCTTTCTGAGGCTACCACCCTGTCCCAGTCACTCTGCTGCAGCTATGTCTGCAGCTGGCCCAGCTCTTGCTGTCTGCACATCTGCCTAGGTCCGCATCCCTCCCTCCCTGCGTTCCCTGTCTGGAGAGGCCTTCACCGACCCACTGTTCTCAGGTTCCCTCCACTCTCATACCCGCTTTGTGTTCGTAGCGCTCATCCTTCATTGCCGCTATGTTGAGAAGCTCCATGAGGCAGGGGACTTTGCCCGGTTCGTTGATCACTGCTAGGGGTGAAATAGCCTGGCATACAGTGGAGGCTCAGCAAACCTCCAGTGAGTGGAAGAGAAAAGCCCTCCCCAGCACTGAAGGGGCACAGGTGGGCCATGAGGAGTCATGTGTAAGTCATTGTCTAGGGCAGGTGAGGATGTGCTCAGGGGATGGTAATGTAGAGAACGGAGGGTGGGAAGGTGCCCTGGGAATGTTGACCAGGTAGGTCTGTGATAGAAGTAACTAGGAAGACATAGGGGAAGAGCAGCCTTGACCCAGAGCCAGACCTCCGTGAGACATGCAGAACGAAGTACAGCTCATGCTGGGGTTGAGACCAGGGTCACTACGGAGGCAGAGATTTGGAGGGAGTTGAAGAAGGAGGAGGTGGACTAGTGTACAGGTCTGGGCTTAGCACCAGGGGCTGGTGGCCAAAGCCCAGTAGGGTCAGTGAGTCCCCAACCAGAGCTAGGTGGACATGGTGAGCGTCCTGGGCTAAGCTGGACCTTACCAGGGGTGCTTTCAGGGTTCCCTGGGCTGGCTTAGAAAGGGTCAGCTTGCAGGGAATGAGCTCGCCACCAGATGGAGGTCCTGCAGCTGGAAAAGGGAGGGTGGATCTCTGAATTTGGTATTGCTCCTGGGTTGGTATTAACCTACCCAGACCCCAACCAATGGCAGAAACGACAGCCCAGACTTCGGGGAGTGGTGTGGCAGAGCAGACTGACCACAGGACTCTCTAGAGCTGCGTTCAGAACAGCAAGCCTTTGCTTAATTATCCTATTAACTTGCTATTTATTATTTTTGCATTATTAGGGGTTGGATTTAGGACTTTGCACAGTTAAGGCTAATACTCAACTATTGAACTATTGAACTATATTGATGGCCTTCTTTGATCAGATTTTTAAAAAAATTTTGAGATAGAATCTTCCTAAGTTTCCCAGGCTAGCCTTGAAATGACTTTGCAGCCCAGGCAGGCCTTGAACTTGTGATCCTCCTGCTTCAGCCTCCCCAGTGGTTGAGTTTATAAATTCTTGTCACCAGAGCCATATCACCAGGCCTTCTGTCTTTTAGCCTTTTAGCTCTGGCGATTCTTGGCATAGGGAAATCACACCCTGTAGAGAGCAGGTTAAGTCCAAGATTGTCAAGCAGGCATGGAGGGCCCTGCAGTGACTCCTCCTGGCAGTTGTGGCCTTCGGTGACTGGTAGGAGAAAGCCCTGTGTCCCTCTGCACCTATCCACGAAGACGCAGGCCACAACTTTGCGACTGCTTTCCGCACATTTGCTGATGGGGTGTGTGCTGGCTCCAGACGGCAGCTGCTCTTACGCTGCTGCAAATAGCACAGCTCTTGCTGAAGGGCTGTCACCTTTGGGAGGGAAGGGGCTGCTGACTGGCAAAGCCCCCAGGGAGCCATGACTGTCAGAGCTGGGAAAAGGAATGCACTGAAGTGATGAAGACCCTGACTTCTGGGCGCTCAGAAGCCTGAGGGTATTTTTTTTTCTGGTAAAATTGACTAGCCAGATGACCTTGGACAAGCGGCCTTGCTGATTACAGCCTGAATTTCAAGCACAGTCTCATTGGGCTGTTAAGGGAATGAAAGGAGCTGGTTTAAAAGTCTAGGAGAAGGCTGCCTCACACAGCTGGGCAGGATGTGAATCAGGCAGTACTGAAGCCCAACTCCGACAGGCTGAGTTGCCGGCTTAATTAATGGGGTTGGGAGGGCTTTCTAATTTTGTTTGCACAGAGGTGCCGCATGGACGAGAAGTGTTTCTAGCAGGGTGATATCTCACTACTGTTCTCTTAGAATGCCCCAGGCCTGACAGAACGAAAAGGTCCAGACTGATGGACTATGGCAGCTTCCCTTCTTCCTGTGCCTGCCCCTAACAGCTGCATTCTTCTGTGGCACAGGGAACCTCCCTGGGTTTCTGCGGTCTTAAACACCACTATAGCAGGCTGTGATTAGAAAGAGTACAATGGCCCCATCTCACACCAACCATTGGTTACCTGGACCTAGAGTTTTGTGACCATCCTGACACCCTGGGAAGGGGATGCAACCCTGGATGGATGGAAGAGGATATAGGCAAGGGGGCCTTTGTGGGTGGGTTCACGAGGAAAGGCTGCTGGAGCAGATGAGTGGCCCAGTGTGGCCTCACAGCGGGCCAGCTCCAACCTGTTGAGAGGGGCCTCAGCTTGCAAAGCTGGGGCCTTCGTGTGGGTGAGAGAAGGAAAGCCACACCCCACCACCAGGACCCTCCAGCCTTCTTCATTCCTCTTCTCAAAATGCAGGTTGTCCCCTGATGACCAGTTAGAGCTGACCAACCCACAAGGTTCCTGAGGGCACAGGGACAGGATGGCTTGCAGCCTCGAGCCAGCTTTGGAGCTGACTGTTGGAAGTCAAATGGTGTTGGAGAGGAGCTAGGCTTCTGACACGGCTCTCAGGCTATTTATACCTGTAGACGCCGGTTGCGGTGCCAGCTCCCTCTCCTGTGAGCCGAGCAGAGATAGTGTTTCCGGAATGGAAAGAAGAGGCGGTGACTCACTCGCTTACAAAGCCTGGGGAGTTAGTGAAGGCGGGGGGGGGGGGGGCACTTTGGTCAGATTCCCCACGCGCGCAAGTGAAGCCAGGGAGTATTTATAGGGAGGTCTGCAGTTTAAAAGCAAAGAACATATCTCAGCGATTTCCAGAAGCAAAAGAATCGTCACTCCGTTACAGGAAACAACATAGAAAAGGCATTTTAAGAGTAAGAGCTGCCCCCATCCCATGACTCTCAGAGGTCCCAGGAACATCTCCTCACAGGCCACCCCTCCCCGGCACTGCCACGCACACATGCGATTCTTCCTGCAGGCCGCAGTTTTTTCTTGCATGTTGCACCTGCCACTGTCATGAGGGAATACACAAAAGAATGTGAGCATCCTTTTCCTGGCCCCAGAGTACTCCTGGTTTGCCCAGCTTCCGCGAGCTGCGCCTCTCAGGCTTCCTGTCACAGGCAGAACTTCGAGGTTCCCGGTCTGGCTGTGCTCCTTGAAATGCTGTGTCATCAAATGTGTCATCCGTAGAGATCAGGTGGGAACAGTGCACCCCCAAGAGCAGAGCCCAGCAAGGGTGGGGGAAAGAAGCAAGAATTGTTCATTTCTTTTTTTCCGACTGCAGAGCTGAGGCTTCAAACACAGTCACAGAGCACTTTGGATGACTTGGCTAAGGGTGTTTCAGGGGCCTAGGATTTGTGTTAATCAGAAATGGTAAGATACAAAAATGCAGATGCCTGTCATGAGGGAAGGGGTTTTATACTCACTAGTTCCGGAAACAAGGGCACAGCTCTCCACACTGGGCCGATAAAAAGTCCTAGGCCAGTTAGGAGGCAGTATGGTGGCAGTGTGACCAGTGGCCTGAGGGTAGGGACTGGCAAGGCAGGGGTTTCGGTCTTCAGGCTCCGTGGGGCGGCTGCTCAAGGTTGTCTATCCCTGGCCCTAGGGTGGGTAGGGCAAGGATGATAGGCACAGAGTGTGCAAAGTGGAGAAGGAAGGATCTGGGAATGGCTGTTTTGAGTGAGTGGCGTGGGAGAGACACTCCAAGGCTAGTCTGTCACAGTTCTAGAAACCCTGAGAGGGACAGTCCTTTAGGGTGGGCAGGGCCCAGCGATCAAGGCCTCAGAAACACCCTTTTTGTTCTTTGAGATAGGGTCTCACTATATAGCCCTGACTGGCCCAGAACTCACAGAGATCAGCCTCCCCCTGCCTCCCATGTGTTAGAATTAAAGGAGTGCACCACCATGCCCAGCAGTGACAGTCTTCATACCTGTAGTGCTTAGCAGAGGCAGGGCGATCAAGGACATCTAATACCAGGCAGGACTTGGCATGGGCTGTCGCCAGGAGGAGGCGGAAGGAGGTTTAGTGAGCTCAGCAGAAGGCAGCGTCACTGGAACAGATGGTAGAGAAACTTCTGCGTTATTCATCCCTGACTCAGCTCCGCTGTCAACCAGCTGAGGGCAGAGAAGCCAGTGTTGCACTCCTGGGTCTCCCTGTGGTGTCTGCTGGCAGCACTCGCCCTTCAATGGCAGGGCGATGGGGGTGAGCGCTTCTTAACACTTCCTGTGTGATACGCTTCCCTGGAAATGTCAACAGCATCACGGTTGCTCGCGTAGCACTCGGTCTTCCTAGACTAGTGTTGACGTGGCTAAGGCTAGAAGTGGCAGGGCTAAAATGGCTGTCTGGGTTCATTCATGCTGCTGAAACAGAGTACGTAGTCTGAGGTGCTGCCAAACAGTGGAAATTTATTTCTTGAGATTTGACTGGGAGTCCGAATTTCAGAAGGTTTGTTCTCTGGTTCATAGACGTGCCTTCTTCCCATATCCTCGTGTGGTAGGGGGTACAAAGTGTCTCTCTCAGTCCTGTTTTATAAGGACTTTTATCTGGACTCTATCTTATCCATCTAGGGTGGATAAAAACAGAGGGCTCATCTAATCCCATCGCCCCCTAATCCCTTCATCTCAGAGCTTGGATTCTGGGGGACCCCAAACACTCAGATTATAGCAGTGGCTAAGAAGGGGTGGAGTCTAGCTCTGAAAACCTCTCGACCTAGAACCCTGGACACATGGCACAAAGACTGCTTAGAACAGTTCAGTTGCCTGTTTGAGCAATGTTAGGGATTCAGGAGAAAGGAGGACTGGAGGGAAAAAGGAAGGATGGTTGGGCAGAGGGGAGGGGAGTCTGGTCAGAGGGAAGACGCTGCCTTGGTTCAAAGCAGGAGAGAAAAGAGACAGAGGAAGTGACCCAGATGACGTGTACACATGGGAGTAATGTTGACAAGTCTCCAGCTCTCCGAAGACCAATGGTTCTCAACCTTCCTAATGCTGTGATCCTTTAACACAGTTTTTCATGTTGTGGTGACCCCCCCAATCACAAAATTACTTTTGTTGCTACTTCATAACTGTAATTTTGCTACTGTTATGAACCATAATGTAAATATTTGCTATGCAGGATATCTAATAATCTGATATTTAACCCTCAAATGAGTCACCATGCACAGGTTGAGAACCGCTGTGCTAGGCTTATTGACAAACATTTGTATCTGGAGTTTTTCTTAGTGGCAGTCAAAGATCATGACTTCACTCAGCCTGCGGTTCCAGTGGCTTGGTGACACCTGTAGGGTCCGGTTGCAAATGAGACTGCCTGCTGCAAGACATCAGACCTTACTTTCCGCTGTGTGACTGGAAAAATGCATGAGGTAGCACCGAGGTCACGGGCTTGTGTGGTGGCCCCAAGCTGACCCCTTGTTCTTAGCTGCAGATGACAGAATGCTCATCAACTACTTCAAGGAGAAAGGGATTTATTAAGGGCACTCCCAGCTCAGAATCTTCGAGAAAATATGAGTGAGTGGCTTAGTGAATTACTTGGGGTTATCTAGTGGAACAATGAAATATAGAATGAGTATAGTGAAAGAATGAATATAATATAATATAATATAATATAATATAATATAATATAATATAATATAATATAAAATGGAATCTATTAGAGTAACTTACAAGCTATTATCCTGCTAGTCCAACAATGGCTGTCTACCCGTGGACAGTCCCAGGATGCAGTAGTTCAGTCCATGAGACCGGATGTCTGAGCTGCTCTTCAGTGTACCCTGGAATCATGAAGTAGACTCCAAGGCTAGGGAAGGAATGGGCTAACAGTGAGAGAGCAAGCAGGCGGAGACCAAAAGCTTCTTTCTTCCACATCCTTTATATATCCTGGATCCTAGTTAGGGTTACCGTTGCTGTGATGAAGCACCATGTGCTGAGTGGTGGTGGCACATGCCTTTAATCATAGCACTCAGGTGGTAGAGGCAGGCAGATCTCTGAGTTCAAGGCCAGCCTGGTCTATAGAGTGAGTTCCAGGAGACAGAGAAACCCTATCTCAAAGAAAAAAAAACTGAAACAAACAAAAATGAATGAAAGGAAGGAAGGAAGGAAGGAAGGATCATGACCATAAGAAAGCTGGGGAGGAAATGGTTTATTTGCCTTACATGTCCACATTGTAATTCTTCATTGAAAGAAGTCAGGGCAGGAATTCAAGCAGAGCTGGAACTTGGAGACAAGGAGCTGATACAGAGGCCCATGGATGGGTGCTGCTTACTGGCTTGCTACTTTTCATTATAGCTCTACATATGAGTGATTACCAATAACCACACAGCACAGTCAATACTAGGCTGCCTTGAAATCTCCTTCGCCTCTTCCATTAATCCCAAGCTCTTCAATTTAGCCTCAGGTAGATATTTTTGGACAAGGGCAGAAAGCAGCCACATTATTCTCTAAAACATCACAAGAATAGTTTCTAGGCCATTTACTAATATTTTTGTTCTCTGAAACCTCTTGAGCCTGGCCATCATAATCTATATCACTCTCAGCACCACTGTCGTCCATGTTCCTAATAGGATGGCCCAGTAAACCCCTGCTTAAAGTGCTCAATAGCTTTTCTACTCCAGTTATCCAGATCTTCCATGTTCCTGCAACAAACATCGTGGTCAGGACTGTCACAGTGAGACACATTCCTGGTACCAGTTTCTGTCTTAGTTACTGTTCTGTTGCTTTGAAGAGACTCTATGACCAGGGAAGTTCTCATAAAAGAGCACATTTGAATTGGGTTTAGTCCATTATCATCATGGTGGGGAACATGGTAACTTGCAGACAGCCACTGAAGCAGTAGCTGAGAGCTACATTCTGATCCATAGCGGGAGAGAGAGCCAGAACCAGAGCCAGACAGAGGGAGGCAGAGACAGACTCTGGGCTTGGTATGGGCTTTTGAAACCTCAAAGCCCACCTTCAGTGACACACTTCCTCCAACAAGGCCATACCTCATAATTCTTCTAATGCTTTCAAATAGTGTCACTCCCTGGTGACTAAAGTACATGAGCCTATGGGGGTCATTCTTATTCAAATCACCACATTCTACTCCAATACAATATGCGTAGCTTGAAGAGAAAGGGAGCACCAAAAGGTGTAATGGAGCTAAGTCCAGTGCTCAGGAATGTAAGAGGTTTAAAGAAAAACTGGTGCCAAATGGAATAAAGGGAGTTGTAACCTCAGAGCAACACCTCACCAGTTTGTGGAAAGGAGTTAAAGAAAAGCTTCAGCCACGAAAGAAACCACCGCCAACAGAAAGCTGATATAAATGTAATTAAAGGAAGTGGCCACGTTCCAACTCCATCAAACAGTAGAACCTTGGGAGCCTTGGCCACATAGTTCTCGTTTTAGAGTCAAGGATACAAGAAACAAGTTGTGGAATCTCCCTCCATGGCTAAGAAAAGATGCTGAGGCCAGGTGTGTGTCGGGAATGTCCCTGAATGAAGGCCCAGAGAGCGCATTGTGTGAAGCTGTGAAGGTGAAGCTTGGATCGCTTTGGAGATCCCAAGATGCTGGAGATGACAGAGTTGTGGGATCCCTGCCAAGCAAAGCTGTGGTGTGGAACCAACCCAAGCGAGAGAAGTGGAGTTGGGGATCTGAAGAGTGCTTTGGCATCAGAGATGGAGACGTAGAGTTTGGAGTTTGCCCAGTCGGTTTTCAGTCTTATTTGGTTCAGTATTTCCTCACTATGCTCCCCTTTCCTCCCTTTTGGAATGGTAATGCATACCCTGTGCCACTGTATGTTAGAAGTATGTGATCTGCTTTTTTCGATTTTGATTTTGCAAGAAGCGGTAGTTGAGAGATTGCCAAGAGTCTCAGGGGAGACTTCGAACTTTGAAACAAAGTTGAGACTGTAAAATTGGACTGAATGCATATTTTGCATTCTGTGATAGCTACCAGATTATGGGGGACAGAGAGTGGAATATAGTGGTTTGAATAAGAATGTCTCCTATAAGTTCATATAGTTGGATGCTTAGTCACCAGGGAGTGACACTATTTGTAAGGATTAGGAGGTGTGGTTTTGTTGGAGGAAGCATGGGGGTGGGCTTTCAGGTCTCAAACACCCATGCAAAGCTCAGAGTCTCTCTCTCTCTCTCTCTCTCTCTCTCTCTCTCTCTCTCTCTCTCTCTCTCTCTCTCTCTCTGCCTATGGATCGGGATGTAGCTCTCAGCTACTGTTCCAGCAATTTCCTTCATGTCACCATACTCCCTACCATGATGATAATGGACAAAACCTCTGACACTGTAACCAAGTTCCTGATTAAATGCTTTCTTTTATAAGAGCTGCCTTGGTCATGGTGTCTTCTCACAGCAGAAGAACAGTGACTAAGACCTGCTAGAAGATGTGGTCCACATTAAAGGTGGACCTTCCCACCTCAGAAGATCCAGACTGAAGGTGGATCTCCCCACCTCACATGATCTAATTAAGATGAGCCGTCACATGAGCAATGGCATTGTGCAATGGGACCATCATGCAAGCTGCCGCTATGACTGTAGTGTTTGAGAACCATGGCACCTCTGTCTGCCCCAAGGTCCTTTTCATGCTTTTCAAGGTGCAGCTTGGAATCAGTCTCAGGAGTATGTTTCTGATTGGTTGGACCTAAATTCTCTCCAGAGCCTTAGCCTCAAAGGAGTCTAGGAAATGTAGTCTTTAGTGTGCCTGCTACTGTAGGACAGATGGGAGAGAAATGACAAGGACATAATCGCTACATTTGAGATGCTCACCATTTGGAAGGGCCATAGACCGGAGGCAGATTATGATAATATGATGTTATTTGTTCTAATGAAGATACAGTGTGTAGAGCTGTAGTGCCTGTGCTAGCAGACGGTACGCGAGCCTCGGGAAAGGGGCCTGGAGATTTAAAAACACACGTACACAGACAGACAGAGACATGGGGATATGGGTCATCCTTGATACAAGAGTGCCAAGAATACCCACTTTATTGTGCTCACGGACAGCTTATATTGGGCTTCGGCCATGCCCCAGCTCTTGAGATCTTTCAGCTGCAGACTCATCAGAACCCATTCCCCTGCCATCAGGGTCTCGTGCTCAGAGCAGCTGCAGGCTGCTCAGAGCAGAGGAAAACAAGTTGTTCACAGGAAATTCAAGGTCTGGTGGTCCGAAGTCCTCAACATAGAGCCCAGGGGCAGGGGCCACATGAGTACCAAAGGCGCAGACCTTTGATCTAGGTTCTGAAGCTGAGTTTGGAGAGAGAGAGAGAGAGAGAGAGAGAGAGAGAGAGAGAGAGAGAGAGAGAGAGAGAGAGAGAGAAACTCAGAAACAAGAGGAGAATGAGTTTGATGTTAAAGAGATCCTCAATTCCTCGTTCTTAAGAGCTCTGCTTAGTTCTTTTATGACATAAAGATATGGAGCCAATTTGTTTTGGAACTAGGAGACAATCCATTAAGTAGAACATTTCTTGTCTATTTTTGTGGCCTTGAGCACATTAGGCAAACATTCTACTCTCATACTCTTGTCTGCAACATTGGCTTGGCAATAGGGTGCATATGTGGTAGCTGCTGCCATGGTTGGAAGATGCTAAGACATGCTCCAAGGATGCCTACATTTCCAGCACTTTCCAGTTCTGGCTCTGTGATGGCTCCAGGTGCCTCTTTCACTTGTGATTCTCGAGGGTTACCTGTTAGGAGACTACTGACCCCATGGTTAGTGCGGCAGTCCGTATACCCTTTTTGAATCATGACTGCTGCTGTCTTGGGATCCCACATTCCTGGCTCCAGTAGCTCCAGCTACAGAACCACCTTGGAAGTGGGAGAGACCCATGAGGAAAGGATCACCTGGCTTCTGCCCAGGAAGGTGACTCTGGACTCTAGGGCTGTGGGTATACCAGCTCTTGTGGTAAACAGATGGGGCAAGAGTGGTCATGTCTCCGAGACAGCGTGGCATGAACAAGAACAGTGAGGGAGCAGATGGGAATGGAAATGCTTTGTAAATGGAAAAATCTGGGGCAATCTGAGCTCTGCCTGTGTCTGTGTCATAGGACGTTGTCTTAAGAGTCGGAGAAAGACAGAAAGGGCAAGAAATGATGGGGTAACTCACTGCTTGCCTCCCAGATTGGCTGCTGGGTGCTGCCGGTCTCCCACTCTGTCTGATCAGAGTGCTTAAAGCCCACCCCCTCTCCTCCCTCACAGTTTTACAATGAAGCCTGTGGCCACCTTTCAGTGTTGGCCCAAGGGGGCTTTGTTCCTATACGCGCTTATAGTGCAGTATGGTTGCTCCTACCTGGAGCCAGCACCCTACTGGGTCCTGCGATGGGGTGGGTTGGTTGGTTTTATTTGTTGGACTAGGATGAGCTCCTTCTCACAGAAGGACCCATGGCGGGGCCTAGAAAACCCGGGCTGCTTCTCTGTGTAACCTTTGTCTCTGTTGGTTCTCAGGTACTTTGAATTTTACAAGGGGCCTTTAGAATTTAACTCCACAAGATGCCTGGAGCTGAGGCAGGAGATCCTGGACGTGAAGGTGCTGTCCATGTGAGTGTGCTCTGCCTGGGCTGGGAGTGGTACAAGTCGCATGTGGAGGTGGGGTGGGGTGAGTAGACCCCAGAACCGAAGGGGACGAGAAACACAAAGTAGACATCATAGCCTGGAACTCAGACCTTCCACTGGCATTAGAAGGCCCTGGAAGCTGTTTGGTCACCAAGGCTAGGTTTGCAAGGTCACCTCTGCTGATGGGGTGTGAAAGTCCCCAGCTCAGTTACCAGCCGCCTCAATTATCATTGCAGGGCTCCTGTTGGGTAGAAACCTAAGAGGCCCTGGACTGTCAGACCTGAAATTCAGTGTTTTGTATGGTCGGGGTAAGCCTGGCCCACTTGATGCTGTCTTTGACAATTTTAATTTCTTTGAAGGTTTTGATTTGTCAATTATTTAAGTGATGAAAATCCAAGTGTCACAAAATGTTACGCAGTGAAGTATCTCTCTCTCACCCCGTTCTAGTTCCTGAAGGTCTAGGGTAGCCTTGCAGCATGTCGGTGCACAAGCAACATCTCTGTGTGGAGATTCCTTCAACACACTGCTATAGAAATGGCAAAGGAGCCTCCCCATCCCATCCCACCCCATCCCATCCCATCCCATCCCATAGTCCATCATCTGCAGTGCTCCTCCAGCCGGTGGGAGGAAGCCCTGAGCCTCACAGCTGGCCGTTCACTTCAGTCTTCTCCGACTCCCCGGAAGCCAGCAGACCTACCTGGGGTGTCTGGATGATAGTTATGCCAGGGTCTGAATGTATTTAGAAACAATTACATCTGGACGTGGACAAAATAAAATTTATACGGAGGTAATGTTAGATACTTATCTGGACACATGGCCCTCTGACATGATCCCAAGGACTCTGCCCATGGCTGGCAGTCAGAAGCCAGGTAGTGTGAGTCACGGAGAAAGTATAGGCTTTGGGTTCAGGCAGACCTGGGACTGAAAGCTAATTTTGGGCTTTGCCAGCTCTAATTATCAGGCAAATAAATTACTTAATTTCTCTGAGCCTTTCCTAACTTATAAAATGGACGCGGCGTTACCTACTTCTTAGGCATTGCTGCCGACTGGTGGAAATAGTTTGTAAAATAGATAGCAGGCGCCCACTGGGGGGCTGCGGTGGGGCCGGCAGTGGCACTCAGTAGGTGTGGATATTCCACTCTCTTTCTTTCCGTTCCTCTCTCCTATGGCAACAGCAGTCTTTCTGAGTTTGCCACAGAATCTGCACCAGCGAACTTTCCATCACTAGAGTGAATATATAATGAGGTAATAACTTGGAGATTGTTGTGCCCATGTCACTGAACCCCAAATGAACCCACGGAGCCGATTTCTGATGCAAAAAACCACATTTTTTGTTTAACAAATTCGAGTGAGGACCACACTCTTCCAACACATTAACTCAGTGGGCGAGGAGAGAGTAAGCCCCGGGCTGGGGAGAGGAGAGTTTTTAAAGGGGAACAGCTGCAAGGAGGGTGGATACATGTTTTGGGGTCTTGGGATTGGGCGAAGGGGGTACAGAGTAAGATGATTTCTGAAATCATTGATCAAACTTTGGGCGCAAACTGTTAACCAAGGACCATAAATGGCTGTCAAGATGTCTGTGAGGGCTAGGGTGTCTGCAGAAAACATCTGGGCCTCGTTAAATTTTATGACCTGCTCCTTAGCTCCCTAATTGGCTATTTCTAGAGTATACTTTCAAATTTCACTATCGCAGCACATTCCTGGACCTGAGGTAGGCTCCCAGTCACCATATGGCTTAGGATGAATCCCCTTCTTTAAAATGGAGTCTGCAAAGTCAGGTCCTCACAAGGTGAGCAGGCCCGTTGTTTTGGTGGCTGTGCTGAGGCGGAAGCATGCTGTCGCAGGGAGCAGGAGGGAGAGCAAAGCTGCTGTCTTCATGACCAAGCAGAAAGAGAAAAAGACCAGGTTCCCACTGGTCCTTCAAGGGCCAGTCCTAATGACCTTGAGACCTCCCACATGGCCTTGCCTCCTAAAAGTCCCTCACCCTCCCCATAGCACCACCCTGAGAAACAGCCCTCAACGCAAAAGCTTTTAGGAGATGCGTAAGGTCCAAACTAGCAGCCTCCATATGCAGCTGCTGAAAGTCCCAAGAGTAAGGCCTTAGATAGCCCAGCTGGATTATCTATATTGGCTATGGCCCTGTCATGATTGGTGATCTATGTGCCCTTTCTAGAGATGAATGAAGCTACCTTCTGCTGTGTGCTGTTCATTGCACTGAGTATGCACCGCTGTGGTCGCAGCTCTCAGGAAATCCATCGACCAATGGGGAAATAGACATGAGTAACTCTAAGGAGACAAACTCTTAGGGTAGTGGGGAACTTGACCAAGGGTGGGTGATGCCAGGCAAAGGTTTGCTAAGGAAGGGTGGAGAGAGTTCTGGTCTGTAGGGTGATAGTTGTTAACTAGGCTAAGAAGATCCCAAATGGGCCAATCCATATGAGGTCTTGAAACAGGAAGGATGCTGCTGGGTCCTGGATGTGCAGGACCAGAGCAGCTGTGGGTCAGCATGTGAGGGGAAGATGGAAGCAGTGGCACCATAGGAGTCACCTAGATCCTTTCCTGAGGACCTTGGGACCCTGTGGATAGGATTTGAGGCAGTGCCTAGGAGTGTGGTCTGATAGATGTTTTGGAATGCTTCCAAGGAGTTACATGACAACGCCTACCCAGACCTTAGTTGGGAGCTTAATTCGGAAGCAGAAGGTCCCTGATTATCTTTTCTCAGAATTAAAATATTTGAGGCCTTTACATGCTTGACTGGGATCCCAGAGAGTTCTTGTTGGCAGTATTTATTGGAGTTTTCAAAGGAAGAACAGTTAACTTTTAAATTAGAAAATGTATAATTTCTTCACGGGCACTTCAAGGTCTGGACTGAAAGTGCCGAGGAAGCATGTAAACTGTCTTCATGACTTCTCATCCTTCTACCTCCAGATCTTCTGTATGATGCTGTTGTGCCCCACATCAGTTTTCTGGGGCCACCACCACAAAATTCCAAGTCACTTAGTTTCTTTCTTTTTTCCGTATGTGTATGCTTTGGAGGCTAGATGTTGAGATATCAAGCATCATCCTCTATTGCTCTTCCATCTTTTTCATTGAGGTGAGAGCTCTCATCAAGCCCAGAACTCAGTGGTATGCCTAGTCTTGCTATCCCACGTGTTTTTGGAATCCTCCATCTTAGCCTTCTGAGGCTGGAATTACAGGCAGTTAGTCCACTGTGCCTAACCAGCATTTTCTGAATTCCACTCTTCATGCTTCCAAGGAGGTGCTCATCCTGCTAAGCCATCTCTTTAGCCCCGATGAGTCATTTTTCCTCCCTGTTCTGGCAGCAGGAGAATAAAGAACAGGGGTCCTAGGGCCTCCCTTTCTGATTCACTCATGGCCATCCTTTCACCGTGTCTTTGTCTTACATCTCACGCTCTTCTTACAAGAACACCAGTCATCCCAGACCAGGGCTCACTCAAGTGACTTCATTCCTGTCTAGTTTAGATTTTACAGACCCCTTCCCCAAATACAGTCACACTGAGGTTAGGACTTCCACATGTGAATTTTGGGGAGACACAATTCAGCCAATAAAACAGCTGTATCCTGTTACAGCTGATACTTAGAGACCAGGTGAGAAATTACCAAGATACTTTGGTTTGAACCTACAGATGAAGACTTGCGGGGATGTGAAGAGCAATCTCGGATTTCCCTTGTAACTATTGTCCCTTGTAACTAGAGGTTTCTCTCCCACCCCCCAGTTCACGAGTAAACACTGAGAGGCTTAATAGTTGTTACAAAGTGTTTGGCCTATTAGCTCAGGCTTATTATTCACTAGCTCTTACATCTTAAACCAACCCATTTCTGTTAATCTATGTATTGCCACGTGGCTGTGGCATTACTTCACATCTTGCTTCTCTGGCAGCTGCTGGCATCTCTCTAACTCCGCCTTCTTTTTCCCTTTATCTTTGCTTGAGTTTCCTGCCTGGCTATTGGCCAAATCAGCTTCTTTATTAACCAATGGTGATAAAACATATTCACAGCATACAAAAGGGCATTCCATATCAGTAGATCATAGGCTCTTTTTTGGTGATGTATTGGTCTTTTCACAGTTGCATGAGTTCTCATCTGTCCTCAGGATACCTTGTCTCACTCCTCAGGATGGACTCCTGGGATGAATAGCAATCCCAACTGGTAACCTCAGACTTAGTCTTGTTAGGATCTCTCTTCCATGACAGCTGTCTCATCTGGGGACTTGAGTTGTAGAAATATAGGAAGGAGTACAGGCCAGACTAGGCCATCCACAGGGTATCAGTCGTATCAGTCCGTGGTGTGTCAGGCAATGGCAAGCCCAGTGCCCCCCTTCCTGGGTAATTCCTAAACTGAGGGTTACTGAGGGTTTGTGGTCCTCCATGGGAGATGTCAGAGAGCTCAGAGGCTGGCTTCTGTCCAGGTTATTATCTGGGCACTCTCAGATTTTGCTGAGTTCTAGCCTCATCCCACAACCTGCATCACAGCAGGGCTGACCTGAATAATAGGGAAAAGGTCAAATCCCTTCTGTGGATGGAGGAAGCTGGGTGGAGGGAGGCATGTTCCTTCCGGCACACAGAGTGTCAACGGGTATTTTGTCTGAGGACACAAGAAGATGTGTGATTCCCATAGAAGTATTTTTGATCCAAAATTTCTCAAATCAACTGTAAAAATCAGTCAGCCAGAAACCTCCAGAGGGAGAGTGCCCTGCTTCCTGACAGTGTCTGAGGCACCACGAATCACTCTGAGATTATTTGTCAGGACAAGGTCCGTTGCTGATTCTTGTTCAAATTATTTATGTCTGATTCTAGTCATTTGAGTGTCTCTGTTTTTAAAGGCAAACCTTCAGGTGCTGCCCATGTTCCACCCACATGGGGGGTTTGCTTGAGAACTCCTGTGGCAACCTGTCTGGCTTCCTTCCCTTTCCTTCTGGGCTGACTTGGTGCAGAGCCCAGCAATGAGGCCAAACAGAGCGGCTAGAAGCCATGGCTGCTGGCAAAAAAAATCCCCCTCTCTGACCTGGGAGGTCCTTCATGTCTCTCGAAGCTCAGCCCAGAAGGCTTTCAAAAGCCTGTGTGTTCTGCCAGGTCAGAGTTCAGTGCAGTCAGGCCGTGAGATCTCGGGGATCTCGGACACCACATGGACTCAGCCCAAACTTATACAAAGAGCAGGTGGTGGAGAAAGCAGATAAGAATGGAGTGCACACAGAGTAGGAAGACACAGAAGGCCCTGGGGACATGGGAGAACGCGGGAGGGCAGCGAGACCGCACTGTGATGATGTAAACCACAGAAGCTTCTAGTACTAAAACTCAGAGCCAGTCCAGCCTTCTCACCCTAGCTCCATTCCCATGATTCTCAGCTGTTTCTTCTGTCTACCCTCCTTACCCTCCTCAGGAATGTATGCATGCTGCTGGGGACCCCCTTACCCCACCCCACCCCCCACCAACCACATTCCTAGATCTTCTGCTTTGGTAGGTGAGGACTCCACCTCCTTCCCTCAGGCCCAGCCCCCTCCTCACATTTCCCTAGTTTAAGGGTGTCATGGTTTGGATGTGGTTTACCCCCCAAGGGGTTTATGTGCTCGAAGCTTGAGGTGGTGGGCCTTTAAGAAGTGAGGCCTAGAGGGAGGCATTTAGATCATTGGGGACATCACCCTTAGAAGAGATTAAAGATGGTCTCACAGAATAAATATGTTTCCTCAAGACTAGGCTGCATGGCTGGGGAGATGGCTCATTTGGTAAAACCACATAAGCATGAAGGTTGAGTTAGGGTGCCCAGAACCCACACAAAAGCTAGGTGTCTTGGTGTGTGCACCTGTAACTCCAGTGCTGGAGGGGTGGAGCAGGAAGACCCCTGGATCTCCTCTGGCTGGCTAGTCTAGCTGAATTGGTGAGCTCCAGGTCTGGTGAGAGACCCTGCCCCCCAAAATGAGGTGGAGTGTGACTGAGGAAGTCAGCTGCTGCTGTCTCCACACACACAATGCTTGTGTGTGCATCTGAATGCACGTGTGCAGACATGAACACATGCACGCACATACATACACACACACACACACAAAACACATACACACAGAGAGATATTTCATTGCTATAAAAGATTAAATCTGACTCCTGACTCTCTTAAGCTTTCTGCCCTGTCGGGTGACAGCCTTTGGTACCCTCGCCAGAGACTAAGCAGATGGGGTCATCTGATCCGGAACTATAAATAGATCTTTTCCTTTGTAAGTAATCAGCCAAGAGTATTTTGTTTTAACAATGTTAAACAGACTAACCCAAGCTTAGCTCTAGCTCTTCCGTGGATGGGTTTCCTATCAGCTACAGGCAGTATTTCCAGACCCTGCACCTCAAAGGCTGTTAAAATTCCCTCTGCCTTTCAAGAACGCAGAAATGATCCACATTTCCTCCGTACTTCTATCCATTCTCAAGTCGAGTCTCAGAAAGCAGTGGGTGAGAGGGGAGGGTTTGGGTCCTTCATGTCTAAATGATCTCTCTCTCTCCCTCCCTCCCTCCCTCTCCTCCTCCTCCTTCTCTCCCCTCTCTTTCTCTCTTTATGTCTCTGAGTGTGAAGATGGATTTCTGATGTTTTCTTCGATTACCCCCCGACCTGTATTTCTTTGAGACAGGTTCTCCCTGCATCTTTTAAATTTATCCTTTCTCTGTTTGCCCTTTGCATCTCTATCCTGGTAAAATTCCTTAATGCCACCTACCTGCTCTTCCTGTGCACTCTCTCTCCAGAGCCTCCGCTTTGTTCTTAGAGAATCCTTGCCTCGCTCTCAGGGATGTGGCCTTGTCCTGGATATCTTTGGGGGCATCAAGGATGTCTTTTCAGCCTCTTGTTTTGCAGTGGTTTCTCTGTGGTCATTTTACCGGGAAATTCATCTTGTTCTGCCTCCTCCAGATAGATTTAGTTACCCTTGGCCACATGTTCATATTCATTCTGAAAACATTTAGAAGCTGGTAGGGGTTCCGTGTCTGAAGATGCTTGAGACATGCTGCAGAGTGCTTGCGTCTTTAACTGGGAGTGCTATGGGCCTTAGAAAGGAAGGGTTGTCCAGTTTCCCCACTTTTCTCCCTTCATATTTGGTTGGAGAAGTTTCAGTGTGTGGATGAGACTGGATGGTTTTGCCTCTCTGTTTTGCTTTCCCTTCACTCCTGAAGGTGGAGGGAGGTCTACCCCGAGACCTCACACAGGCTAGGCATACCCTCTCACATTGAGCTCAAGCACCGCCTTGATGGCTCATGGTCACTTACAACCGATACTCTTTTAGGGCCATGCCCCTGCCCACTGCTCCTGGCTTTAGAATTTTTTTGGGGGGGGACTTTGTCATCCTGTCCTTGACTCAGCCCCCCCTTTCTGTGGACCTGTTGAGAGTCCTCTTCCACAGAGACACACCTCCCTGTCATTCTTCATCCTGGCAAGTTTGAATGACTTTGTTTCTCTTCTGGAATGACAGTGATGCCACAAGAGAAGGGAGAGGTGGTTTGGGTCAACCCATCATCTTTAAGGTGAAGATGGCTCTGAATCAGAACAGCATCCTACAGTGCACTTTATATGTGTGACTCCATTTGTTCTCTCGAACAACCTTTGAGATGGGCATGGCCGAGGGTCCAAGGGCGACCTCACAGACAAACAGAGTCTCCTGAGAGATTAAATGACTTACCCAGGTCACACTATGAGTTGGGGATGCAGCCAGGACTCCAGGCTGGGTGTCTAGCCCTGACCTTGATCCAGGATGTGACAAAGGCATTGGAAACACCCAGAATAGGATCTGGATGCTGAGAACAGACAAACTTTGGTCCCGCGGCCTGGAGTGTTGGCAGCGCTGTGTTTCTCTGAAGTGTTTGAGGCAGTTGTGGATCCTGCGCTAGGGGGCTGTGATTGCGGGGAGGTAAGGGGAGGGACTGTGGGTGAGCTGGGGTGCTGTTGTGTGGTAACACCTGTTCTCTCATGTCCTATGGGCTGAGGGGGAGGAGCAGTGGGTGAGCCAGGGTGCTGTTAGCTTGCTTTCTGCGGGAGGAGAGGGCTTCTGTCTTTAACTATCAAGCATGCTCCTGCCTCAGGGCCTTGGTACTCACTCTGACTGAGCTACACTGCCCCCAGATAGTCACATGACCCACATCTACATTATTTCAAGATCCTGTGCAAGGCACACCTCCTCGAGAAGGCTTCTGACTAACGATGTGGCCTTCACTTCTCTATTTTTCTTCCTAGCCTTTGCTGTTCCCAGACAAGGCAGCCTGTATTTCTTTCCAGCATGTCTTTGTTGTTGTTCTGGGATCTCCATGCACGTAGGGAGATGTGGTGTTTGCACGCCTGGCCATGTAGAGTCTATTTATTAATAGACTGGATTTAGACTCAGACTCGTTAACGAACTCCTTAGTCTGTTGTTATACTCAGCACAGTCTTTCCAGTACCTGCTGAGTTAGTGAGGAACTCAGACCATTCCTGCCCTCTGGTATTTATCCTATAGGGAGAACTATCAAGGGTGTGGAATGAGGGTGTGCAGGCTTTGCAAAAAGTCCAGGGACTGGCGGAGAGCCTAGTCAAATTGGCTCAACAATAACAATAACCTATGTCTCCTGCCTGTGTGCTGTGCGCCTGCCCAGTTCTTGTGTCATCTTATTTAATGATTTTTAAAGTCTGCAAGGGGCTGGAGAGACGGATCAGTGGCTAAGAGTACTGGCTGGTCTTGTAGAGGACCTGGGTTTAGTTCCCAGCAGCCACATGGAGGTTTACAATAGTCTTTAACTCTAGTTCCAAGAATTCCAGCACCCTCTTCTGGCCTTGCCACTATGTAGTGCATATACATATATGTAGACAAAACACTCATATACATAAAATAAAAATAAATTAATTTTAAAAAAATCCATGAAGTCCAATTCATAGATAAAACTGAGGGTCGGAGAGTTAATACCTGGTGTGGCATCCTGTGGTTAGGAAGTGTCTGAACTTCACCTCAGACCAAATTCCTTGGATTCCATCGTCTGTTTGTCCTTCCTCCACTTACCTGTGTCCTCCCTGTAGGCAGTGAGTGATTGGTCATGTTTGGGGACAAACGTCCCTAGTTTCTGTTAAACGTAGAGGTGAACCCTGTGATCCTGGGGGCTAGCCACTTCCCACCTTCCATCACATCTGGCTTTTTACAAGCTAGTACTCTGTGTGTTTGCAAGGCAGGAGCATGGCTGACTGAGCCATCTCCTCTGCCCAAACTTTATGGCATTCTGTCCCAGACTGCCTTGAGACAGATCCAGCAGGTCCCAGTCACTGCCATAAATCCACAATCACCTTGGATTCCAAAACAGCAGAGCCTTGGAGACCAATCTCCTTAGGAGGGGAACCAGGGCTATCCCTCTAAACAGCTTCAATCATCTGAAAAACATCAGGATGCTCCCACAATCCATGACAAGTAGGACCAGAACTGAGGCAATGATCAGCCAGCCCTGAGTTCACAGAGATTGCTCAATCATTCAAACCTCTCAACCGACCTCAGTTCTTCCTCTGTTTAGATGGTAGCCCGTGTCAGAACTCCAAGGACATGCTGAGATACTGATGTCTTCCACTTCCCCAGTACAATTAACCTGGGCCATATTTATTAAACTCTCTTCCTGTCTTTCCAATCCTACTTTGTTGGATTTTTGGAGGGACAGCTTGAACCCAATCTGTTGAGAGCTCCCTCCCACTGCCCCAAGTCACGTCCACATCCTGGGATATCAGTACCACCTGTATGCATTTGCTTGTTAGTTTTTGTCAAGTTGACACAAGGTAGGGTCATCTGAAAAGAGGGAACCTCAGCTGAGAAAACACCTCCATGAGACTGACGTGTGGGCAAGTCTGTGGGATAGCTTCTTAATTGATGATTGATGTGGGAGGGCCCAGCTCACAGTGGGTAGTGCCTCTCCTGGGCAGGGGGTACTGGATGGTATAAGGGAGCAGGCTGAGCAAGCCACAGAGAGCAGCCAGTAAGCAGCACCCTTCCATGGCCTCTGCATCAGCTCCTGCCTTGAGTTTCTGCCTTGTTTTCCCACAGTGATGTACTGTTCCCCGGAACTGTAAGATGAATTGAACCCTTTCCTCCCCAAGCTGCTTTTGTCCAGTCTATATCATAGCAATAGAAAACAAACCATACATCAACAACAGCCACCACCTCCTCCCGCCTCACCTTCTTCACCTTAGACAGTGTCTAACGTTGAAGGCCAAGCCCTCTGTGCCACCCACGTTCTGCCCTGTCCCTATCGCCTTCCCCTCTTCTTAGTTATTTCTTCCCTTTGCAGTTAACATGTTCCCCATTCCCAGGCTATGCCACTAGGGACAAGTCACTCCCGAGCTCCTGTGTCTGCATGTGTGGAGTGAGCTATTCCAGCCCTTGTCACCACCTAAGAGATTCTTCTTATGGTCACCAGGCGGTTGAGATTCTTTACATTTCTGCAGTGTTCGCCCTTTGTGAGTGGGGCACAGAGGCAGATCAAACGAGAGAAGAATATGTACAAGGGGAACAGCTTCCCGAAGTATGTCCCGTGGAACTCTAGCACAATGTGATGCCACATGAGACTTCTATAAAAATGAGACTTCCCTACAGTTTAACCCAATTTTAAAATATTTTTAATCCCAATTTATGAGCAAATGTATTTGGAAAAGCTGAGTTAAAGTCTAATACTTTCTTTTACCCTGAGATTCCCTGGATCATTTAATAGGTTCTCCTATATTGTTTCTTTTCAAGATAGGAATATTGCACACATTACTTTCCAGAGATACTGGACCGTGGAGCTTTATTTTCACTGAGTCTCACAAACACTGGAAATGCAGGACAGAGTGTACCTTGCACCCTGGCCCAGGCAGGCCAGGAATTCTCTTGCTTAGGGCTAGGCAATGCATCCCTGCTTGGGGTCCTGGATGGGAGCCTTTCGGAACTCACAGGTTCAGAACTCTGGATCTGAAAGGGGTCCTTAACGGAGGCAGTTTCAGCACCACCATGCACACACTTGCAATCCCAGTGCATAGAGGCAGAGACAGAATAACCCTGGAGCTTACCCTGGGTTTCTGTGCTTGCCTTGGAATTGCCCTCACATCAAGAGTAAGGAAAGTAACACATCGACCGCTGGTATGGCACACAGAGGGAGTAACATACCAAGGGCTGATATGGCACACAGGGAAATAACACACCGACAGCTGATATGGCGTACAGGGGAAGGGGAAAGGAGGGTTTTTGGAAACAGGGGTGACACGTGGTGCAACCTGACCTTCTTATCTGCTCTCTGCCCACTGCTCCCACAGGGTGAAGCAGTCTGAACTGTTTGACAGGTGGAAGCGCCTCCAGATATGCAACTGGGCAATGGACACCTCTGAAGCCAACCTGTTCAAGTATGCCTTGCCGTCTGCCTTCCCTCCTCATGGTGTGGGTCCTCACTGCCACCTCTTCACATATCTATCACCTGTAACACCTGGTTCTCAGTGGGCATCTGTCTAGAGCTGGCCCTAAGGGCCTTAGGGATGTGAGCAAGTGGCAAGGCCAGCACCTGGTCAGCTAGCAGCCCCATGCTTTGCTGTGGTCCTTGCCCTAGCCTTACAAGGTTGGGGCTGTCACAAGTAGCTCAGGCTGGTGTGGGTGTGTGTGTGTGTGTGTGTAGGTGTCATCACAAGGCTCGTGGAGAAGGAGGTCCATTCCCCAGGGCTCCCTGGACAATGCAGGGGACTGAGCCTGGAGCTGTGTATACTCCAGGGTAACTCAAGAAGGTGGTGATCTGTGCTCATGGCCACGTCAGAGCCCATTAGTTTCCAAGGCAGGGGGCAAAATTGCCCAGGACCTAACCCTTTGAAAGTCTGCTTGGAAAGTCCTGGAGAAGAGAGAAAAACAGGTTGCTTCAGCAGCCCCCTTTCCCTCGGGCTCTCCCCCCCATCCCCCACTTAAATCTGGTATCTGTGGTTTAATCCCTCTGCAGCTCAGCCTTGAGTGTTACTGAGACCAAAATGTCAGGACTCTTTCTCCTTCCTTCCTCCCTCCTTCTTTTCTTTCTATATTGAATTCCTGGAGCATTTTTCAGGAGTCATGTTCCACCCTCTGCAGGAAGGCATCTGGTACCAACCTAGTGTCCCCAGGCTGGGCCTGCCCTTGCCCTAAGTCAGCTTCTGACAGACAAACATGGCACTTTGGGTGACCATACAGACCTTGGTTTTGTGTGATAAGGGGGAGATCTTTGTTAGGTGTTGGTCATAGAGGCTGAGACCTTAGAGAGCTCTGGCTTCAGGTTGCTGGATGAGAGAGGGAGAGAGAGAGAGAGAGAGAGAGAGAGAGAGAGAGAGAGAGAGAGAGAGAGAGAGAGGGAGAGGGAGAGAGAGAAGTACATGTCCTGGAACAGTGAACTTTGCGGGAGTGTCTTGCTTTTGGTGAGTGGGCGTCAGTCAAGGCCTGGCGGATGTGGCTAGCAGAAGGTGGTTTGAACAAGCCTGTGATGAGTACCATGCATGTGAGGTTCATAGAGGTGTAGGGTCTGGTACCTGGTTTCCTTCCAGCCTGAGAAGGCAGGTGTAATGAAAAAAAGAAAAGAAAAGGTGAGGTGGGTACCTTTGGGCAGTCCCTGCCAAGATATGCCACTAAGTAAACGTGCCATGAACAACAGAGTTAGCGCCAAAGGTTTATTGGGGGAGGTGGGAGGGAGAGAGTGAAAGGCCATGTTGGAGTGGGGACATGAGAGAGGCAGACAGACAGACAGACAGACAGATGGGGAGTGGGGAAGAGACAACAGGAAGAAGAGAGGCAAGATAAGCAAGAGATCAAGCTGTGCCTGGCGAACACTTTTCAGGGGTGCACATGTCGCAGAGCTGGCGGTAGGAAGGCTAGATGGTATAACTGAATTGTGAGGCAGGCTGCTTCTGTAGCAGGAACTAACAGCCGGGGGTTAGCATGTGATTAGCATGTGCCATAACCTTCAAAGACAAGAGCTATCATGGAAGTATGGCTGCCGGAGCTTTCCAATAGGCAGCGAACCTGGGCCCTAAAGAGACAGAGAGCTCCAGGTGCTAGGAGGATGCTGGGGGTGGGGGGAAGTGAGTCTGGGAATGGAATGCAAAGGAAGGGGCCCCTCTCTGCTCTGCCCAGTGTCACCCCCGTCTCCATGCCCAGCAGGTCCACCTTGTCCAAGTGCTGCAACGCCCCTGGCTTTCTCTTCACCACTCAGAAGAACACTCCTATTGAGACAAATCTCAGGTATGAGGTGGTATCCAGCGGCTTCTTCCACATCAATCAGGAGATCTTCCAAATGTTTCCCAAGGTATGTCCCCGACATGGTGGTCTGGGAGGGAGCCAGCTAACTATGGCTTGTATGATTTGGGGGCAAAAATAGGTTAAAGTTCTGCCTCTGTCCTTGCGTGCTGATGACATTCCACAGCTATCTAGAAGAGGGATTAATTATATATATCTTGATCACTCAGTCAAGGCAGGCACAAGAGAAAAACCATTCAAAGCGTATGAACACCAGAAAGCAGGCCCAGGACAGAGCCAGGCCTGAATGTCAGCCACATCAGATAACCTTAGGATCATTGTGTAAGAATGCCTCTTCTTAGCATTTAATAGTTACACATAATGATTGATTTTATTATGCCATTTTCATGCATGGCTGTAATGTATTTTGGCCATATTCCCACCACTTCTACCACCACCTTCTCTTATTCCCTTCCCATGCCCCTTGTCTTTTCCAATGAGCCTCTTCTCATCCCTTTTTTCTCTGTAACGCAATGGGTTTTATTGAGGTTGCTGAAGAAAATGTCTCTCCCTCCCTAGCAGCCATTAACTACTAATAATACATCTATGATATCAGAGATGTTGTCTGGAGGTGGGCTGGTCAGTTATAGCATAGTTGCTCTCTGCCCTTGGGGGGGTCCACATCTATGGCCCCTTCAGATCGCCGAGGCTGATAGCTAGCTCCAAGTTCTGAACTCTTGGAGAAAGGGATGCAGAATTATATTTTTGTCTGGGTCAGATGGTTCTGTGATGCTGAGGTGCTGTGACTTCAGCAGAGAGGCGGGTGGCAAGGGTGTGTTCACGCTTATGTTCTGGAAGGAGAGCTCTGGGGTGCCCTGCATGTTTTAGTGGGTCCGGGGAGGTGCTAGCAGGATGAAAACAGAGTCTCTCTGGGTGTCTATCTTATTGCTGGTACCAGAGTGATCAAGTAAGACTTGAGCTCAGGGAATGAGCTGAAGTCACAGCGCAGTGGGTTGAGTCACCTTCACTAGCTGAGCCTTGCAAGGTGTGGCAGGTAAACTTTCATCTTAAGCAGGTCACAGCAGCATGTGACGTAGCCTGGGCTGGCTTGCAGGTCCTCGGAGAGCCAGGGCATGAATTGCTGAGGTCAGGAGATACAGTAGGGTCTCCACCCCTTTCTCTGGAAAGGACCAGATAGTAAGTAGCCTTGTAGGTGACATCATCACCATCACTACTTGCCACCACGGTCCCAGCGCAGCAGTGGTCATGACAGTGGTCACGAGAGTAGTCACTGTCACGAGTAAACTAAAGAGGGAGGCTTCGTCTTAGTGGCACCAGCCTCGGAAAGTGAATGTAGCTTTCACACGTCATGTATCTTATTTGAATGGCTTCAGACCGTTTAAAAATATAAATGTTATTCTCAGATTGCTGGCCATACGAAAACAGGCGGTAGACCAGATGTGGCCCATGGCCATGACTCTCCAGCCCTCCCATAACATAGCAATGTCTCTGGGGTTTTAAATGGCCAGCTTTCCGGCCCCTTGCCCACCCAGAGATTCTGTTTCTGTGGCTATTGGAGGGAGCCTAGGAAGGACTGTTTCCAGAAAGTTCTTGATTTGCACCTGTTTAGGACACACTCATGGGAAACACAAGAAACCCTCAATGACTTTTCCTAAGACTACTGTGGCTCGTTCCGTTTCTCTCCCCATTGACTTTGAGACCCCAGTGCTCTCCCTGTCCTGGTCCCCTGGACCTGTCCCCGCAGGGAAAGCGAGTCACAGATTCAAGTGCATCACAGAGGGCCACGACAGCTCCTTCTGATTGAGGCTAATTCTTGGTGCAATGTGGTACCCTCAGCGATTGGTTGGCTGGTGGGTGCTGGCGTCATAGCAGGCCTGCAGACAGAAATGCGAGGGGTCACCCAATGCAGGAGTCTCTTTTGCTCCCTCCTCATCTGCAGGTAGAGTTCCCCTTTTCTCACAGGTCAGACAAGGCTGCCTCGGCAGGTAGCGCTCACAGAGGGGATATTTTTGGGGGCAGGGGTGAAACCTCAGATGAAGTGTGTGTGTGGGGGGGGCACTGGCTGTGACACCGTGTATGTGCCTCTACAGGAAATGCCCTACTACCGATCTCAGTTTAAGAAGTGCGCCGTGGTGGGCAACGGAGGCATCTTGAAGAACAGTGGCTGTGGGAAGGAGATCAACAGTGCCGACTTTGTCTTCCGGTAAGGGAGCTCCTGGAGGTGCATCTGCTGCCTCCGTGGCTCTCCTCTATGAGTCCTTCTCCCACATTGTCCCTGTCCCTGTTCTCTGCTGCCATCTGAAGACCACCTTCACTATCCGGGGACCCCAACCTCTCTAGCTCTATACCTTCAAGCAGGTTGTTGGACTCTGGGGTTGTAGTTTCTAGTTTTCAAAATGGAGGTAGGGGGATTTGATGAACTAATGGCATTCTGGATGGGAGATCCTAAGACTACGTCCTGTAGTCAACCCAGACTCCCCACTTGTCCCCTTCTGCAAGCCCTGGTGGGAGGAGGGACGCCTGTGACTTCAGCCAGGCTCTAACTGAGCTGGAGAGGCTCTCTGCGTTTCTCCTTTCTTGTGTGACATGTACCTGTTTCCACGCGGGGATCCTTACTTTCCACGTCATCCCAGGCAGGGAAAATGAATTGAAAATGAGAACCTCAAAGGCTGGAGAGACGGCTCAACAGCGGAGAGCACTAGCTGCTCTGGCCACCATTTCTCTTCTGGGATGCCCTCACCTCCCCCCTCCTAAAGAACTTGGTGTCACTCTCAGGGGACATTTGGCACCTGGCAACTAGATTGTCTGTCTTATGGAGACTGGAACCATAGATACTTTATTGTTCCGTTTGCCTTATTTGGGGGTATAGGGATTTCTCCCTGCTACCATGACAAATTACCAGGAAGCCAGTGGCTTGGAACAGACAGGGTTTAAAGTCACACACTCTGGGGTGCAGTTAAGGTGCCAGCAGGACCTCGTCTCTTCCTGAATTCTCTAGGGCAGCTGTAGACACTGCTTGCATTCCTTGGCTCATAGCTGCCAGCACCGTAGCATCTTCTACTCTCTTTCTCTCTTCTATTGTCACTGCCCCCTCCCCAATCTTCCCGTCCTCCCTCTCTCCCTTCTTTTTTAAAAGACAAGTTCTCACTTAGTAGCCCAGGCTGGTTTCAAACTGCCACCTTTTTGCCCAGCCTCCTGTGTGCTGGATTGACATCACATGCCCCCACACCACCTTACGTGCTTCCTGTCTCCTTTTGTGATGTGGATTCTTGGTTGTCAACTTGACTACGTCGGGAATTAATAAAAACCCAAGCAACCGAGCCCCTGTGAGGATTTGTTTTTTCTAAAACACCTTCCTTGCCATCACGTTTTCTTTGCAAAGGCTCTTGTGATCTCCCTGGACCATCTGGATAATCCAGAATGGCCTTCCCTTCTCAGGATCCTTAGCGTATTCTCAGCTGCAGTGTCCCTTCTGCCAATTAAGGCTCCTGTTACCCAGTTTTAGAGATTAGGGTTTTGTTGCCTTGGTGACCCCACATTCCTACCTCAGGGGCTTTCTACAGGTCATACTGCACGCCCTTCTGCAACCTTGTATCTTTGAATATCTCACAGGTTATTTGATCCTTCTGCCAGCAGACTTTTGCTAATTCCTGCCCTTAGCTCATCCACGCTTTCTCAGAGAAACCTTGAGTCCCCAGACAAGGGGATGCTCCTGTATCTCTCTTCTTAATGCCATACCTTCCTAAAGACCCAGGGATGACCACAGATTTCAAGGACAGTTTTCAGTGGTAGTTTCAATATCTCCATGGTTGTAACTTCATTGAGACCAAAGATTGGAGGGTTTTTCTTTCTTTTTTTTTTTCCTGCTCTTCCTTTCTGATAAAGGGCAGAAGGACCTCTGCTTTAGTCAGCCATAGCTGTTCTGCCCAACTGGTGGCCTCTCTGACTTGTACCATATCCTTTCTTTCCCCTCCCACCTCCCAGTCACCGGAAGATGGCTGACAACCTAACTATGTGAGGCTGTCTCTCTGCAGGTGCAACCTGCCCCCTATTTCAGGGGAGTATGCCACAGATGTGGGGGAGAAGACAGATGTAGTCACCGTGAACCCCAGCATCATCATTGACAGGTCAGTGGTCCTCTTTCTAGACCTGCACTCCTTGTTAGTGGTCACCAGTCATTTACAACCACTGGGCACTGGGAACATGGTTGGTCCTGACTGAGATGGGCCAACTGTCTACATGAAGCGCTCATCGGGTGTCAAAGAAACTTAACACATCGCATTGATTTTTACATTAATCACAGGCTAAA
Organism: Myodes glareolus; assembly: GCF_982192425.1. Classification (NCBI taxonomy): domain Eukaryota; kingdom Metazoa; phylum Chordata; class Mammalia; order Rodentia; family Cricetidae; genus Myodes; species Myodes glareolus. The sequence goes on along the minus strand of NC_142038.1, from coordinate 11,490,514 downwards.
ATGATAGTATTTTAATATTTCATTAAGTAAAATATGAACATTATTTTTAATAACTTTCCTCATTTCTGGTTAATTCAATACATGGGGCCTGCATCGGGTTTCTTTGGGCAGTGTAGGTCTGAGCAGTTGTTACCTAGAGGTGGAAAGCGGCCTTTCAGGGGGGCTGGGGACAGGCCGTGTCCATGCCCAGGTAGGAGGTTTGATCATGCAAAGGTCTTAGATCTCACTTGACGGCCCTCTGTGGGTCTGCCTGAGGGGTCTGCAGGAACTAGTGTGTTGAAACCCCAATGTTGCACATCATCAGCCTGGCTGGAGGGGTGAGTAAGAGGGACAGGAGAAGGGGAGGAGTCACCAAACTGCATCAGATGCCAATAGCCAAGAGCCTTCGGAGAGCAGAGAGAACCGCAGAGGGACAGATGGTCACTGGAAAGGGTGTGTAGGTAGAAGCCAAGATACCAAGGAGAGGCCTAGCCAGGCCAGAAGGCTGGGTCAGATGGTCACTCCCAGTCTTAGGGCGAACAACAGGGGAGTAGTGTGAGGCTCCACTAGGAGGCACAGCCTCTGTGCCTTCCTTGTCTGCCCTGATCCTCTGACTTGAGCCCACTGTCTCCCCAGAGCCCCACACTAGTTATTCAGTCCACATTGCCTCCTTTCCTGTGCCCATTTATCAAAAAATACCATCTTCGAGAGCCATCTGATGGCTCAGGGGGTCAAAGGCTCTTCTTGTTCGTGTTGACAGCCTGAGTTCAAACTCCAGGGCTTGTAGTGAATCTTCCTCTGTCCTTCCAGTCAGCTTCTAAATTACAATTTATTATTAATTACGAAAACTCAGTTGATAGCTTAGGCTTGTTTTTAGCTCTTATAACTCAAATGAATCCATTTGTATTAACCTATGTGCTGCCCCAAGGCTCATGGTTTGTGACCTCATCTCCAACATGTTATGTTTCCTTTGCACCTCCTCATGACTCCACCCATCTTCTTCCCAGCATCCTCTGTGCCTGGAAATCCTGCCTAGCTGTTGGTCATTTAGCTTTCTATTAAACCAGTAAGAGTGACACTTTTTCACAATGTACAAAAAGATTATTTTACAACATTTTACCTTTTTGTCTAAATAAAAAGGAAAGGCTTTAACTCTAACATAGTAAAACTATATACAATAAGAACAATTATCAAGTAAGAATTATGTTTATGATGCCCAGTCCATTTTTATTTGGCAAATCTAGAGAAAACACTCCATTATCTATCCTCTCTTGATGAGTCCAAAGTTTTGTACCTAATTTATCTTCTCTTCTATCATAATTAAAGGAAACTATAACTATAACTATCTAGTCTTCAATTCCATCAAAGACCCCAAAGGATATAATATTACCTGAGTAAACGGGACTTGCGATGCAAACCACTTCCAAAAAGACAGAGGTATCTCTCTGCCTTGAACAGTCACACAAGGTTCTTCTGTAACACTGGGGTGTCCACCTTCAATCTACGAATCTAGAATGTCTGACAGACTTTTCTGTAAATCAGGAATCTTGAAGGACTGACTTAACATGTCTTGGAAAAGTTCAGCATTGCCTTTTTTGTGTGTCCTGTTTGTCTAGGTTGGATTGGCTGTTAGCAGTCAATGCAAGGGCAATTTCTTGCCCAGATGGCTAGCTTTTGCCACAAAGAAAGTAAACTCCAATTGGAGGTTCTTCAATGTTCATTATCCTTTTCTGAAGTAGATTGGTGCTGCCAGGAGCAGACATGTCTCACAATCATAAAAAGTCTCAAGTTATTAAAACATCTTGAATGTCATATCCTTTAGGTCTTTGAAGTATTTGAAAGCAATCTATTTAAAATATATCTGTTTAACTTTGAAAATATACTAATATGACTATAAGTTTGATTACTATAGATGACTAACTACTAACTTGTATTTTTAAAATTATACATTACATTTTTAAACAAGCTGCATAAATACAATATCCCAAACAAGAGTAGAAACATACATTCAGTATAACAAAAATAACTTTAAATTTGTATCAATATACCAAAACCCATACCAATGTAAAATATTTGAGGTTAATTGTTGTCTTTTATCCTATATAAATGTAAATATATACCAATGTAAAATATTTGAGGTTAATTGTTGTCTTTTATCCTATATTCCTATATCCTTCCTAAACAATAACACACATCCATAACCCATCTAATTACCAAAAACCACCCAACCCACCTCTTGGGAATATGGATATTGTGTTCTCTAGACTGCTTCTTGTTGTCTGGGGATGAAGGTTTCTTTAGGGAACCTGAGAAAATTGAGATAATGATCAAGTCCTGGGAAGATTAGTTGTAGCATTTGTTGTCCAGTCTCTGTGCAATGAGAAAGCACAAGGCTTATCTGAAACCCTGGCTAGGAGAGTCTGTGAGACTGGACCATCTCAGCCAGCAGCCTTGAAGCTGTTCTGGATGCAGAACTCTGAGGAAACTATAACAGAGGCATTCTGAAAGGCCGGATTGCCTGGGTCACCTGTTTTCAGTGCTGTCTGGGCCCCTTGTTCTGAAAACACATAGACTTTCAAAGGTAACATATGTAACTGCATTAACGCAGCCATGGACTGTGTATTGTATACAAGCCAGCCAAAGATGATTTTTTTTTGTTTTATGTTTGAGTTGGTAAAATATATGTGACCTGTCTTATAGTTTTTCTAGGTTTATTTCTTTATGTTTGAGCTGGTAAAATATATGTGACCTATCTTATAGTTTTTCTAGGTTTATTTCTTTATATTTGTGGCCAGGATTTTAGGGAATCTTCCCTGATCAAACCTGGTCTCTATCAACCTTGAAGGAATCCACAGCCTTTTATTTTCTGTAGAAGCAAAAGCATAACCTCTTCCCTAACGTAGCATATTTTTTTAACTTCCAGTTTGAAGTTAAGACATTTTAAGACTATATAGATTGGTTTAATTTTATAGTTTTTATGATCCAGTGTCTCTCAGCAGCTATTGTTTGCACATCAACACTCAAAAACTTTAAAGTCAGCACAACACTATACAGGATCCAGACCACTGTGTATCTTCCATCTTTATATGGGTCTCCTTTTTACATTATTTTATTTTTTCTTCAAAGATTTTATCTTATTATTTATAAACTATTTTTATGACTATTTATACCTATTACCTATTTTCTTTTCTTTTTTTTTTAAAGACTAAACACATTTTTTAAAAACACACTGTAACTTGTTTGGAGGTTTACTTCCTGTCTGGATCTGCCTTACTGCGCATCTGTAACCTTTTGTGTCTACATGAGCTAAACTTCAACCAGCACGCAGCTCAGCTCATGGGGTGCTGGTGGCTTGAGCCCACAGGCAGCGGCTAGGAGATGTTTCTCTTTACCATGGCCTGCACAAGAGACTGCAGGACCAGGAAGCTGTGTTTGGCTGTTTTTTTTTTTTATGTTTGGAACATTTTTTAAAGCTTTCTGAGGTCTCGTGTGGACATGTGTACCCCACGCTGGGTGGCGTTTGTAGCAAGTCTTTCTCTGTCCCGACAGCCAGCTCCCAAGTCACAACATGGAGACTTACTATTAATTATGAAAGCTCAGCTGATAGCTTAGGTTTGTTTTTAGTTAGCTCTTATAACTTAAATTAACCGTTTGTATTAATCTTTGTACTGCCCTGAGGCTTGTGGCTTGTTATCTCATCTCTAACATGTCATACTTCCTCCACCTCTCCTTGTGACTTCGCTCTTCTTCTTCCCAGCATCCTCTGTGCCTGGAAATCCTACCTAACTATTGGCCATCCAGTTTTTTATTAAACCAATCAGAGTGATACTACTTCACAGTGTGCAAAAAGATTATTCCACAACAAGGGCCCACATGATGTAAGGAGAGGGCCAGTTCTGTCAGGTTATCCTCTGACTTCTGCAAGCATGCTCTATGGCATGTGCCCCCTCCATTAATAAACAAACAAACAAATAATAAATATGTAAAGGTAGGAAGGGAAGCAGAGGAGGGGAAGCTAGGCAGCTCTATGAGCTGGGATGGGAGGGGTGAAACGTGGGAGTTGAGAGGTGGGGAGGGGGTGTTAGGGTGAGGTGAGAGGGTGGGGTAGGTTGGGGCTGGAGCAGGGGATGAGGCGGGGAGGGTGGGCTGCGAGGATGCACAGAGCTTACCGCTGCCCACTCTGCCACCCTGTAGGTTCCACAAGCTGGAGAAGTGGCGGAGGCCCTTCTTCAGGGTGCTGCAGATGTACAAGAACGCCTCGGTGCTGCTGCCGGCCTTCTACACCATACGCAACACCCTTGTGTCCTTCCGTGTCAAGTACCTGCTGGATGACTTCGGGTCACCGCAGCAGGTCTACTTCTTCCACCCGCTATACCTGTTAAGCGTTTCGCGCTATTGGCTCAACCTGGGCGTGCGCGCAAAGCGCATCAGCAGCGGCCTCATCCTAGTCACCGCGGCGCTGGAGCTCTGTGAGGAGGTGCACCTGTTTGGCTTCTGGGCCTTCCCCATGAACCCCTCAGGCTTTCACATCATGCACCACTACTACGACAACGTCAAGCCCAAACCCGGCTTCCACGCCATGCCCTCTGAGATCTTTGCCTTCCTTCACCTGCACAGCCGTGGCATCCTCCAAGTACACACAGGCACCTGCAATTACGGCTGACAGGCCCATCACGGGCGTCTCAGCTCCCATCCGCCTCCCTTCAGGGTTCCCTGGCCCTGCCATTGTTGCTCCCTAAGGATTTAGGGTTTGTCTTTGGATCCTGGGGAGGGAGTCAGGGACAGAACCCATGCAACGTCAGCTCTGTCCTGAGCCTCCATCCTGTGCCTCCATTTAGCTCCTGGGCCTCTCTCCAAGGTCGGGGCCTCATAAGCACACATCCACTCAGTTTCAGCTTCCCAGAGAACACATTTGTGGTGGCCTGTTTGTAGCTAAGTCAGGCCCTGCGGAGAACAGACTTGCAGGTGAGCCATTCCCTTTACAGGAGAGAGCACAGTCCAGGTCTCGTTTGGACATTTGGCTGCCCAAGTTTCATACCAGAGACTCAGCCATGAATCACCATCTAGAATCTCAGGGCTCAGAGGCTAGCCCTTCTAGGGAACAAACAGTGGCCAAGCATCCTGGTCTACCTGGCTGAACTTCAAATGCTTCAGGGATAGCTCATCAAGGCCTGTGTTAGCATCACCCCAAGACTCCAGTAGCCAAGAGCCATCCACCTCTTAAAAATAGCCCTTGGACACACACAGCCTCGGTGCCTCTAGGTTCCAGCATTTAACCTTTGACAAGAAGGAAATAAACCAGACCAGCCATTTGCACTAAGATCTCCAAGCCAATGCTATCGACTCAATAAGTGCTTAGCAATTTGCTTCCTGTTCTGTCTCCCTATTTTCAGCTCCATTTTAATCAGGAGTTATTTATAAAGATCTGTTCCTCTCTATGTCCCCAAATACTGCAGAATCTTGTTAAACTGTGTTCCTGAATAGGAAGGTGTCAGCTGGAAAGCTCCTCCTCACGTGAGCCTGGCGGATGGCAGCTAACTGGGACTTTGACATCAATGTCCCTGCTGTTTCTGTTGGGAAGATGGCACGTATAAGGCTCATGCCTGCCGTTTTCAGACACAGGGATTCACCAGGCCTGGGGTTAGGGGACCCAGCTGTTCCCAGGCTGAAAGGTTCACATGCCATCCATATCTGGAACTCCTTCCAGTTGCTTCCTCTGATGTGTTTTTACCCTAAATGTGATAGTGCCCATTGTCACTGCTGGTGGATTATTGCCTGTGGAATTGTGGATTGTGTGGGGAAGACTTTAGCCTGAATGCCCTCCTTCTGTCTTTTCCCCTCTCCTTCCTCTTGCTGTCCCATCCTGACTTTCTTCCCTCCCTTCTTTAGATATTTCTAGAGAAGCCTGTTCTGATCTGGTCCGTGTTTGGGTTGGGGACGATGCCCTGATGGAGGTGTCACCTCTGTCTTCTGCAGAGGAGCAGACAGAGCACATCGACACTTCAGCCCGGCATGCCACTCTGAGGAGCAGCTATGAGAAAATCACACCCAGGCCCTCCACCCAACCTCACTTTGTAGGTGCCAGAACAGGCCCCGCTGAGGAGCAAGCTGGCCCTGAGGCTTCTGGCCCACTTGAGCTCTCTCCTCTGATTATTTTCTGAGCCTTCTTCCTCTGGACTCTGGCCTGTAGGTGCCTGGAGCTCATCCCACACCCAGTTTCAACTGTGAGGCCCCCAGGAGGACCCGAACCTTAGTCTGCAAGGATGTGAGGTCCTGGAGCAGCTGCAGCTGCAGAAGCACTCAGGGCAGCACACGTGGATGGGCCGGGAGCAGTGGACAAGGACAAGGCAGATGTGCTTATGACTTCCTGGGCTCTGGCTGCTTCTGCCAAGGAGGGAGTTCTAAGAATGATCCAAGTTAACCGAGTCCACACCTAACTGAATCCAGTTCTTAAAACCATGGAGTGTCAGAATTAGAAGGTTTCATAAAGACAGGTTTGTCCCACTAGTAAGAAGTGACACCAGCCGTCAGACTGTCTGCCAGGGACAAAGCCCTCTACCCAGGGAATAGGGTACTGCAGGTGGGCAACAGCCTGGCCAGATATCAGGGTCTCCCTTGCTTGAGGTTGCTCAGAACCTGCCCTAGCCGGAGCCCCCATAGGAGCTGGAGATGGCTCATCCAGATCTCCCCATGCCCATGCATGAGGGGGTTAGGACATCCTCCTGGCGTATAGTGGTCCTTCTGCCTCTGGATTTCAAGACAGATTCCTCCTGTCCCTCAGAGTGTCAGTTTCCTTATCTCTTCAATTAGAGGCTGAGAAAGGACTCGTGGGGTCTCTCCAGTGACTGCTGGGGGACATCCAGGATGTGTGGATCTAAGTAAGTGGTCCTTATTATGAAAGCTACTGTGTCGTCGCGCCCTCCTGGGTAGCCCTGCACCGGCCACTTTCCCCGTCACAGTATCCCACCATCGCTCCAAGACCCCTTCAGGTAAAGAGGCTATTGGGGTATAGGTGAAGGGCTGAGACTTAGTGGTTTGGGCACTTGCTCATGGCCAGGCCTCCAGGGGAGGGTGGGAGGGTTCTGCGGAGCTCCACAGACTGCACTCCAAACCAGGGCTGCTTGCCAGAGCCTCTTTCCAGCCCCGACCTCTATAACAGTCTTTATGCCTGGTGCACCGTTGCCCTGGAAAAGAAGGAGCAAGGAAAGATGCCTGGAAAGGGTCGATGTTAAATAACAACATGAGTTGTTTTATTTATTTAATTTATTTATTTAACTCGCCCCAGGGCACATGGCAAGTTAGAGGTTCCCCTGAGCCTCACCCAGTCCCCTGACTTCCAGGCTATATGCTTTCTGCCTTAGTCAGTAGGTGTAGCATTTATCAAAGGTCCAGAGAGACTTAGACATTGATGCTGGAACTTCTCTGCCCCATCCTGTCCCACAATGCAGACCACCAGTTAAATTCTGATTTAAGGTCAGCAATTCCCCATGAACCAAGTAGCTGTTCAGCTGTTGTGTCTTCCTCTGTGCTAAATGCAGTTCCAGTCTTGAAAGATAGTAAAGCAACAGCAGCAGCAGCAGCAAGTCGGTGACTCAGTGCTTAGGCAGGCAGAAGGGAGGAGGCTCAAGGTCAGGCTGGCTTCTGGAACCTTCTGATACTGCTGTGACAACTTCTCTGCCCAGCCTCAGAGAGGCATAAACAACACTAGATGTCGCTGAGTCTGGGAAGAAAACAGAGGCTGCAGGGCTTGCCCATCGGTTCCAGCCATGTATTACTGTACACCCATTGTGCCAGGGGATACATGATGGGTGAAGAAGCCCCCTGACACTCGCCATCATGTGGACACACTGATGCTAAAAGAAACCCTTCTCAAACACTCACAGGAGCTCAATGTGTAGACGACTCTCAGGGCCAGGTTCCCAGTTATCAGGGAGAGGAGAAGAAGGGGAAGGACGAGAAAGAGGTCAAACCTGAACCCTGAAGGTGAGCAGCAAGCCTTTGCCAAAGAAGGTGCTCTGCCTTAGGTCTCATCCTTGTCAGCCATGTTATATTTGACAAGGTTGGCTCCAGGTCCTCAAGTTCTTTCCTGCTCTGTTTCTTCCTGATACGGCCCAGTCTCGCAATGTCACTCGGCACGTTCCCCATCCTTCATTCTCTGCAACACCTTCTGGGGCTTTCTCAACAGCAGCACTCCTGCTGCAACTGTATCTCCTGAGAGCCACCAATCCTTGCTGTTCTCACCTCAGGCTAGCCCTCCCCAGGAGCACAGAAGCATGTCCGCTGGGGCCTTCCGAGCATCTGCCTCTGCGTGGCATCTCAGACCTCAGCCTGTCTGTCCTCCACTGACACAGGTAGAAGAGACTGGACTCAGAGACTCTTCCATTGTTTAGTAGATTTGTGACCTTGGGGAGTCTCTGAAGCTGCTGGAGGCTCGGATTCCACATCTAAAACAGACAAGAACCTCAGCCATTGGTGTTTCCAGGAGTAAGTTTAATGGTGTTGCACAATGCTTGGCACAGTTACCAGTGCAGACATTGGATAAGCACAGGCTCTCTCTGCCCAGACATCTTTCTTCTCCACACTGCTTGTTGGTTCTCAATTTCAGCACAAATATCCATGGCATTCATTCCCTCCCTGCACTTGCTTTTGCGGCTGCTATAATTTGGGCTTTTTTGAGGGATCCTCATTTATTCTAAGAATTAGCATCCCAAAACACCTTTTGTGAGACCCATTGCTGCTGGTACCACACAGTCCAAGTTTTTGTTTTGTTTGTCTGTTTTCAGTCAAACCATACAGGCCATGCCACAAACAGGCTCTCCCTCTTTCTAGAGACCCTCCTGCCTCTGTGGGCCTCCCTTCTTCTGTTAGTCCTGTGCTTTTGTGCAAGAGGTTCAGATGCCTGGAATGGTCCCACTCCTCTGCCCCTTCCCCCTCTTCTTATCTGGTCACTTCTGCAAATTATTTCAGGGTATGACTCCTGCTACATCCCCTCTATGGAGTGGGCCACCCACTCTGCCCTCTGTGCGTCTGTGTCAACCAGCATGGGGATATCCCTCAGGATTCCCTCAGAATGCACAGTTAAGAGTCCCAAGACTCTCAGTGGATGGCTTGTCTTTTCTCTGGGGGAAGGCTTGGAACCAAGCTCATCTTTGTGGCCCTGGCACTGACACAAAGCCACACAGTGGTGTTAGAACATTCATGACTGGTGCCTGTAATCCTGGGACCCGCAGTTGCAGCGTTCGGGAATCAGAGGCAGGATGACCAGGAGTTTAAGTCTAGTCTGGGCTACATAGCAAGTTCAAGGCCAGCCTGGGGTATAGGGAGCGTGTCTTAAATTTTAAAAGTGAATTTAAGCAAAATTCAAGTACATTTGCACTGTGTTACTAACCTCCAGACTGCTCATTCTATAAAATGAAAGCTCGAACCCTGTGACATGCTAATGGGCCCCGCTTCCTGCCCCTCACAATCTGCACTTGTCTCTCTGAATCTGGCTGCTCTGATACTCTCACCTAAACGGAACCATATAGTGTTTGTCTGATGATTTGAGCCCCTTTGCTGGTAGCAAGTGCAGACTTGAGCTTGCTTTGCCAGTGAGCTCGGCTGTCTTGCTTGTGACTGGTTCGCTGGTCTGTTCCTATTTTCTCTTGCATGATCTCTTGTAGACATTTTTTCCCATTTCAAAGACAAAAGGAAAAATAGCCACAGTCATCACCTAACTTGACGACAACTTCCAGAAATCAGTGACTGCCTCCTCCTAGCCAGGAGATGGTTCTTTGGCCTGAGGCCATGCAACAATTTTGGGGTAGGCTTTCTGTCTGCTCCCGAACTGTGGCTGTCAACCCTTGTGCACATTCGGATTTCCTGGAGCTCTGTAGTAAGTGGTCCTGCTGTCGTGCCCTCGTCTTCCAGAGACAAACACGGTAGACTAGAGGACGTTTCCCAGGGTCCCTCGAAGATGTTCAAGTGGTTCCCAGCATAGTGGTTGAGCGCCATCATGCTGTGCAAGGCAGTGATCTTGATCCTGTCTCACAGGGGTCTTCTGAAGAGATTTCTGAAATTCCTGGACCCTACTCCATGATATTTCTATGTGGTGTGTTTATCTGGAATGGGACCTGGGCTCCTAGGGCTTCAAGCTCATTTGGTATCCTGGGACATGCTGAAGGTGACCTAGGGACTCCACTTGGGGAAACCACTGTCCTGGATGGTCCTTTGGTCTGTGGCTCTGATCTGTTGCATTTTTTTTTGTCTCTGGTGGGTGGATTGTTCTAGAAACATCTGATTCAGGTGTGAGACTTTTTTAAAGTACCATCAGCATTTCCTCATCTGCATATTTTGAACATTGGAAAAAAATAAACATCATGAAATATTTTTCAAGGCAAAGTAAAAGACTTCTTGGATTTAGACTTAGTGTATCTTAATTACAAATTCATCACATTTAGGATTGGAGTGTGTTTGTAATCAGAACTAAGGGGCTAGTAATTCTGGAGCTTGGGATCTGTGTAAAGTCACTCTGTGTTTGGTGCTAGGGTGGAACCCAAAAATTGCACACACCGTCTAGCACAGGGAGGACCTACTTGTCCACCTGGGTGAGGGTCTAGTCTTCTGATCCAGGCCCATACTTCTTACCCCCAAAAAGCATGAAAGATGGCACCCAGAAGTCATGCCTCAGCAACGAAGGCTACAGCACCTCTCTTTCTTAGTCTCATGCTTTTCCCCCTGCATTTGGAAAAGGTCTGAGTTGGAACCAGTTGGTTAGAACTCAGATATGCTTCAACTTCTCACTCTAACTAGAGACAGGCCCTGTTGTTCCCTCTGAAGGTGTTCCCATGGCAACTAAGAAACCCATACTCAACTGCAAAGTTCACAAAGACCCTGAAAGCTCACCAAGGGAGAGAAAGCTTGTTGAAACTCACTTTTACTTGCTCTGACCACTTTCTAGAATGGTCCCTTGGTCCCTGAAAGCCAAGGACTGGGGTGATGGGTGGAGAATGACTTTTGAGCCACAGAAATAGATGCTGTAAACCATGCCTCAAAGGCTATTTTGCAAAAGGCAAGTCACTCATGGTATTTAACCTTATAGTCAGCTCTAGTGAGCATGGGTCTGATTTCTAATAGATGAAGGGCAGTAGCAGGTTCTGGGTAAAACAAGAAATGGCAGCTAACAGTCTGCCAGCAAAGACCAAATCTGCAAGGCTCAGAAGTCATCAGGTGGCATGAAGCCATTGGTGAAGGAATAATTACATGTGTTGTAATAAGCCCAAGGGCAAGACAGCTTCAGGTCCCTCCATCCTGGACTCCCAGAGACAGAGACATGAAAACATCGCAACACTGTCTGTCTACTGCCTTTAATAAGGTGAAGAGGCGTCGTACTTTAGACCTTTTTCATCCACAGAGATTCCATATAAAAAGGCCTAAGTAGAAGTCTTGGTGCTTAAGACATCACTCTTCAGGTCTCTTGATGGTCCTCTGTGTGTGTGTGTGTGTGTGTGTGTGTGAGAGAGAGAGAGAGAGAGAGAGGGGGGGGGGGAGAGAGAGAGAGAGAGAGAGAGAGAGAGAGAGAGAGAGAGAGAGAGAACAGGTTCCTTTCACATCCAACCTCAAAGAGCCCTTGCCCCACCACTGTGAATGGGGCCAGCACATCTTGCTGGTACATCTGCTCTGCTTCTGCCCCTTGTCATACAGCCGGCGGTGCATCACCTGGAACCCAGCTGGGTGACTTAGGCCTTTGTTTATTTCTCTTTTTCCCTCCTCTTTCTCTTGTGAAAGAGACGGAACCCAGGACCTCATGCATGCTAGGTAAACTTTCTCCCACTAAGCTACACCCTGGACACTGGGTTAGTTTCTGGACTTAGGCATAAAACTGTTCTTCTCCACAGCTTAACCTTTATGCTTTCTAAATACGTCTGCTGTCTATTGCTCATTGACCTTGGCTGTACCATGGGAAGATATAACATGAGGGCTGGCTTATTGGGGTTTCTGTCCCGCCTGGTACCCCACAGCTGGCAAGTCCCAAAGAAAATCACACGGCGTCTACATTAGGTTATAAACTGATTGGCCCATTAGGTCAGGCTACTTATTAGCTCTTATAACTTATGTTACCCCATTATCCTTATCTACCTTAGCCACACAGCTCAGTACCTTTCTCAGCTGGGCAGGTTACAGCCTGCCTCTTCGGTGGTCTGCGCAGGAGTGCCGGAGGGAGCTTCCTGCTTTCCAGAATATTCCTAGTCTCTTTGCTCCACCTCTACTTTCTGTCTGGTTTTCCCACCTATACTTCCTGCCTGGCCAATCAGCATTTATTTAAAATATGACAGAATACAGACAATTCTCCCGCACCAGGAAGACACTAGGACAAACCCCAGGTCATTGGTGATGGAACATTCCTATTGGATACCTATGTGTAAATGGAGATTGTGTTTATGTTTCCCTGCCACCCAGACCCAAATAATTATACAAAACTATATTAATTGCAAACTGCTTGGCCTATTAGCTAAGGCTTCTTATTAAGCAACTCTTACATCTTAAATTAACCCATTTCTATTAATCAATGTATCATCACAAAGCTGTGGTCAATCGGTAAGGTTCTGGCGTATTTCTCCTCCGGCAGCTACATGGTATCTCCCTGACTCTGCCTTCTTTCTCCATGCATTCAGTTTAGTTTTCCCACCTACCTATGTTCTGCCCTGCCATAGGCCAAAGGAGCTTCTTTATTAACCAATGGTAATAAAACATATTCACAGCATACAGAGGGGACCCCACATCATCTCATCTATGTTCTCCCAAGGTAGGAAGTGCTGGGGAAGGAGGAGGTGACAAGTGGTCTTTTTAAAAGTCCTTATGGTGTTCTTCTATTTGCTGAGTGGAATTCTAATGACCTAGTGTCTGACCCAGGCCTGGCCTTTACCCTTGCCCAGCATCTGTGTAAAAACTGCTGTGGTCTTTATTCCAGCATGAAGACCAAGTCCAGTAAAGTCCAGTACACTAGCACCAGTCCATAGTGGCAAGGGAGGTGTGGTGATGGGAGTGGCCTTGTCCCTGAGGGCCAAAGTGCATAAGAGTGGGTTTTTTATATCTTTATGGACAAGATAGAGAGTGTAACTAGGAACTGGGCCCTCAAAGGCTCATCCCCAATGATACACCTCTGCTAGCCAGAGCCCATGTCCTGAAGTTTCCACAACCTCCTCAGACACATTTAGCTGGGAACTAAGTGTCCAAACACACAAACTTATGGGGGAAATTTTCACATTTAAACCACAGGAATTCACAGAGTTGAGGGGAGGAGAAAGAAGCAGGCAAACCCACCAGATTTGGGCAAAGTGGTCTGGTAGATCGTAGCCACCATTCTAGGGAAGCTGTGAGTGCTGTCACTAAATAAGGGTGAAGTATGTTCCACACTGGGCGGCTGCAGGTCCGAGTGAAGTGGTGGTTTAGCAAGAGCAACCTCTAAGACCCTGTTATAAAACCAAACTTACAGCTTTTCTACTCATTAGGCAAAGTCACACTGTCAGGGTTGGAGGCTGGATCAGAATCAGAGGTCTCAGAACACTCATAAAATAATAAAAAACAAAACTTTCAACACCAATTTATTTTTTTCTTTTTTAAAATTGTTTTTATTGAGCTATATATCTTTATCCACTCCCCTCCCTTCCTCCCTCCTCCCCTTCTACCCTCTCCCTTGATCCCCACACTCCCAATTTACTCAGGAGATCTTGTCTTTTTCTCCTTCCCATGTATATTAGATCCATGTATGTCTCTCTTAGTGTCCTTTTTCAACATCAATTTCTTGAGTGCATCTCTAATAGAATTACATAAAGATGTACCTGGTATTTGTGCAAGCCGGGGTCTGCTTGCCTGGGGAGATGTAGGTAGGATGGCCCTGGGGAAGGGAAAGGATACTTTCCCAGTGAAAGCTCCCAAGGGCTCATATTGGTCATGTTCCTCTGTCTTCAGATTCCTGCTGTGGGGCTCTTTCTGCCTTATGTGTGTTGACCAGGTGTTGAACATAGTCCTTTCTATGGTATTGGATGGTCACATCATCTCAGGGGCTCCGGAGTGAGAGAGAACAAGGGACAGGTGGGAAATCACTTCCACATGGTCAACCTCTTACACACACTGTCCAGCCATTGGCTGACCTTCCAACATGGACACTCCTTACCTTTCTCATCCATCCCTTCAAGCTGTTCCTTCTCTAGCTCTCCTCGCCTCCCTAGCTCGCTATCAACAGGGGAGCACATTTCTCCCATCCCCTCCTTGCAGCTGTTCAAGGCTGGTCTCCTACTGAGCATGAGTCACAGATTGCTTACCACCTTCCACCTTCCAAAGATGAAGACCATTTTCTCTTTCAGACGAACATGGTGACAAATCTTGGCAATAGACATTTAAGTGTTTCATTAAGACACTTATAAAATGTTAAACGCTGAAATCATTATAGACCCTAAAGATGCTCTCTGAGGGTCGGACCCAAACCTACAGGAATATGGTCCATAATGGGCCCTTATGCCAATAAAGTTTATTAAAAAGTACAACATTTTATTTATTATTTGCAGGGATAGAATGGACCAGGGTAAGCAGACAATGTTGGCAAGGAAAACACGGGATACGTCAGGTACAGCTACCTGTGACTGATAACCACAGCCCTTCAGTGAGGAAAGCTGGGTTCCCTAATCCTAATTCCTTTGAGGCCCTTGCTCCAGCCCCCAGACTGGAGCTGGCCCAGTCTGCTCCTGCACAAGGACACAGAACTAACGCCCTGTTGGTCCTTTCATCAGGTGTAGCGGGCATGGTCTATCATACCATATTAGGATAGAAGCAATCCACAGGGTCTCATCCTCTGTGAAAACAAAAGAAGACCCTCTTTTTCAAAGCATCATATTTTTAGACCCAAATTCTGAAATCATAATACCTTTATATCCATTCTGGTTTAGCTTGGCAGCCCATATAATAAAATGTCTCTCTGTACTTAGCTCCTTCACAGTCAAAAATTTTAAAGAAAACACAATATAAAGAATCCAAATTCTCTGTGAATTTTTCATTTTTACGTGGCTTATTTTTCTTTATTTCTTTTAATCTATAACTATCTTTACTCTGTCTCTTTAAAGACTTTACCCTTTTTTAAAGACATTAACTTTATTTTCTATATTCCTTTCCTTTTCTCTCCCAAGCCTACGTACACTCATCCAACACTGTGACCCATTTAGAGGTCTTTTATGTCTGAATCTGTCCTGTTGTGAATCTGTAATTTTTTACTACCTAGGAGCACTTTTTGTTTTGTAGTTTTAAATGACTAAGCACTTAATAATCTAAGCTGTGACATTCCTAGGTCAAAAACAGGAACTGCCTGCTTGCCCTGCCCAGCCCAACATGGCGGAGCTGCTCGTGCCTCTGAGCCTTGCACATTGCACTGCTAGCATGGCAGAGGCACTTGTGCCTCTGAGCCGCAGTACGCAATGACCCCTTTTTAGATACACAGTGATTCTAGTTGCCATCAAACAAATCTTAACACTCTACTGCAAATGCTGCTTTCAAAAGCTCTGTCTCCCGCAGGAGCCAGACAGAGATCGCAATGGTGGCACAGCCCAGACACTGGTATTTCAAAACCGCCACATTCTAGTAGATCTGATCCCACTGCTTACTCAGGCAGAAAGAGCTGAACCACAGGCATGGTCTCAGCTACTTTGTTCCCAACCCCGAGTGGGCCCAGAAATGCTCCAAATGCGGAGTTTGCACCAGCAGCAGGGCCCAGAAAGCCGCGTTTTAAAATGACGGGGCTTTTTTTCTGCCCCTATTGCTGAAACAAGAAATCTCTCTAAGGCACATCCTAGCAAACAGCAAAAAGCTGTGTTAAACTCTCTTTTCCTTTTTTAAAAAACTCTCTCAGGTTTTTAAGTGGATTTAGTTACCACGTTGGGCGCCACTCTGTTGTAAAAGGAATGGCAGGCTGCGTTCCTGCCTGGATCCCAGCTAGCTTACCCTTGAAATAATTACACGGAAACTGTATTCTTTCAAACACTGCCTGGTCCATTAGTTTTAGCCTCTTATTGGCTATTTCTCACATCTTGCTTTAACCCTTATTTAGTAATCTGTGTAGCACCACGAGGTGGTGGCTTACCGGGAAAATCTTAACCTACATCTGTCTTGGAGAGGAGAGTCATGGCGACTGCCTCATTGCCTTCTTCCTCCCAGCATTCTGTTCTGTTTACTCCGCCTACCTAATTTTCTGTCCTATCAAAGGGCCAAGGCAGTTTCTTTATTAAGCAATGAAAGTAACGCATAGATAGATGACCTTCCTCCATCAATCAGGGCTTCTGGGAAACCTTGGGCTAATCTGTCTCTCAACAAGGGTCCTCCCTGAGACCTAGGTGATATCTTTTATATCCTGTACTGGAGGAAGTCACGTTTGCTCTCCTGTAAGAAGACAGTGTGTTAGCTACCACAACAGCCAACAGAAATGTTTTTAAAGGGGGGGGGGGTTCACGCTACCTCACAGTTCCAGAGGCTCTCAGCCCATTATGTCAGAAAGTTCACTGAGGAGTAGCCCTGGCCATGGCAATAGGATCTGGTGGTGGAACCAGGTGTTGCATATAAGGTCCACTTCCAGTGATCTACTTCTGCCAGCTAGACCCCACTTCCTAAAGAGCCCATGGGCTACAAAATAGCCCCATCAGCCAAAGAACAAATGTTCAAATGGAAATACGGGGTTTCCATAAAACTTTTGAATAAACAAATATGTGAATGCTCTAGGGGTGGATGGAGGTGGTCGTGTTTCATTTAATTGTTTAATATCATTTATGAAGCGCATGCTGTGTGTTATGTCATTCACTCGGCAAATATTCTCTGAGCACTGGGCCAGACTCCTTAAAGCCTTTGGAACGCAAGAGGGTGCTATCAAGGAGCAAGAGCCCTGCAAGGCTTCCCCAGGTAGCACCATGGAGAGCTCTGAGAGCCACATTTTTAGTAGGGGGTGCAATTCAGCACCTGGCTGGGGAGAGAGCTTCGGAACACAAGGAAGGGCTGTGTCAGGAAAGGGAAAGAACACAACTGGTTGGAGATAAACTTAAGGAGCTGGGCGGAGAAAGGCTCTGTGGTGAACAGGTGTGCTGTGTGCACATTGTTGACGAAGATTCTCAAGAGTCAGCTGGTCCTTGGCAGAGGAAAAGGACACCCTCAGGTCGCCTCTGGAAAAGCTCAACCCGGTTTCAGTGTGGAGCAGCATTGCTGAGGACCAGAGTGCTGTGACATGGCCACATCCCTTCAGGAGGCTCCTGCTGGGGCCAGGTCTGTGGGGGTGGGGCGATGGTCAATGGAGCAATACAATAGCACATGGGGACAGGGATGGGACACCTCAAGAAACAAGCGGAACAAGAAAACAAGCCCACAGGGTGTATGCATGACCGGGGAAGGCAATTTCAGTGACAGCAATGGCTCCCGAGGAGAGGCACAGAAGGCCAAGTCCCTGACCTGCCCTGAGGGTGGCATTGCTTGCCAGAGGAGTGAGAGATCTGTGTGGCAAGAAAGCAAGTGGGAGAGTTTTGTCCTGGCATCAGGCTGCAGAAGATTCTGCTTCCCTGAGGAGGCACTGGACCGTGTATGACATTTCCAGATGGATGGGCAGAAAATCAGGGAAACTACTCTTGGGCCCTTAGATAACATAATAGAGATGCCAGAGCTTGTGGGATTACTTTGCTTTTTTTTTTTTTTTTTTTTTTTAAGGCAAAGTCTCACTATTTAGTCCTGACCAGCATGGAACTTGCTAAGAAGATCAGACTGGCCTCACTCGAACTCACAGAGATCTATCTGCTTCTGCCTCCAAGAACTGGGACAATAGGCATGCACACCACACCCATCATGGGGACCATAGGCATGCACACCACACCCAGCACTGGGACCATAGGCATGCACACCACACCCAGCACTGGGACCATAGGCATGCACACCACACCCAGCATGGGGACCATAGGCATGCACACCACACCCAGCACTGGGACCATAGGCATGCACACCACACCCAGCACTGGGACCATAGGCATGCACACCACACCCAGCATGGGGACCATAGGCATGCACACCACACCCAGCATGGGGACAATAGGCATGCACACCACACCCAGCACTGGGACGATAGGCATGTACACCACACCCAGCATGGGGACCATAGGCATGCACACCACACCCAGCATGGGGACCATAGGCATGCACACCACACCCAGCATGGGGACAATAGGCATGCACACCACACCCAGCATGGGGACAATAGGCATGCACACCACACCCAGCACTGGGACCATAGGCATGCACACCACACCCAGCACTGGGACCATAGGCATGCACACCACACCCAGCACGGGGACCATAGGCATGCACACCACACCCAGCACTGGGACCATAGGCATGCACACCACACCCAGCACTGGGACCATAGGCATGCACACCACACCCAGCATGGGGACCATAGGCATGCACACCACACCCAGCACTGGGACGATAGGCATGTACACCACACCCATCATGGGGACAATAGGCATGCACACCACACCCAGCACTGGGATGATAGACATGCACACCACACCCAGCGCTGGGATGATAGACATGCACACCACACCCAGCATGGGGACCATAGGCATGCACACCACACCCATCATGGGGACCATAGGCATGCACACCACACCCAGTGCTGGGACAATAGGCATGCACACCACACCCAGCCGGAATTGTTTTCAAGCAGCTTTAATGGAAGGCACTATGCAGTGAGCCCCGCCTGTGGGAAGGGTGGCAGTGGCCTCCATGCTGCCTCCAAGCTTAATGAGAGTAGCTCTCTCAGGACCAGCCAGAGCGGCTTGGCTTTCCAGAGTACAGGGACTGGATTCTTGCTCAGGACACCAAGGTGGTCCGGGTCATGCAAAGCATTAAGCTGATGGAGGACTGTGATTCTGAGGTTTGGTTTCAGGGACATGCAGCACAAAGATCATCCAGGAATCATTTAAAGTGGAATTTTGGAAGAGAGTGACCTCTCGGGGTAAAGAAGGCTTGGGAATGGATGTGAGGCACACTGCAGGATAGAGGTGGCGTTAGAGGTGGCATATCCATATCTATGGAGTCTGCTTGGAGGAGAGTCACAGTGTCATGGGAAGATCCAACTTAAATCATCTGCTGGACATATGGGAAACCCCCCTGTGAAATGGCTCAGCTTTGCAGGAGGGGGCAGGCTAATGTGTGTCCAAACCCGCAGGAGGGGGCAGGCTAGTGTGTGTCCAAACCCACAGGAGGGGGCAGGCTAGTGTGTGTCCAAACCCGCAGGAGGGGGCAGGCTAGTGTGTGTCCAAACCCGCAGGAGGGGGCAGGCTAGTGTGTGTCCTAACCTGCAGCCCCCAAGATAGGGAGACCAGGAAGGTAGAAAGCTGCCACCGCTCTAAAGACAGAGGAAGATGAGCTAACAGTCTGTCTCCTGTGTATTGTGGGCTCCTGCAGTGAACCGTAATGAACTGCAACTGACTGGAAACACTGTCGTCTGTAGCATGCGCAGGACTACAAAACTGACAGTGAGCTGCGTGGTCACGAGTCTACCTCTGATTTCAGCTATCACCATGGATAGAACTACCTGCATTGTTCCCACGAGTCTTGCTTGCTCAATGAGGGGTCCAGTAGTGATTTCAAAGTGGTAAGCTGTGTGTCGTCACAGAGGTAGGAGCAAACAAGAAGTCTGGGACAGGTGAGGACAGTTTCATACGTGTAAACGGTAATTGGGTCTTAGATTCTTTATTGGGCCTGGTCAGGGCACCAGCAGGTGTATGGGAAGGGCAGAGCACCGGTAGGTGTATGGGACAGGGGTGTAAGAGCTCCCAAGTGTCCTCACGTAGGATGGGTGCAGAAGACAGAGGCGGAGCTAGAGTAGCGGACAGCTCCAGGCATTGGGGGCCTCACACAGAGCCCTGGGATGGACACTTTGCTTTCTAGGAAATGGGACAAGAAAATGCTGTCATTTTCTGGAAAGGTGGTTGTCAGGAGGGGGAGGGTGGCCACCAGGTGGTGCAGTCTCAGTGAGAGAGGAATGCTGGTGGGGTGCGAGAGGCACAGGAGAAAGGAAGTGAGGCTTTGCCTTTGGCTATGAAGTGACTGCCTGGGCTTCCCATCAGGACAGCGAGCCACTCGGAAAGAGGAGTAAGGTGTGAGCGGGGCACACAGGAGCCACTGTGCCTGTGGGGTGGAGAGTGGAGAGCAGCCTGCAGGCATTTGGGAGACGTCAAGATTTAATTCTAAGGGTGTGAGAACTCGCTTACATTGGAGTATATAAGCTGGGGAGTGAACTTGACCTGGCAGATTCTTTTAATGAAATCCTGTACTTAGCACAGGAGCCCGACAAGAGACAAGGATGTTTTCAGTTTTCTCAGACAGATCTATTAAAGGATCTAAGACCCAGTTACTAACCATTTATACCCGTGAGACTGTCCTCAGCTGGGTTTCTGTAGAATGTATTTGTTGAGCCATCATCTAAGAGAGCCGTGCTCCTTTCCCAGTGTCAGGAACATGTTACATTCCCTGGCCCCAGCATGACAGGTTTTGTTCTTCTTTATATCCAGACCAGTGTTTGGTTTTGATTCAGATCATTATTTTTTTTTTTAAAAAAATGCTATGCTATTCTCTAGAAATATTTTAATATCATTCATAAAAAACATTCCAGTAAACATTTCATTTGAATGATATCTCATTAAAAACAAGTTTTGTCATTGTCTCTGAATAGATCTTCGAGCAAAATGATTTATGTGTGTGTGCATGTGTGAGTGTGCATGCGTGAGTGTGTGTGTGCATGTGTGAGAGCATGCGTGTGTGTGTGCATGTGCACCTGTATACATGTGTGAGTGAATGCATGTGTGTGAAAATGTGTGCGTGTGTGCGTATATGCATGTGTGTGTCAGTGCATGCCTGTGCAGGCGTCTGTCCTCTCAGTCCCTACAAAATGAGTTTTCTTGGTTAGTTCCAATCTTCAAGATTCTGGAGGTCAAACCAAATGAGGCCAGCAGGGGGCGTTTGTCACCTACTATTAAACCACTCTTAGTCACCTAGTCTTTCCACTGTTTCTGGGGCCAACTCTTCGCAAAGCAAGGGAGGAAATAGGGTTGCTCTTTTTTTCCTGGTGAAGATGTTTGGGGTCAGAGATGCCTTCCTTTGGTAGGGATCTGGGTGCTTCAAAATGGAAAGTGGGAAGGAAGTTTCTCAGAGCAAGGGTAGGGTTCCAGTGCTGGCTGCTGCTCCCAGGTCCCTTCTGTCTATTTAAGAATGGCCCACCCTTTCTTACCTTCTGAGATGTGTTGAGAATGCCATCCACTCTAGAGCATTCATCCTGTCTTCGGGTGAGTTCTGTTCAGTCTATACTGCTTTCCTCCTGGGTTCTGGGCCTTGAACCTGTTTGTTTTATTGGCTTGTTTGCGATCTTCATCACACATGCATTTTATCTGTTTGCTGAACCCAGTTCATACCAGGGGCAGCACAGGCCCTAAGCATGCATCAGTGAACAAAAGGCAGGCTCTTCCACTCTCATAGAGCTCACAGCTGGGGTTGGGAGGGAGACATCCACAAGGAATGGGCCCCTTCCCAGCCCAGACACTGGGAAGAATCAGAAGCTCAACCAGCAGGAAAATGAATGGAGCTAGAAAACATCATTTTGAGTAAGGTAACACAGACACAGAAAGACAATTATCACATGTACTCGCTCATAGGTGGTTTTTAAACATAAAACAAAGAAAGCCAGCCTACAAACCACAATCCCAGAGAATTTAGACAACAATGCAGACACTAAGAGAGACTTACATAGATTTAATCTACATGGGACATAGAAAGTAGAAAAAGACAAAATTTCCTGGGTAAATTGGGAGCATGAGGACCTTGGGGGAGGATTGAAGCAGGGAGGGGAGACGCAGAGAAAAATGTAGAGCTCAATAAATATCAATAAAAAAAATGAAAAAAAGAAGAAGCTCAACCACGAACTTGCAGCCTGTGCTGGGCTTCTGTGGACATGAAGAACTGATGATGCAGAGATGCGGATGATGCGGAGATGTGTATGATGTGGAGATGCGGATGACGCGGAGATGCGGATGACGCGGAGATGCGGATGATGCGGCGATGCGGATGACGCGCCGCGGAGATGCCCCCGGGATGCAGGCCCTTAGAAACCAGGCATACTCCAGTAGACACATACCTATGCACACATGACAACACTAAACAGACTCAGGGGATATCCAATATTTTGAAAAATATCCATCTTGACTTTTTGAAACAGTCTGCCAGTGAACTTTGAGCTCATTGGTTTGGCTGCAGTGACTGGCCAGCAAGGTCCAGGAACTGTCTGTCTCTACCATCCCTGCACTGGGGTAACAGGTGCATGCCTCTATGCCTGGCTAATGTGGATTCAGGGAGATGAAGTTCAGGCCCTCACGCTTGCACAACCATCGCTCTGCTGACCCATGCAACTTCCTGGCTTCTGGTGTCCTATCCATAAAGCACGGATCACATTCATAAGCATCCCACTTCCACGACCTCATCTCCCTGCACGGGCCTCACCTTCAAGCCTCTCCCAGACACAGAGGTTTTTCTTAATGTCAATATTCAGCATACAAATATGGAAGAGAAACAGACATTTAGGCTGTTGCAGGAGTTATAGACATTGACTAACCTTTAATACTCTCTAGAAACTTCTGATTGATGAAGAGTTTTTTTTTCTAACTGCCAAATACTTAATAGTGGGTCATTATTCTCTCTTTATGGAGGGAAAATGGGCTGTGTTCCAGGCTCTCCAGCCGGGAGGCAGCACAGATGGCGTTGGTTCTGTCCTTACAGCCACCTGCAAGGGCAGAGGAGCACAAGTTTTAAGTGAATCGGAATTTTTCTAGCATTTTTAAAATTTATATAGAAACCTTACAACCCAGGTTATGAGAAAAGTCTTTTAAAATCCTAATAAAATGAGCAAGGAGGGGGCGTCTAGTGGCTACAGGAAGCTCTCTCTGCTGAGTAAGGGTTAGAAGGGACTTCTGACCCTTGTTCTGCCCTGGCTCAGAATTCCCCACGTGTTGAGATTGGAAGAGAACAGGGTTACGCAGGGTCGGGGGCTGGTTCTCCCAAAGTACAGAGAGCAGTAGAGAACCCTGAGGGCAGTTGACAGGGTCCATGTGGTGCATCTTGGCTTCTCTGTGCCCTTCTGGGGCCGCCTGAGGACAGGTGGACTTTCTTCCTAGGTTCCAGGCTGAGGGTGACAGTAACTCATAATCAGTAAACTGCTTCGTGGGCCAGCTGTATGCTTTGAGGGTCAGCAGGATGTACCTGGAGGAGGATCACTTCCAGAAGAGAGAGTTCTGGAAGACGGAAACCGAGAGCAGTCTCATAAGAACCTGCCTTCTGGGTAAGATGATCGGCACTCATGCATAATGGAGGGAAACCTATCCTGTACCCAGAGATCCGTGGAGTGCCCCAGCCCTGCCCTCCCTGGACCAACCCTGGTCAGGGCATTGTCCAGTGTCCTCATGGGCTGCGAAGCTCAGGTGTCTCCTTAGAAGGGGGCCCCTACTTGTCCTCGGAGTGGCCTGGAGGGGTCCCGAGTGCCACCCTCCCCATTGTGAGGCCAGGTGGGAAGTGGATGCCAGGGCATGGTGTCACTTGAGTCTCTGCAAAGGGGTGTGGAGGGAAGAGGAGAGAGGATGACCTTCTCATTTTCATCTATAAGTGATAGATCTCAAGAAGAAGCCTCGGGGGCAGGTGCCGAGGGAGAGGAGGTGGCCCAGAATGAGCTGGGGACAGAAAGGGGAGAAAGTAAAGAAAAAGCAAAAAAGCGCTGTGTTGGGTTGAGGGACCAGAGAGGAGAAAAGTGGCACAGAGCTTTGGGATGGGGGACTCAGGAGACCTAGGGAACAAGGCCAGTGGGATACATCCGGACCTGAAACCCTAGAGGGGCTGAGGGCTCCCCAGTTCTCTGAGTGAGAGGCACAGGTCTAGGGAAGGGGTGGAGTTAGACCGGTGAGTGTACCGGGTCCCACAAGAGGCAGGCGGCAAAATGATGCCCCAGAAGAAAAAGCGGAGGAAGAAAGACATCGACTTCCTGGGCCTGTATGAGGAGGAGCTGCTGAACTACAACTCAGAGGACGACGAGGACGAGCTGGAGCATGAGTACTACAAGGCAAAGGGTGCGAGCTGCCTGTGGGGTGGTGGGATCGGCTCCTTCGTCCACTGCTTCCCAGTTATCTCCACGCCCTGTGAGTCTGGGGCCCCGGAAGCGCGGGGACCCGGGAGCGCAGGGCCCCAGGGCGACTGGCAGGGCTCCCGGGCTCCTGTGGAGCAGAATAGGACAGCGGTGTTGGGACTGCCTTGCATCCTCAGCTAGCTGCAATGATCTTTTTGAATTAAAAAAAAAAAAAAACAACGAATTAGCTTGAGAACCGGTATGCACACAGTACAGGACCAGAAGTACCAATCAGAGCACTTACCTGTGAACATGCGCGCGTAACAGCTGATTTAGATCAGAGCCGGGGCATTTCTAGCCCCCACAGAGCTCCTTCGTACCTCTGCCAGACCTAACAAGTCTCCTAATCTATCCCCACACGCCGCTTTTTTCCTGTTCTTTAACTTTATATAAACGGAGTCACACAGTACATAGTTTTTGGGGAGCCAGGGTCCCCTTTGTAGCTCGTTCCTCTGACCACCCGAGGTTAGTCTTGACTCTCAGCAAATCCTCAGGCCTTAGGTGCCTGGCGCCGGGATTACAGGGGTGAGCTACATATTTTGCTGTGTGTCTATTTTCGGGTCAGTCATCTTTCTCACCTGACATCCCATCTCAGAGGTGTGTGCCTGCTGGGACATGATACATAGTTTTTCTTTTCATGCACGAATACGATCTCATGTTATAAACACATCACTGACGATTTGACCATTCTCCTGTCGAATTCCTTATGTCTTTATTTGTGTACTATGGTGAACAAGGGAGCTACAGGTCTTGGACATTTGCACACTCATTTCTCCTGGAATTAAGATTGGAAGTTGAAGTGCTAGATTACAGGGTGAACATCTGTGCACCTATCGGTGCACATAGGCTCTCATGCACCCCCATTACATACAAGAGGGACGGTAGATTCACGTTCTGCCGACGCTTGGTATTGTTGGTCCTCTTTATTCCTGCCATCCTGGTGGGTGTCTGGTGGCGTTTTTCTGGGATTTTCATTTCCCTGATGAATGATGGGACCGAACATGTTTATTTGCACATCTTCTGTATTTGGTGGCTATTTGGACATCTTTGATGACACATTAAGACACTTTTGCACTTTTCAACATTGCTGAAACTTATTATAGAGAACATCTATTTAAAATGTCCTACTTGATTAGTATTATACCCATGTGACAAGTCAATGTGAAGAATATTTACATTAGAGAAAGCATTGTTCCCTGCCAGCTTCCTGTTCCAAGCAGCCACTCTTCAGCCTCCTGGTAAAGTAGGTCCTATTTGCTATTGATGGCTTCCCACAAATAGCATTGTAAAGAATGAGTGTTTCTTAGTCTACATATGTGCTACATAGCATGTGCCAGTAGCGTGTTGCTTTTCACGGCTTAGTGGTACCCAGGGTGTGGGTATACTATGGATTGCTAACCCATTCACCTGTTGATGGTTATTTAGGTGGTTTCTCACTCAGCTCTGCTCAGAATAAGCTATTATGAACATTGCGTTCTTGGGTTTCTATGCATCTGTGCATCTGGTTTTGTCTCTCTCGGGTCAAAAACTAAAACAGGAAGTTTCAGATCATATGATAAGTGATTGTCTATCTTTTACAGAATCGTGTATTAAAAGTATGCAGTCCCTGTCTGATTTGTTGATGTGAATTATTCATACTTTCTGGGTATGAGTCTTTTGTTGGATGCATTCCAGGTGCCATATTTTCATCTGTGACTCACTGTCATTTCCTTGATGGCCTTAACTATAATTAAATTCAGATGAGCAACTTCTATATAGCGAGCATCTGACTTCAGGAGTAGCCGTGTCTGAGGGAGCTAGCGAGTCAGCTCCCACACCTCCTGGAGCCCATATCTTCCTCTTCTCTAAGTCCTTTTGGGTCTCTTTCTACAAATTCCCAATGACGTGGCCCTGGCCTTTCCATCAAGCTGGTCATTCTCCTGTGTCGGCTTGACTCAGAGATGCCCCTGTGCACACACAAATAACATGAGCAGCACTCGAGGCTGCCCTGCCGCTGAACGGTTTCCCCTGAGGTGTAGACTGTGGTGACTCAAGCCTTGTCACAAGTTGGTGCGGGAGAATTGTCTGTATTCTGTCAATCATATTTTAATAAAACGCTGATTGGTCAGGCAGGCAGTATAGGCGGGAAATCCAGACAGGACGTAGGGGTGAAGCAAAGAGACTGGGAGTATTCTGGGACACAGGAAGCCCTCAGCCACTCCTGTGCAGACCACTGAAGAGGCAGCATGTAACTTGCCCAGCTGAAAAAGGTACCAAGCCATATGGCTAACATAGATCAGAATAATGGGTTAAGATAAGTCATAAGAACTAATAAGTAGCCTGACCTAATGGGCCAATCAGCTTTATAACTTATAGAGATCTCTGTGTGATTGATTTTCTTTGGAACTTGCCGGCTGAGGGGTACCAGGCAGGATAGAAACCCCAACAAGCTGGCCCTCATGTTACAACAAGTCTCATGAGAGGCAGAGTCCAAGTGCATGGACTACTTTCTTTCCCCATGCCTGGCTCCTCTGCCGAGCTTTGTCAGAACTGGGGAGATGCATTGTTCCTCTCAGCTCCAGACACTGCAGATCCCATTCTTCACAGGCGAGGAAGAATCACATTAGGACCAGAGATGCCCCTGAAGGGATTCAGAATTAACCACACGCCATGTTCGTGATGCTTGAGCTAATACACTGTCCGCTGAAGGAACAGGGGCTAGCTTTTGGACAAAATGGGCTTTGTCTGCATGAACAATAGCTTCAAAAAAGAAAGGCTATTTATTGTCTTCTATGTGTCAGGGCCTCTACATTCTCAATTCCCAGAATAGTACTGCAAAGCAGATATTACTATCCAGTCTTATAGGCAGGTAGCTACTTGGAAAGAGCCATCCTGGTTCTAAGTGGCTACCTCTAGATCTCTGTGGTGTTGATGCCCAACACTTTGCCCCAGCGTGTAGAGGCTTGTGGGTTTGCAGTGGGATAATCGGAATACACCTTCTCCAGGCCCAGAATGCTACAGGTGCTCAGAAGGATTCTTATTCCCCACCCTCCACCCCTCAGCTTTGCTACTTTGTATGTGAGACAAAACCTTCCTGTGGAATGGGCTGCGGATGGGTAATATTGAATGATGAATGTTAAACTCTCAAATGGTAACGCAATCCACAAGACCTCCTCAAAAGAGCTCGAATATACTCTGAAGTGGGGGATCTGTTCTGAAAAGGCCAGAAATAGGAGTGAACTGGGTTTGCAGCAATGATCAAGTGTGATGGTGGGCGTGAAGCCCCTAGCTCAGGGCTAGGCACCTAGTAAGTCATCAGTCAGTGCTGGTTGTGATACAGTTACAAGCATTTGATGTTTGTACACTGCCATAATGTGGTGAACAGCTGGCACAGGCCCTGCAGATTTCAAATACCATTTCCCACATTTGCCAGCTCTCCACATTGCAAATTCCTCCTTCCCAACACAGTCATCTCCTTCCGGTCAGCCTTCCTCGCTGCACACATGTGTGGTTGGTCCCCTGAATCAGCGTCTCCAGCCCACCACTGACTCAGAAGTGAGTCTCTTCATAAAACACGTTGGGGACACACGTTTTATTGGGAGATAGGAATAGCAGCTGGATAGGTTGGTGTGTGGCTGTTCCCACTTCTCAGCAGAGGTGACGTGGCTCTGGGGGTGGCTGACTGCAACAACCCTGTTCAGGTCGGGTCTGTGCTAGATTTCTGGGAGTTGATTCCAAAAATGGATTCAAGACACATTCCTAAAGTTTCGCCAACACTCCTGGATGCTGAATGCCTCCACTCATCCTACCCAGTCCCCTTGGTTGTAGCAGAGCCTTCTTGTCTTAGTTAAGTTTCTATTGCGATAAAAAGACACCATGACCACAGTGACTCTTATAAAGGAAAACCTTTACTTGGGGCTAGCTTACAGTTCGGAGATTTAGACCACCATGTCAAGGCAGGGGTGCTAGAGAAGGAGTCGAGAATTCTGCATCTAGATTGGCAGGCAGCAGGAAGAGAGGGACTCTGGACCTGGCTTGAGCTTCTGAAGCCTCAAAGCCCACCCCCTGTGACACACTTCCTCCAGCAAGGTCACACCTACACCAACAAGGCCACATGTCCTAATCCTTCCAAATAATGCCACTCTGTGTGAGTCTACGGGGGTCATTTTCATTCGAAGCACCACACCGTCATTTCTAAGGATCTTGATAGATTCTCCCTCAGCAAGTACGCAGGTGCTGACACCCTGAACAGCAATGGTGTTGGCAACAAGCCATACAAGCTTCAAAAAGGTCATTGGCAGGGAACTCAGTGTCCCTGCCAAAGACACAGCCCTTGGGGGAACTGCATACTCTGCCCTTGGGGGGCTTGCCCATGCAGAATGAAGCTGGCCTTCTGTCTATACTTTCAGATTCCTATGCAAAAGCAGTGTCTGGCACCGACTGTGAGCTTCGGTCTAGAGTTAGTGTGGGTTTGACCTGGTTCAGGATTGTGAGAATGGGATTCTGGGTTCTCTTCTGAGCCTACAATCTGTTTTTTTTTCTCCTCCAGTGTACGAGGTGGTCACAGCCACAGGGGATGTTCGTGGTGCAGGGACAGATGCCAATGTGTTCATCACAATTTTTGGAGAGAATGGGCTCTCTCCCAAACTCCATCTCACCAGCAAGTGAGTACTACTATGGCTTGTGGGGATCCTGGGAGATTAGTTTGGTTGGCCAAGTTCTAGAACCCAGGGGTGGCCTTCTTCTCTGTAGAGGTGAACGGTTAGACCACAGCCATGTTGAATGACAAGATTTCTCTGTCAACAATCCAAATATCATCTTGAGGATTTCCCAGTGCTTTCCTTCCAATTCTCCTTTGTCCCATTCTAGATTTTTATAAAAAGTAATGTCTAGTTTAGATCTTCCAAAGGATACCCATGAGTATCCCTTGATATTGGAGAATAAACAATCAGGACCAAGAGCCCTGGGTCTAGGACCAGCTTTACTGTTCTGCTCCATGTAACTTTGCCAAAATCTCATGGTCTCCAGGGCCTTTATTTCCTTAACTACCATCCTAAGGCAGTTGAGACAATGAATGTCATGAAGATCAGTGAAGGAGCCAAGATCTTGAGATGCTCTATCCCGAGGTCTCATGATGGCCAGTATCACACTAAACCTGCCTGGGATCCATGTACACTCAGTCACATGTCATGTGTATGTGTGCAGTGCACACACACACACACACACACACACACACACACCAGACTCAAGAGCATACTGAAGAATGACAGGATTTCGTATCTGCCTAGGGGTCTTAGGAGTGGTTTTTCTACCTGGCTTTCAGTCAGCCTGTACTGTCTGGCAAATCTGAGTAGTGGGTCTGGGCCCACTATGCCTTCACTTTTCAGAGCAGTCCCATTTCTGATTATCTGACGTTCCGGGTTTCTGAGCAGGATTCTAATTGAGGAAAAGTCCCACAGCCATTTAAATCTACTGATCTGGTCCATTCATAGGAAAACTGAGGCCGAGGAAGAAGCTCACAGACCTTCAGTTTGGTTTTTTTTTTTTGTGTGTGTGTGTGTGTGTGTGTGTGTGTGTGTGTGTGTGTGTGTATGGGTCTGTGAAACCTGGTCCTTCATTGACATTGGTGCTATAGACATTTTAATTGATGACACAACTCTGTGTCCCTGGAGTATGCAATAGGCTCCGTTCTAGACCCACAGGTTCCACAGGTTGTGGTCCCTAAGGTTTGTGGCCTGGGACCTCTAGGGGGCAAGAAGTGAAGGTGTAGAGAGGTGGCGTGGTCATGCTAGGAGACCTGCGACACGGCGCTTTGCAGAGTGACCAGTCTTGTGATGTGTGAGCCCCGACTAAGAGCCGCGGCACGCACGTAGCAATGTTAAGATGAGCATAACCCCTTCTTTTGTCCGTTTCTGCAGAACAGGGTACCCGCCTCCTTGCTCTACTCATACTGCACGTGACTCTCGTGGAAGTCTTTCCCTCCTGTGACGTGGGCACGGTAAAGGGAATACATGAAATAGTCATCCTTTTTGCCATGCCTCCTCCCAGAAGAAGGAGATGCTACTAGCCCTGGGAAGGTGGCCAGCTGGTTTTTGTGGTCCCCAGCCTGCCTTTTAAAGCAAAACCATCCCTTTATCTTTTTGTCGTGGGTTCTCACAGTCTTTCCTCCTTTTACGTACCCAGCATCCTCTGCTTCTTCCCTCCTGCTTGTCAGTTTACCAAACTTTCTTTCAGGGAGGCCCAGATCACTGATGGAACACACCAAGAGAGAAGGGTTGTCACTGAGCCCGCTTCCCCAGATCAGCCTAGGGATAGGCGTCAGCAATCCCAGAGACCACTGGGGTCTGCTGGGGAGGCTCCCGGAGAGAACATCTGCCTAGGTCTGTGTCACGCTTGAGCCTGGGAAGCAAAAAATATGTGAGCAGACCAGAGCTCCATCCGCTAGTCAGGGCAGCTTGACAGCAGTGTGAGGGTGGACTTGGGTGGGGATAGAAGCTGGGTGCTGCTGAGACTAGAGAGTACTGTGAAAGGAAGTGATGGATCTGTAGTGGAGGTGCAGTTGGGTTTCTTGGGCCTCTGTCCTTGTCCTGGGTCATAGAGAACAGGCAGAACTCAGCAGATACCTAAAACATCACGTAGTCAGAGTGACACTTCACAGGGAAAGACACAACCTAAGTCTTCAGTGCTGAAATGAACGAGGATAAGAGAGGAATACGAAAGATGGACTAGACCCAGAGAGACTGTCTGCAAGGCTTGTGGACAGGGAAGGTGCCCTGGGTGGAGCCAGCTGGAACTGCCAGTGAGAACCATGTTGCTGTCTTGAAACATATGGGAAAGGCTAGAGGCCAGACTAGAAAGTCTTGCCTGAAAGCCAGTCAGTGGATGCTGAGTTGACAGCGGCAGCTGATGTCACCGTAATCGTGAGCAAGAGGTCAGGATCGGGCCGCAGCGAGACATCGAGGGGAAAGACTACAAAGACAGTTGTGCAGAATTCTGCTCACGACATCAATGCCACTCAAGCTGGAAACTGAGTTCAGGAGGGGAATGGGATTTGCTGAAGGTTTGGGATGTGTCACACGTGGGTGGCAGCTGAGGTCACTTCTGAGTCCCCATTTAATACAGGATGTGCTGCCTCCAC
This sequence comes from Myodes glareolus, assembly GCF_982192425.1. Classification (NCBI taxonomy): domain Eukaryota; kingdom Metazoa; phylum Chordata; class Mammalia; order Rodentia; family Cricetidae; genus Myodes; species Myodes glareolus. The sequence continues at coordinate 11,459,198 of NC_142038.1, read as the reverse complement.
CTGTCTCCCCGCACTTCACTGTCTGCCCGTTCCTCTTCCTCACACTCAAACCAGCTCTAAACCAAACCCACTGAGTTACCTGCAGCATGGATCCTTGTATACATGCATGTATGCACGTGCGTGGCACACACACGCACACGCACACTCATACTCTCTCTCTCTCTCTCTCTCTTTCACACACACACACTTTTGTCTGTAAGACTTCTCTGGTAGCTCTGGGCCTGAGAAAGGGCTCACAATGCCCAGTGCAAACAAATAAGTTGCAGCTCCCTCAGTATTAAAATTCAACTTTGATCTTCCCTGGCATTTCTCCCAAACCCTTTCCATAGCCTCTGGCTGCATCTCTCATCTCTTGTCTCCTGTCCTCCATTTTTCTGTCTCAGCCTAATTTGAGTTCATTCTTGTGCCCTTTCCTGTATCCTAGAACACAGAATCCCACATGGCTTAGCAGGATTCACCCCTCACTCAATATAACACAATTCCTATTTCAAGAAGATCTTTACTATTGGATTCCTAGGCAGCCAAGATGTGTGATTCACTTAGTTCCCACACAGTTCCCTCATCCAATCTCTACCCCAGTGAGGTCCCCACAAAATGATCCCAGGAGGCTACGAGTTATATGGCAAAAGGATGGGGTTTCATGTATGCTATGAATGCTGTCTTTCCTGCTGAGAATCCACGCTACAGTGTGTGAGAGAGTCCCTGGCATTTTAGTCTGGAGGCTCTGCCTAGTTGGTGGCTAAGATGCCAGGTACGGCCTTCAGAGGCTCTCTCTGGGGAAGTCCCTGCCTAGTGATGATGGGAGCAGGGAGCTTTATCTGGTGCCAGAGCTATGGTGGGGCCCTCATGTCGCTGGGAAACGCCAGGAGCCTGCACTTCTGTTTCCTTTGGGATTTCTAATCCATCCTTGGTCAGTTTTCTATAGTATTTGCATCCTGACTTTCTGCAAGTGGGCATTTCAGATCCGGTCCCAGAGTGGGTAGGGCTGAGGGCTAGTTTGGGATGGTCCCCGTCTTTCCCTGAGAACGGACAGGTGCCAATGGAGTTTGTCTGCAGCCCTTTCTTCTCTGAAGATGGAGTTTTCCTGTATGCCAGAAACAGGTTGGTCTCTGGGCGACGTTAACATCACACGTGAGCAGGAACCATCCCTGCCTCCCACCATGCGGCCTTTAGACTGCCTAGAGTGTCCCCGCCCCTGTAGGTCAGGCGGAGCTCCCCCGCCCCGCCCCGCCCCGCCCCGCCCCGCCCCTGTTTCTCTGTTCCCCAGGCCGTGGCTGCACAGTAGCATGGGCTGATTTCAGTAAGTACTATGGAGCGTGCCATGCCTTTAGGGCTCCCCTTTGCTGAGGGCAGCTCTCAGAACTTCTTTTCCAGAATCCTCTTCAGAGGCGCCTCAGAAACCCAGCTATCTTATTATTGGCTGAAATGGTCCGGGGACACCTCCCTCCTTGCCCTCTACTTCCTGTAGCCTGTTTCCCAGGTTCCTTGAACTTTTAGATGACACCTACCATCCTCAGACCTTTGGAGACACCCATGGCAGCCCATGAGCTGCGTTGGGTGTCAGGAGGTGCGGTGAGGGGTTCTGAAGCACGGAGAATCACAAAAACAGTATGGGTTCCTTTCAGAAAATGTGAAAATTTATATAGATTAAGCACAAATAAGACTTTATTGTCTTAGCCTCTAGATGTGACATTATATATTTGTATAAATTTTCCCACTCGCTGTTTTTAAATGAAGATGATGTCCCATTTGTATCAATTGTTCTGCTCTCAGAGTCTATCTTAACATATTTTTTAAGCTTATAAACTTCATGTTCTTTTTATAATAGGATCCCTAATAGCTACAAAGTGTTCAATCATACAGCGTCTATTCCTTAGGGTGTTTACTTAATGCAGAAATTTTTGTTGATTTATTCTAAAAAGCTATTACTTTGTGTCAAAAAGAAAATACCATGTATTCATTTTTTCCTGTTTCTCATTCACAAAATCTTAACGCGAAGAATTGATGTCCATGTATTTTCTAAGTTATTTCACAGCGACTGAGACAGAATCAGGGATTGAAGTGTCCCGTTACCCCCACAGATGCAACCCCCACATCAGCAGACCTTCACAGACCTGTTTTGGTTTGATTCCATTTTCTACACTGGACCCAGAAACCTTATTTCCCCAGGAAAAAGACGAACTCATTCTTTGGAGGAAACGTTTTGATTGCACACTTAAAATGGCCTTGCTTGACCCCCCCCCCCGCCCCTTTCTCCCTGGACAACACCCACCTGAGCTCAGGCAGGTGCCACCAGCCTAGGGGGTCCCCGTTCCCCTACAGATAGCCAGACACGTCCATCACTCCTCTTCTTACTTCTCTGTCCCCAGGTTTCTTCTCGGGTTCTCGTTTCCTTGACAAGGCTGTCTTAGTGTGTATCTTCCTGGCCTCTGCTCTTTCGTGTGAGGCTTGGACCCTGCTCGATTGTGTCCCTGCCTCTTAAAGAAAGATTGTTCATCAGAGTGGGTCCATTGCAGAATCCCAGCCTCCGGACCTGGAAGAACCTGGAAGGCTCTCTAGGCCTGACCTGTGGCCTGGGGAGAAAGCCCTTTACCCTTTTATTTTGAAGAGCACAGACAGCCAGTAATCATTATAAGCTCGGATTATTTAGCTTTCCATGGCTGTAACAAATACCTAAAATAAGCCAACTGGAAAGAGGAAAGGGTTATTTTGCTCTGAGGTTTTGGAGGTTTTGGTCCGTGATCAGTTGGCTGCTTTGCTTTTGGGGCCAAAAAAGCAAACACCAGTTGTGAGTAGAGCTGTTCAACTCACAGCAACCAGGAAACAAGGAGAGAAAGTGGAGTCCTCACAGGGTCCCTACACCCTCTTCAAGGGCATCCTCCCTTGGGCCCTATTTCCTTCATTGTACAGTTCTGGGCATCAAATCCAGGGCCTCGTGCATGCCAGAAAAGTGCCCTGACCTACACCCCCAGCTCCAACCTCTTAAAGGTTTCCAACTAGCGACTGGGCACGTGTGAAGTGTGAGGCTCACGAGGACTTTGGGAACACATTTAAGGTGTAAAGCACAGCCTAGGCAAATATCTTCTGCACTTTCCTTTTCTCCCTGGCCGTGTGCTGAGCCCTGGCTGAGAGAGCAGAGTCCCTCACACCAGAGGGCCCAGCTATGAGGCAGGAAGAACTGCTTGGAGGTCTGGGCTCTCACATCTGCGTTCTTAGCTCCTGTGGAGGATGTAATAGACGCCAACATGAAACTTCGGTATCCACTCCAGAAGATCCTGGGGCAAGGAGCCTTGAGCCTCCTGGGCGTAGCTACTTGAATTTGGAGTGCGCAGAAGCTGGGACTTGCCTGGGCCTTGCGCTGTCTCATGCCTCAGGTGTATTTCCTCTGGCGGCAGTTTGCCAGATGTTTGTCTTGATACCCTTACTGATCTAACCTCCATGGTTACTGGACTAGAGGTGGGGGTGTGGGGCAGGTTTCCCCTTTCTCTTTGGAATGGCAGGGGCACAGGTTGCTACCCAAGGCCTGCATCTACTTGGGGCTGCCATTGCAATTCTTTTCGCAGAATGGGGCAGGTGAGGGTGACCTGCAAGGGGACCTGCAGACAAGAGGCTCCAGGCACCCATCACACCCTCCTTCTCTTCTACCCCGACCAGATCCTGGTTCTTCTACCTCTAGTGGCTTGCATGTCCGCACAATGGCACTGGTGTCACCCACTATGCCTGTGTTAGTGACTCATAGTGATAATGTGAGCCTAAGCGTGGCGCCTGCCTGACCTTCCTCTCCTCTCAGACCGTGTCAGGGAGAGAGCTCAGAACGGTAGCCAGGTGCATGCTGCTCTTCCCATGCGTGGGATAAAGAGGGAGGAGAGGGTGTCAGCCTCTGGCTCTGATCCTGGGTCCACGAGACACACTGTGAGTGGGACTGACGGCCCTGTTCTCTGCAGGAGTGAATCCGCTTTCGAGAAAGCCAACGTAGACGTATTCCGGGTGCGGACCAATAACGTGGGCCTCATCTATAAAATCAGGTGAGAGTTTGCCCCTAACCTATGGTAGTGGTGATAATCAAAATTGGCATTTTCTGGATATTTAATTCTCAACTGACTGACATTTGAGGAATTATTAAAAGTCAGAATTGTGTCCCATCTCCCCATCTCACCCCGACCCCTATCCTGAATCACAGAGCTCCAAACCACACCATTAGAGACTTGCTTTCACAGGCTGGACAATTGGATGCAATTCCCCACACACTTGAGACATAAGTTCTTACAAACACTGGAGCATGGTAATTGGGAACAGAGCTCTAGGTCCAAGTCCAAGGTCTTGCTCTGCTGTTTTGTGCTGCAGGATTATGGACAGTTTACCTATCCACGCCTCTGCTTCCTCCTCTCTAATAATGGTACTTCATCTATATAATGCTAGCGCCCACCAAGTCTGTGTGTAGAGCAGTCATTAAGCCCTCAGTGAGGGCTTTGCTGCAAGATTCCTTTGGATGAAAGTTCCCCTGATGCTGTTCTCACTGGGGGAGTTTCTGGGAGCCGTATGAAAAGGGATAACCTCTAGCCTGGCTACAAAGGAAGAGCATTTGATCGTTCCCTTCTTCCTTTCCTAGTCTTGCCTCACCACCCCATTCCAGTTTATGCTTACTTTAGGCTCATCTGTGGGCTGATTGTCCATAACTGGGACCTGGACAGGGCTCAAATGCAGTTTCCGTTCAGTCCTGACTCTTCTTTTTCCCACTAGAAAATTTGGGACCACACAGTCCCTTTGCTGGGAGAGGATACAAGAGCCACAGGTACTGGTTGTGTACAGGGAAGGGAATATAAGCAGAGAGGGAACTCTCTCAGGGAGGTCAGGAGGGGAAGGAGGTTTGTAGGAAATGGTCTGACCAGGCAGAGGCATGTGACCCTGTAGAGGACAGGCCCAATGTATCGGACTGGTCATCTGTTTATTGGGGTCATGGGTTGTACCGGACTGTGAGTTCCTGGCATAAAGCTTCAGAATGATGGACTGGTGGCATCCAGTGGCCATGCTCTAGGGAAGAAATTAGGCAGAGGTGGGGGCTGTGGGAAGTGAGAAGATTTGGAGCACTGATCCAGAAGACTCTGGTTTCTATGTCACCCAGTACAGAAGGCATTGTGGCTGCTGTGCACTTAAAATACAGCTGACTCACACCAAGTGTGTTCTGTGGATAAAATAGACACCAGGTTTTTTTGTTTTTAAAAAAGACTTAACAGGAGAAAAAGAATGTATACCACATTGTTACATTTTACATGATCATATGTTAACATGGTAAGTGGAAGATACAGTATATTGTTAAAATCAATTCTATCAGTTCAATTCTTTATATCTTCAAGATCAAGGCTACTAGAACAATCTGGAATTGTATGTTTGGCTCACATGAACTGTCTATGGGACAGCCTTGTTCTAGATGGGGACCCTTGGATGATGACACTAGGGATGGTGCCCAGGGTGAGGGCCACTAAGAGAGGAACTTGATAACTCAAGAGTGATGGGACAGGACCGTTTACTCAGGTGCCATGTCCCGCCAAGTCCAAAGGGCCAGGTGCTTTCTGCGCTCTACTTCTTTCTTCACGCCTTCCTTTTAGCAATCCTTTTTAGTAAGGACTGGATCAGCTGCCTTTCTCGTCGTGACTCTGATAGGCTTCCAAAGGTGATGCATGTGCACAACTCAGGGCAGAGCAGAAAGGGGGCGGCGCTGGCGGAGACCGAGGTTAGGAAGCAGCACAGGCCCTGCCAGCTCAAGGCGCTCCTACCGGGACCCTCAGGGACTTGGATTTTCCCGTGAAAGCAAATATTCCCCTGTGGCAGTATGACAATATAACAGTCATTAATATGCTCATCTGCCTTGCAAAATATCCCCATTAATAGACGAGGAATCTGAAAACCAAAGGAAGCAAATGACTGGACCTCTCGGAAGTAGTCATTGGGTACCCTCATACAGAAGGGGCATCGCAACATCCTGATTCTATCAGTGAAGTGTGGGTGTTGGCTTCTGCCCCAGGATCGAGCACGACAACACAGGCTTGAACGCCAGCTGGTACCTGGACCGGGTGATAGTGACCGACATGAAGAGGCCCCATCTCCGCTACTACTTCAACTGCAACAACTGGCTGAGCAAGGTGGAAGGTGACCGCCAGTGGTGCCGTGACCTCCTGGCCAGCTTCGACCCCATGGACATGCCTAGAGGTCAGTAGCTAGCCTGCCTGGGCCTGGCTCTTCACTGTGCTCTGGAACCCCATTCTCCCATGCTTTTCTCTTGACTTATGCCAAGTGAAAGCCCATCTGTGCTGGCTAGTATTTGTCTGGTGAAGGGAAAGGGACATTGGGGCAGGAGAAGAGGGGCAGGAGAAGAGAGGCAGCTCCCCTGTGGTCAGTCACTCAGCAGAACCACACATTAGCAAAATGATGCCTCTGCCCTCTGACATAAGCCCGTGCTGTCTCTCTTCAGTCCATCCTGGAGGAAGTGAGCATCGCCTCCGGTCAATGGGCTGTGGCTCTCCATTTCTGTACCTACCTCTGATTTCTCACCTCTCAAACAACTTCGAGCTCCAGGGATTCCTGCTTGTGATCCCTATCTCACTAAACTTGAAACCTCATTGAGTCTTTTTAAAAAATGTTATCAAGATTTTATTTTCTTACAAAGCCACATTTCATCATTGCACCAAGTTTAGAAAATAGACACATGAAAATATATAGAAAATTTAAAGAATACTTTAATCCCATCACCTGGAAAAATACCACCCGCCAGTGACCGATGCATTAATTTCCAGTCCTTTCCATGCACGTGTTCTATGAAATAATGGGCTGCCGTGTCTCTATTCTATGACATGGTTATTTCTATGCCATCAAATATTACCTACCATTCCTACTCCCACTGGCTGTGTATGGTCTAGAACAGTGGTTCTCAACCTGTAGGCTCCTACCTCCAAAGACCACTAGAAAACAGATATTTACATTACAATTCCTAACGGTAGCAAAATTACAGTTATGAAGTAGCAATGAAAATGGCTTGGGTCGCCACAATGTGAGAAACTGTATGAAAGGGTCACAGCATCAGGAAGGTTGAAGACCACTGGTCTGGAACATGTCATTTGCTCACTGACTCTCTCGTCCTTGGACATTTGTGGTGTCTCTCTCCTAAAAGCACACCTAAATGCATTGTTCAGATTTTAGGACTCTTTCCCTAAAGCAAATTCCAAAGTGAAATTTCTAAGCCAAACAATAAGCCTATGGTTAAAGCTTTAAAAAAATTATTTGATATTATTTCATGTGTGTGCATGTGTGAGTGTGTTGTATGTATGTACAAATGCAGATCTGTCAAACTGCATATGTGGAGGTCAACTTGAAGCTTTCCTCCATGTTGTCAGGCTTGACAACAAATAAGCCATCTCACTAGCCTGGTTCAACTTTTGATGTGCATTTCAAATGGCCACAGGAAGTAGATATTGGACTGCGCACAGTGCCATGAATGCAATACTGCCCACACACGGTTAGCAGAGTGTAATCTTTTTCAGTGGGATTATAAAGGCCTTCCAATGTTCTTCTTTGGTTACTAGTATAACTGAACATTTCATGTTTATTGACAATTGTCCACTTTAAATTTTGTTGTTTTTTTATGTTTTTTGTTTGTTTGTTTTGGTTTTTCAAGACAGGGTTTCTCTGCAGCTTTGGGCCTGTCCTGGAACTAACTCTTGTAGACCAGGCTGGCCTCAGAATCACAGAGATCCACCTGCCTCTGCCTCCTAAGTGCTGGGATTAAAAATATGTGCCACCACCGCCTGGCTAAATTTTGTTTTTTGATAAATTCTATTATATATATTTGAGATTTGCATGAAAGACTGAGATATGTTATGGATAGTAAAGTGGTTCTCTCTCTCTCTCTCTCTCTCTCTGTGTGTGTGTGTATGTGTGTATGCACATGTATACACTCACATACATATGGGAATTGTCTATTCATTGCTCTTTGCCTGCCTTTTCCTCTAGGGTGGATTTTCCAGATTCCCCTTAAACTGTATTGAAAACGGATCTTCCAATACTGACTCAGCTCTACCAGCTAACAAAAGGCGAAGGCTTTTTGTTTTTTACGTGGAATCCCACCAACTTGATATTTAACTGCTATTGGAGGTCTTTGATGATAAAAATAGGGAAGATAATTAGTTCTTCACTCCCGCTGTTTAGTAGGAAAAATATTTAAAACTTGGAGAGTAGGTAGTAATAGAGGACAGAGGAAAGGGAGCAATTTCAGTTTGTTATTATCAACCCCAGCGCTGTCAGAAGAGACAGTTGCTTCACAGACTTCTTACTCTTCTCCCCATCCCCAAGGGGGGTCTGCGACAAGTTCTGACTGATACCCAACTGAGCCTTCTTCTCTTCAAGTAAGGCAGGCATTCTAGGATGTCCTGAGGACCCAGTTCTGAGACATCCAGCTAATCAGGATCCAAGTATCAGCATCAGGCACAGGAGAGCATTCCCTGTGGGTAGCAGCAGGTGGCAGCAGTGGACCCAAGACAGGACTTCAGGCCTTTGCGTCTGGAGCTGCCCTTGACATACACATCCTGGGCAAGAGCCCAACAGGTTTCTAATGTTTAGACAGCCTTGTGAGTTAGCACTGCCTTCTCCTTTGCTGGAGCCCCGTGAGTAGAATAAGGACATTAGAAAAGGCCGAGGCAGGAGCTCATGAAGGAAGCAGGTAGATGTTGATCAACCTCACAACTTCACCGCTAGAAGACCTTGCTACTGAGTTTGGTTTCTTAGTTGCTCTCAGCAGGTTGAGAAATGCCCTGTATGGCTTCTTAAGGAAGTCAGACAGCACAATCAACTGAAAAATCCTGTCCTGTGCTCCCCTTAATTAGGTAGATCATTCCCCAATCCACCCAAGGATTCCCCAACCCTAACCAGTCACATTTCACCTTCAGGGGTTTCACCTTCTTCATTCACCATGTATGTTAGCCACCACTCTTCCTTCTTCACCTTTCCATAGCCCTGTGAGCTTGTCTGAGACACAGGGTGCAGCTCGTCCACATACGCAGCTCTCTAGAGCTATAAATCTCAGCTCCACACCAGCACACAGTAATGAGGATATGCCTCCTTAGATAATCCTAGTATACTAATCCTGTGATCTCCCAGACTACCCAGTGCACAGACTACATCTGGGAAATACCACTGACTCCCTTTGGAAAGCAGAGCAGAAGGGAAGGCAGGAGGGTGTCCGCCATAATCTCCTCTCTTCTTAAGTCCTTGCTTAACTGTTCTTGTATCTTTGTGAACGAGAATGAGGCAAAGGAGGTCCTAGCAGGTGTTCATTACACTGAGGTTCATCTGAGGCCAAACGAATATCGCCAAAAGGACTGAGACTAGAGTGGGGGTCGGCTTATCCTCAGCTGAATTGCCTCCTGCCTGTATCTTGGGCAGAGCAAGATCAAGGGCAAATCAGCCTGGCTTTGTGAGAGTCCGATGGCGTCATAGGGGTCAGTCGTTCTAATCTCCTGCTGTCCCGGGTGGCCCTCTCCCTGCTTTACACCAGCCCTTCTTGAGTGGCAGGTAGTTCTCAGCCTCCCAGGGTGACGCCCACCACTGCAAAGCAGCACTGATGAGCACACAGCTATTTTTGAAGCTGGACCACACAACTCTCCCTGGGTCTTCTGCTTGTCCTGCTCCAGGCCATGCTTAACAGACAGTATCTGTCCCACACAGTACTTCAGTGCAGGCCAATCCTGGTCAGAACTCAGTGTGAGAGAAGTGGAGGGGGGGGTGGTTTCTCCAGGTCAGGTCGGTCCCTTCTTGTTTTCCTACATCATATTGTAGGGCAATGTGCATTAGAAATGATCATTTCAAACATTTTAAGGTTATAGTTCAGTGGCAGCAAATATACTCAAGGTGTTTTATAAGCAGCCATCATTTATCTCCAGAACTTTCTCTCTTCCCAAATGGAGGCTCTGTCTTTGTTAAACCCTAGCACACATCTGCTCTCCTCCCAGGCCCCCATCACCTCAGGTCTATTTTCTGTTTCTCTAAAACCTCATGTAAATGGAACTATGCAGTGAGTGTTCTTTCATACCTGGCTTATTTCACTTAGCACAATGCCTTCGAACTTCATCCACTCAGGAGCATGTGTCAAAACTGTTTTTTAAAGATAAATAATATTTAATTGAGTATATACTGCATCTTTGCTCATTTTATCTCTAGCTCATATATACGAGATATTATCTATCTATCTATCTATCTATCTATCTATCTATCTATCTATCATCTATCTATCTATCGAGACTTGGGTCATTAGTACCTTTCAGTAGTTACTGTTCTGGGAACATAGTATACTCATGTCACTGCTTTCAGCTCTGCTGGAAGTACACCCAGGGATAGGTTAGAGTTAGGTTAGGTCATGTGATTCTGTCTTGAAATCTGAAGACTCTCCATGCTATTTTGGATGGTGGTTGCAACATTCCTGCATCCTACATTGCTGAGAGTTTCAATTTCTCTACATCATTACCAATGCTTGTCATTTTTTTTTCAATGCTTGTCATTTTGATAACACTGTCCAGTAGATGCGAATTCATATCTCTGTGTGGTTCTGATTTGCATCTCCATAATGATTCATAATATCAGTGATTTCTTCATATGTGCTTCTTGGTCATTTGCACGTTTTTATTGGAGAATTATCCATTTAAATACTTTGCATGTCTTAGATATCAAATTGTTTGGACTTTGTTCTTTTTGAGTTGTAGTTATTTATTTTTCTAAATAATAACCTTTTTATCAGATATAAGGTTTATAAATATTTTTCTCCCATTCATCCAGTTGCCTTTCACTCTTGATAACTGACTGTATACTCACAGATTATTTCTGTTCTTTTTCTATTAGTCAATATATTTACTTTCAAGTCAGTAAATTCCTGTTGCTTTATGGTAAGCTTTGAAATCAGACATTGTGAGACCTGCACTTTTACTCGTCTTTCTCAACACTGCTTTGTCTAGCCAGTCTCTCTTGATGGACCACTTCTTCTAATGCATTCTGGATGGTCATTAAATGTTTTTAACAATGAATTACATCATGTTGAGGCAGTCCACGGCCTCTGTTCACCTTGAAAAAAAGAGCATCTGCTGCACCCTAAGTTTCCAACTCCTGCCCAGGACTTCAGGCCACTGGAGAAGCATTCTGAGTCCTCCTAACACATCCCAACATGAACCAGCAGCAGTGGGGTCCCTTCATTGGCTGACTTCCCCAGCATTGCAATGGAATGGTCCAGGCAGGCGGCACGCACAATTAAGCAATTCAGGCACATGTGGAGCATGCACAGGAACTTGGCGGCTATCTCCCCGATTGTCTTCCACTTAGAGAGGGTACTAGGGGACCTGGCATCTTCTGGAATTTATGGAAGGCTGGCAGCCACCCCTCCGGCACATTTGCATTTGTCATCCCTAGGAACACAGGCTCAGCTATGCAGCGGCTTCCGAAGCACTGTGAATTTTCTGTCCTTCCATCTGCCTCTTGGCATCCCTTCCATTATCATGCGTGCCTGACTCTTCCTGGAAGGTTTCTAGTGTCTTGTCTGGAATGACTCCCCTTCTTACAGCCTGGAATCAGAGGGACAGAGCAGCCATGGCGCTGTCTCCACACCTATGGAAGCCCTGGGCCTGAAGCCAAGTTCAGCCTCCTGTTCTCTGAGACAGCATCCTCCTTAGTAGCTGCCAAAGCAAATCTGTCTGGCTGACAGCGTGGGATGCAACTCCCAGGTGTTTTGAGATGGATAAATAGCTAAGAAACAACCACACTGCAGGGATGGCGGTTTGCCTCTTTGGCTCTAATGAGCAAAACTCTCTCTCTCTCTCTCTCTCTCTCTCTCTCTCTCTCTCTCTCTCTCTCCCTAAAAGCATGTGCCACTCCCAGAGTAACACTGGGGTGCCTTCCTTCCCCCGCCCCGCCATCTGCCACATCGATTGATTCCTAAGGGCTGGTATGAGCATCGGTTGGCAATAGGTTTGTGTATATGGGGGAAGGGGTATGTGTGATGTTCCACCTGTGAAGGCAGCAACAGACAGGTGCCAACAGCTCTCTCCTGGGAAGCAGAGCTCTTGGGTGTGAGATCACGTTTCAGCCACTGTGTGACTTTGGGCAAGTCACTTGTGTTGCCTACATTTCCACTTCCTTGTCTTACCAGGAAGCCATTCTGGATGTCCCCTGGGGCCCCACCTCATGCTGGTTTTCTCTCGTCCTGTCTTTCTTGCCTGGCCCCGGTTTCTACTTCCCTGATTTCTTCTATTGTAACATTGTCACTTTTGTTGTGACATTTCTGGGCATAGGGCCGACATGTCATTGCTAAGCTGGAGGCAGAATTATGCAGTCTGAGATCGCAAGGCTGACAGGCCCTCACTGACCCGAGAATACTCAGGACTCATTCCTGAGGTGGAGGTGGGGTGTAGGGCAATGCAGAAGGATGCAATGTAGAAGCATCTGAGATGGATCAGGTTTGACAAGATAATGAGATCTCTGGGTGCCCCGGCATTGGGTCTAATAGACTCTGCCTTAGGGGTCTGTGCAGTCTGGCAGTATGAGCAAGACCTGTGTAGGTCAACCATTGCTTGGATTTCTCACTCCCAACCTGTTGCTACTTCTAGCTTCAGGCCATAGTCTAGGTCCAACCTACAAGGTCATCCGTCTTGAAAAGCAGAGATGATTATGGCTGAAACTAGTACTGGTCCCACGCCATATCACTTTGGGGGAGTTTTCCCATCTGAGCACAGGGAGGGCCATTGAGACTCAGTGTTACAGTCTGTCCAGATCGGGGAACCATTCCCTGCCCACATTGTCAGAACCCATGTTTACCAGCTCACTGACATATCACACTTGGACCCTGTCACAAAGGGAAGGAGAAAGCCCCTGTATCCAGGGGACCCAGGTTTTCCCTTCCCCTGGCTCCTAGCTGGCACCTGTTTCCTGGGCTCTGTTAGGAACAAACCCTCAAAGACATATTTAATCTTCTTTAATGGATTAAGAGTAGGGGCAGTTGCTGGCATCTTGCTTCACAGAGACCAGTGGATGCTTATTAGAGACAAGAGCTCTCTCAAGAAGTACGGAGCCCTCCTCACAGGTGGAAAGGTGGATGGCATTTTTACTGGAACTGTTAGTCTAGTTGCCCCCCATGCTTTGCTATGCCAAACAGCATGGCCAGTCCAGGGTGGTCCAGACCCTCGGGGCAGGTAGAAATGGACTGTATTTATTCTCAGCACCCCCGCCATTTCTCTCAGACCCTTCGACAGGTATCTAGGTTATAACTTCATTCCAGCCTGTTCTGCACTGTACCATGATTGCACTGAGTTACAGAGATGCACAAAGTCTCATTAAGGCCATGGCAGGCATGGTGCCCCCCGCCCCGTGTGTCTGAGGAGAGGACAAAACAAGAGGGGGTTGTGGTTAGCACAGGGAGGGCTTGTGCAAGCTGTGGATAAGACCTTCCAGAGGACTGTGTGGCACCAACACCTGTGCCAAACGACAGTGACCGATGCTGACCGATGGCAGTAACAGGCCACCTATGCCTGACAATCGATGCAAAGAAACAACTGCGAGGCTCTGCCTAGGAACCCAGTGGTCACGGCCTTTCTTGTGTCCTTCTGGATTCCATGAGATCATTAGACGATTGTGTTGGGTACCAGAGAATAATGCCATAGGTAATTGCAGCATTACTGTAAAGATGCAGCTCTCTGGCCCAGAAACACAGGAAGTGGATGTTCATCCCGAATTCTGGTTCTGGCTCTCCCGGGCCAGCAGCAACAAGACTCAGGGGCAGACCACAGCTCCTCTTCCATCCCGTAGGAGGCTGGACCAGGGGGCCTGGGGTCCAGCAGGTGTAGCGTATTGGGGGTGTAGGGCAAATGCCCTTGGTGCTTCTCTTCTACTGTAAGCACATCTCCCCCATTTCTTCTCATCCTCTCACCTCGTGAACCCCTCTGCTCTGTGGCCAGAGCCTAGCTGGACCAGTCTGCCATTTGCACAAATGTGAGCAGACACTTGAGTGTTCTACTGCTCCCACTTGAGCACAGGCTGTTGTTCTTGGAACTGGACACATTCCCCATAGTTTGATACTTCAAACACTTATTCCCCAGCTGATGTTGCTGTTTTGGGAGGCCATAGAACCTTTGGGAAAGGGGGCCAGGCTGGCAGAGGTGGGTCATTAGAGGAGAGTTTTTGAATGTTCTGCCTGGCCTCTGCTTTTCTGACTCACTGTGATGTGAACAGCCTCCACCCCGTGGACCTACCTCCACGCTCTGAGTTGTGCTTCTGTGCCTTCCCAGCCATGGTGGGACTCTAATAATCTGCTGAAACAATGAGTCTGGATAAGCCCTTCTTGCTTTACACCATTTCTGTTAGACTTAGTGATCAAACGTCACTAATATGGGGCAGTATCAGATTATCTCTTCTAAGATCAGCTGGGGACCCGAGCATGAAGCCGGGATGTGGTAGCTAGCCTGCAGCAGCCCAGGCATTTCCTCCCTTCTCCTACATTCTGAAACTGTCCTGGTTCTTCTTGTGATTGAGATACAGACTGCAGCTTCTGGTTTCTCAGAATTTTAAAGGACTATCAGCCAGGTGGGGGTGGCGCATGCCTTTAACTCCAGCACTTGGGAGGCAGAGGCAGACGGATCTCTGTGAGTTCAAGGCCAGCCTGGTCTACAGAGCGAGTTCCAGGACTGACTTCATAGTTACTGGGAAACCCTGTTTCAGAAAACCAAAACCAAACCAAAGCAACGCCCCTCCCCAACAAAGGAAATAAATAATAAAGTAAGGGAGCAAGCAAGCAAGAAAGGAAGAAAGAAAGAGAGGAGAGAGGACTGTCACTGTCCCCCCGGGACCCAGGCAGACTAAAGCGACAACTTTGGATGGGTTCTCAGCCTCCATGACATCTGGAGTCTGCAGGGAAAGCCTCCGTTCCCTGCTTCCCTGACATTTCTCCATCAACTAGATCCAGTCCTTGCCAGGGCTCTGTTGGCTGTGGATGAGCTTGAGGGTGGATCATTACTCCTTATAACCCTGTGGAGGGGGCTTCAGTCCTGTAACGGCGGTACAGAGAAAGGGCCTGGGCTGGGAGAGCTGGGGCCAGGCTTGAAGCATTCACCTCCTCTGACTTCACCCCAGCTTCCCGCCTACCCCATCTGCTCCCACCTAGCGCTGCAGAAGATCATCTCCGGAAAGAGTGGGAAGAGAGAACCACTCACAATGAGAATCTGGTGAGGCATAAAAGAGAATTTTAGGACTAAAAGGGATTTTATCTCCTCCTCCTCCACTTTACAGAAGAGAAAATGGAAACCTAGGGAGCCAAGCAACCTGCTGTCGGTTGCACAGCCCGACTGTGGGGCAGAGTGGGGCCCTGGGCTCATGTTGGCTCACATCGCTCTTAAGCATATTCATTCAGCGGCTCGATGAATGAACTGTTTTGCTATTTCCATGCATCAAATCCTGTGCTCACGGTGGATGTGTGTGACTCTTTCTCTACCAGCTTAGAGGCTTCAGAAGGCAGAGTCGATAACCACGGGGTAGAGAAGAGAACGAATATGCCCAAGTGGGAATGGTTTAGGCTAATGGAGCATGGTTCAAGAGCAATCAGGAGAGATTCATGGAGAACCTGAAGCTCAGGCTGAATTTGCGGAGGGGGTGACTTGCTAGGTCTGCAATAGGGTGAGAGCCCATGGGAAAATAATGGGCTCTGTTGGCTGTGTCCCGCCCACACTCTAGCGCCAGCATCCTGAGGCTTCTGCTCTTGCCAGGACCACAGGCTCCTTCATCCGAGCAGCCAGAACCTTTGGAGCAGGCATGGAATCATAGATTTTCTCCAAACCTGGTTATTTTGATTCTTAAATGGGTACTTTGAAAATAACGCCTTCACTTATAGGAATAGAATATTTTCTATTCTACATTTTGTACCTAAGAAACTTGAAACTTCTGGTCAGACCCTGCACTGGTCCTACCTCCACTGTGGGTGTCCAGTCCAGCGCCAGTGGACTCTGGTAGCCCTCCCCTGGATTCCAGTGTGGTTTGGAGTGAGCAGTGGGAGTGCCAATTTCAGAAAGGTGCCAATTTCTTGACCTTTGGGTCCCTCCTTATTCTACTGTCTACTCCTCAGTCTTCCCTCCACCTCCTGGAGATCTTTGGTGCCAAAGGCAACACAAAGGCACAGGGAATCGGCAAAGGTTCTCAGGGCTTCTTTCAAACCAGAGGCTGAGATTTCCTCCAGTATTGACTGTAGGTGACTATTCTTTCGTTCTAGCGATAAGGAAAAAAAGTGGTCTATGAACTCAAAGTACTGAAAAATATGCAAACAATAACAGAAAAATTCATAATACTATCATCTGAATATAGTGGCATGCAATTTTTGTTTGGCACTTACTCATGACAGACATAATTCTTAACAAACTATCACCTACCTGTCTAATGTCTGTGTGTCTGTCTGTCTATCTCTATCTATCTGTCTGTCTGTCTATCTATCTGTCTATCTATCTATCTATCTATCTATCTTTCATCTATCTATCATCTACTTCTATCATCTATCTATCTATATATCTATCATATCTCTCTATCATCTACCTATCTATCCATCTACCACAAAGTATATTTAATATTCACAATGACCCATAAGGAAGGTATATCAGTACCCCCACTTACAGGTGATGTTTCTCAGAGTTACCACTTTGTCAACCTGGAGCCAGGAGCAAGCCCGCAGATGGAAACCAGCTCCTACATAAGTTTGCTGTGGAGTCACCCCTTGGTGAATCTCCTTCCTGTACTTCTTCCCCCCAAATTTGGATTCATGAATGTATTAAAAATAATATATTAATTTCAATTTAGATTTGTAACCATTCCATATTTTAATTCAATGCTGTCACATGGTACAGTCATTTAGAGCACATTAATAGTAAACTCAGAGTTATTGATAACGCATTGGTGTCACATTATATATAGAAATCAATAAAGCAATTCCTATTGATATCATCTGACCAAGAGCAAGCTCAAGCATGAATATCTCAAATAGAGATATTTGGCTTTTCCTGTGTCTTCTGCAGTCCCCATCTGTCTTTTGCATGGGTCTGAATCTGTCAGACAGTTGCCCAAATGCTGCTTTATCTGTCCCTATGTGTCTGTGTCTGTATGTCTGTCCCCACCGAAGGGCTTTGCTCTCCATGGGATAGTACAGAATGCATCCCATGGAGGATTGAGGGATACTTTACCAAAATCTTTAATGGTATCTTACAAGGGATTGTATCATTGGCTCCAACTGCTGACAACTGACCCATATAATGAACAAACCAATGCTATCAAGTGATACCCATCATCACTGATGATCCATATTAATTTTATACGGATTTTCAACATACATTGGCTGTTTTCAGTAAATGATTACCATAACACACTTTCACACACATGCATTACCCTTGGGTCTGGGACATGGAAGAGTCCATAACTTAAGATTACAGCCACTCTTTTGCTTAGTCTGTAAAGGGAAATCCAAGGTCAGGAAGATTGGTCCTTACCTTGTTCTCTGAAAGGCAAGTTAAGCAAATGGGCTCAGCACAGTAGGACAGCAGTCTTAGAGTCTTCAGAGAACTCAAGGTGGACTATTAACTTGACTGTAGGGTACAGCAAAAGTTTCAGGTTCTTAGGCTATAAGTGATATTTTTATCACAATATATGACCACAGTACAGCATTGCCTAGTATCCTAATCATTTATTGTAAATAGCTGCATAGCAGCCCATGGGTGGAAGAACATTGCAGCTCACCCATCCATCTCCTATTTTGGATATTTTAGCATTATTAAGAATTCTGTGCTTGTATGCACATTGAAAAGAACCATTTCTTTTCTGTAAACTGTTATGTGCAGGGATCCACAGTTAGCCCCACAGTTTGCATGTGTTCAGACTTCTGGATGTACAGTATGCCAATCACTTGACTCCAAGAGAGGCTGAGCAAAGTTCTAGTTCCTCTGCCAGAGGTGAGCAGTGCCTGGGAAGATAAACAGTAGCCATGTAGAGAAGCCTGGGACGGGAGGGGTGGTGCCTCCCGGGAGAGGGGTGAAAGTTTGCTCAGAGCAGCAGATATGGGAGCAAGGACAAGCGGCCACCGAGGGACAAGTCGAGAAAGCTCCGCAGAGCTTGCTGGCAAGCTGACCGAGGTGGGGAGAGCAGTGAGGAGCCGGAGCTTCTACACTGTGTTCTGCTACACCAGCTTATCACAGGGAAAATACAGGGAAAAAATAAATACCTCTATTTATAGAGGTAATGACGGGGCAGATGATGGTCGCGGACATTTATTATAGACCAAATGTTTTATCCATTTATTTAATTTGTGTATGTGTGTGTTAATGTCTGTGCTCGTACATGTGTATGTGGATGCATGTACATCAGAATGTCTGTTACTTGACTTGCCCTGGTGCTTGACAGCCAGGCTAGGCCAGCTGACTGGTGAACCCCAGAGATCCACCCATTTTTGCCTCCCGAGCCCTAACTTACAAGCGCATCCCACCATGACTAGTTCTTTTACTGCGTTCTGGGGAGCAAACTCGGGTCTTTGTGCATGCAAAGCAAACACTGCATTAAGTCACCTCTACTGCTCCCAAGTGACATATCAATGCATTGTCAACCGGGCTGCGGTGAGATTAAACCCAGATCTTGTGTTAGAGGCTGTCAGTGACAGTGGGCACCGCAGACAGTAGTTCAGGAGTGGGCGCCCTGTGGGCTTCAGAGTCGGCACTTCTGAAAGAGCTTGGCATGTGAGCTGGTATATATGGGAGCCTTCTGGTTCAGATCTCTTGAGATCCAGTTTAGGCCTTGCCATTTCTCAAGTATGAACCGGGGTCCTTTGGAGCCTGTTCTGGAACTAACTCTTGTAGACCAGGCTGGTCTCGAACTCACAGAGATCCGCCTGCCTCTGCCTCCCGAGTGCTGGGATTAAAGGCATGTGCCACTACCGCCCAGCCCGGGTCCAGTTTCTTAACCTCCTTTCTCCCCAGTCATTGTTTGGCCTGTAGAGTTACGTTCTCAGGCTGTGACAGAACACTTGGCAAAAATTACTTAAGGAAGGAAGGATTGATTTGGGCTCAGGTTTGAGAGGATACAGACCTTCATGGTGGGGAAGGCTGTGGGCAGCCCCATGGCTTTGGAAGGCTGAAGCCTCTGCTTGTCAAATGGCACTGCCCAGGGAAGAGAGGGAGCTCAGGTCAGAACCTAAGCCAATTTACAACGGTCCAGCTCTACTGCTACAGCCTTACATATTCCAGCCAGGGTAGGTGCCTGTCCAAAAGGATCCACCACCCCTCAAAACAGCTGGGGCCCAACTATTAAAATCCCAGAGTCCCTGGGGCACATTCCACATACAAGCTGCAGCAGGGTCCATTGCTGTGAGGGCTGAGGTAACACTGTGATTGTTCTTTCAAAGGCCCTCAGTATGTAGGGGCCTTGTTTGGGCCTCTCTGCAATGGCAGTGACCTTAGAGACCATTTAAAAAAAACACAAAACACTAGTCCTGTTTGCCAGACTGGAAGAGAGAGGGATAGAATAAAGAAACACACTGTGGAACAAAGCAAAGGAAGAGCCCTGGGGTCTCTGAACCCAGGAGTTCCCAAGGCCCATCAGAGGCTGTGTAGGGTATGGAGGCCAAAGGGGAGATGGCCCGACCTCCAGGAGATGGGAGACACTGGCACAATCTGGAGGGGCAGAGTCAGGTTCACGGCCAGGAAGATGGGCCCCGGGGCTTAATTCTTAGGCCAGTGGTCAGTGGTCCACCTGGTCTCCCTGACCGGAGCAGGAAGGAGTAGCGCCAGCCTTGTCTGGCTGGGAGAGAACATTCTTACCTCCCGGGGAGTTCTCCACGCACCTCCCCATCTCTCCCCCTGCGTTTTCATCTCCTCCCCCGCACCTCCTGTGATTTCTCTCTTCTAGCACCTCAGCTAGCTGAGTGTGAGCTACAGGCTGTGGGGTGCAGCGACACCACCAGCTTCCCCAGCCCTGTCACAGTCCCAGAGACTGAGGCTGTGGTCTGCGAACACGCGGAAGAGAAGACAAGGTTTACCTGTGACTATTTCTCCAAAATAAATAAATAAATAAATAAAATAAAATAAAAAAAAATAAAAAAAACTGCTCACGTGCCCGGCTCCAGCCTTGGCTCAAGCGGTGTTGGTGTGAGACAGCCCTTCCCAGAGCCACAAGGCTCAGAGACAGGCTTGAATTCAACATGTGGCAGGGACATGCCCAGCAGCTTCTCACCCGAACATGGGGACCAAGATCTGGGGGGCCAACTCCTCATCGCTGAGCCTCCCCCACCGCCAGGGTGCTCTCTGGAGACGTGTTGTGTCGCTGCTGTGCGCTGACTGTTCCAGACAGCGCAGGGGAGGCTGTGGGGGCGGCTGGCACACCAGGCTTAGGCAGCTAGGGCCTGCCAGCTTCTGCCTTTTCGGGAAGCCCACGCAGGCGCTTCCGCTGGCCTTCAGGGACAGATTTCCTGTTGGAAGGGTGGTAGCCCTTGTACTTCTGCCTCCAGAGAGGAAACTGCAAAGCCAGACATGTGTTTGTGTCCACTGAGCAGGACAAGAGGCCACGACTTGTCCTTTAAGCGGACTCGAGCTCCGCAGCACAGCGTGGGCTGCGCTTGCTTGGTTTTGGAGGGCGCTATGCGTTATCTCAAGGCCGGTTCTGAATCGCTCCTTGTGTGTTGGGAACTTGCACTGATCTCCAGGGAAGGGAGGCTGTTGCCCTTGTGGTAGGGTTGCAGACTAAGATGTACTCATTCAACACCACGCAACTTTGTAAGGAGACACTTCATATCAGATATAGGTCTGTGTGCTCAATACAATTGTCCAACAGATGGCGCCAGAGTGTCTTGAGGAAGGGATTCTTACTTGCAGAAAGTGCCTGCCAGGATGGGTTTATTATGGTAACCCTGTTGAAAGGGCAGAGTCAGTTTCCGGAGAATTTTTGCAAGTGGCATACCTAAGGGCAAATCTCAAGCCAGTTCTAGAGCTGGCTCAAGTAGCAACCCCCATACTTTGTCGCTAGGAAGGTTTCCCCACGTTGGTCACTCTTCATATCCAATTCGACCTTCCTCACTCTTTCTGTCTCTGCTCTTCTCTGGCTCTGATCCAGGCCAGGGATGAAAGGCGTGGTGTGCGTAAGGTGGGGTGCATTGGTGCTGCCGTTATGTGTCACACTGTATTTCCAGGCTTAGCTTCCGCTGCATCCTGCACGGTGAACAGGGAGAGCTGGCTCCAGACTATCACCAACCCAGGGCGGGGCTCCTCCCATGCAGAGAAGGGACTTTCCAGTCTCCAGAGCCCTTGGCTTCTCAGCCATCAGTTAAAATGCCTGTTACCCAGCAGGCACAGCTCACTTTGTGGCTGGACAGCTCCACTCTCATCTGAGGACTGGAGTACCAGAGCACACACATAGAGACCAGGGAACAGTTGAGGTTGGTGGCGCATGCATTCAATCCCAGCACTTGGGAGGCAGGGACAGGTGGATCTCTGTGAGTTTGAGGCCAGCCTGGTCTACAAAGCGAGTACCAGGACAGCTGGGGTTGTTATACAGAGGAACCCTGTCTCAAAAGGGAAGGGGGGAGAAAGCCAAACTTAGCTGTCATCTGTTTTGTGTGGGCAAAGAATGATAGATGCATGTATAAATGATTGAAGCCAAAGGAAGAATAATACTCGTGCTACACACAATTCTGAGATTCCAATAAAGTACCAAAAAAAAAACAAAACACCCAACCCTTTACTGGGACACTGTTGTGCCCATTTTGTTCATGTGGTCTGGTCTATAGCTGCTGAAATTTTAAAGGGCTTCACTGAGGTCCAGTGTACACCTGACAACTCAGTGCAGCCTGATCGAAAGGTGCATAACTGCGTAACCACTGCCACTTGCAAACGGGCTGTTTCTGTCATCCAGAAAGTTCTTCTGGCCATCCCTCCTCCCCTACCTCTGGTCTAATGCATACGGTTGAGTTTGTGCCAGAGCAACAGGGCTGAGTCATCATATCAGAGATGAAATGGCCTACAAACACCTAAAATATGTCCAAACGGGCATTTTCTAAAACATGTCCTACGAAGTATTTCCCAACAAGATTTTCCTGCGGTTCCCTTCATCTCTCTGCTTCCCTCCTCCATCAATGCCAGGGAGGCCTGGCTTCCCCAGAACCTTTCACCAGTGGCATTTCTGGTGCAATGTCTCTGACAGACTGTGTGGTCCATAGAAATTGCTTAGGTATCTCTAGGGATGGGGGGACTCACCCAAAGGGCACCCCATTCCTTCGTGGATTTTTTTTTATTCAGAAATCTTTAAGAGTTAAATTTGCCCTCATTATAACCCGACCCAGTGATGTCAAATCTGTGTTCTGGAATGATTCAGAACACACCCGCTAGAGATGTTTCCTTGCCTCTCTAATCTTACCCCTGCTCCACAATGCCTGGGTCCTTGTAAAATTCCGCTGCTTCTCCTTACTGCCAGGTGCTTGGAAACAGCCTCCAGAGGCTCCCTGGAATGCCACCTTGGTACCACCAGCTGCAGTGGCCTGACATTTTGCCACCACTGAGAGGGGTCTTTCTTGCCTCTGCGTGTACAGACCCCTTAAGTGGTGCTGGAAAAGGTCGCATGGTGGTTTGAATGAGATGCCCCTATAGACTCAGGCATTTCAATACTTTGTCCCCAGTTGGTGGAGATATCTGGGGATGCTTAGGGTGTGTGGATTTGTTAGAGGAGGTAGGAGTTACGTCACTGAAGGCAGACTTTGAGAGTTTAAAGGTTTGTGTCATTTCGAGGTTGCTCTCTCTGCTGCCTGCTTGTGGTTTGAGATGTGAAGTCTCAGCTCTTCCTACCATTTGCTGCCATGATTCCCTGTCTTGATGGACTCTTACCCCTCTAGAACCATAAGCCCTTGTAAGTTCTTCTGTAAGCTGCCTTGGTCAGGGTGTTTAGTTACAGCCATGGAAAAGTAACAAATACAGGTTGTGGATTCAATCAATGTCCCAGAGGGCCTTTCTGACAAGCAGAAGACAGCCAAAGCTATCTGGAGCCCTGGAACTTGGAAGTGATAAGAACAGAGACACTTGGCTTGGACTAAGGTCTTCCTGACACTTACAAACCACAGGACTCAGAGGCCCTTGTGAGAAGTGTGGTATCTACCTTTAACCTACTCTCCAGCAGCTCCAGGCCCAAGTTTCAAGCCAGTTGCCCACTGGCTCCCTGGGCCTGGCCTCTCCTGAAGGGCTCTGGTTTCAGCTGCTGTCCCAAGGGGTATTCTTGGGTAAGAAAGATGAGGCAGGCAACAGCTGTTCCTCCTGGAGCCTGCAGCTGGGGACAAGAATCAGAGGACTTTGCCCCTTCCTTTGTGGGCTTTGCTGAATGAGAATCGTGGAGAAGCCTGTGGCATCTGTGATAGCTCCATGTTCTCATCAGCAAGGAGGGATGGGGTGTCCTTTGTGCACCCCTTTCAGGTGCTGGGACACATCACCCCCTCCAGGCTGATCCTGTGCTGTGGAGAATACCAGAGGAGGGGAACGGGCAGGCTTACCTTAGCCCTTTATCCTCAATGACTTCCGTGGGACTTCAAGTTTTAGGAAATTGAATCCAGTATGCATTCCAACACATTACCCCTAGGCCAGCAGTGCACTCGGGGATGAGGAAGGAAGAGAAGAAAGGAGGGAAGGAGGAAGGAAGTCCTAAATATATCCCTTTTCTAAGTGTCAGAGGAGATGAGTTGACTTTCAGGCAACAAACGACAGGGCAAGGCAGTCGGTTGCAAAACTCAGCATCATCACACAGCTGCCAGCAGAGTCGGAGGAGACAGAGGGCAGACCCCTTTGGAGCCTGGAGTGGGAGGGCAGGGAGGGTCTAAGGAGGAAGGGGGGAAAAGGACCTTGCCTAGAATAACTAGTTTTTAATCAGCTTAGTGAATTGGGCTTGACGTATCTGGTAGGAAAGATTCCTTGTACATGCGAACTAAAAAGCCACATTGTTGTAGGAGGCTGCTAGTCAGCTCCCAGCTGCTTAACCCCGAAATAATCACACAGAAACCATATTATTTGCAATACTGTTTGGCCCATTAGCTCTAGTTTCTTACTGGCTAGCTCATACATCTTAATTTAATCCATTTCTATTAATCTGTGTATCACTACAAGGCTGTGACTTACTGGCTAAAGTTCTGTCTGCTTCAGCAGTACTCCATGGCTTCTCTCTGACTTCGCCTTCTTTCTCCCAGCACTCAGCTCAGTTTTCCCCACCTAGTTCTACTCTGCCCTATCAACAGGCCAAGGCAGTTTCTTTATTCACCAATGATATTCACAGCATACAGAGGGGAATCCCACATCACCACATAGGATGGAAAAGGGAAGAGAGACTTGCCTCAATCCTCAGTATTATTGCCAACCAAGAAAATCTGGAAGATTCTCCTTGGCCTAACCATACACATAATCTTCTGGCATTTCTTCCCTATGCTAAGTCAGGCTCCTGGTGGGGAGGCCTGGCTTAACTTCAGCATGCTGCTAAGTCTGTATTGATCTCATCCTATGTGGCCGTGACTGAGGATGTGTTTAGGGTTACAATGAGTTGACTTTTCATTCAGTGACTAAAGCAATAATGGAGGAAGCAGATGTGGGTCCTTTAATATGTATTTTGCTAGCCACTCTTGATTCTAGTCTAGCCTCTGGTTGTCTATGGCCTTGACACATGTAAATTTTATTCTCATCTTCAGAACCCAATCTCCCTGGCAAACTTCAGTATTTTTATACAGCGTGGAAAAACGGACAGGGAAAGATGGTATGGCTTAGGGGACCCAGTTAGAATCATTTCAGTAGTTAGGGGTGATACGATGGTGGGTGTTATTTAGGGTGGCCCTTTGGGACTTCGTTAGATGAAAGCAGAAAGTCATTTCTACCCACGACTTAAGTATTACACAGAGTTTAGCGATGACCTTTTGGAGCCAGTGTTGAGTGTCTTCTGTCTTGCCCTGTAATTGACAGGAACAATAATGACAGAAATGCTGAGAATTCCTTATCGTCTGGACATCTGTAGGAAGGATGGATGGTTCAGTAGTTGCGTATGTATCTATAATTTTCTCTTCTCAGGATCCTAACGAGGCAAGATTTTCTCTGTCCTTGTTCCCAGGAAACAAGTATGAAATCAAGGTATACACTGGCGACGTGATGGGGGCAGGGACAGATGCCGATGTCTTCATCAAT
The DNA here is from genome assembly GCF_982192425.1 of Myodes glareolus. Taxonomy (NCBI): domain Eukaryota; kingdom Metazoa; phylum Chordata; class Mammalia; order Rodentia; family Cricetidae; genus Myodes; species Myodes glareolus. The sequence continues at coordinate 11,433,969 of NC_142038.1, read as the reverse complement.
ATCTTTGGAGAGTATGGAGACACAGGTAATGGTCTGAATCATTTCCTCACAAGTCGTGCCCAGTACTGCTTCCTAGAGCAGCTTGTATTCTATAATCCCGGCTGAGGAAGGCAGCTTTAGCCCCTCCCGCTTTGGTCCTTCTGTTGAGTGCCTCTCTTGTCTTCTTGTGCTGTGATTGGTCATGGTTTGTCCTGAATAGTAGGTTGTTGGTGAGGTCAAATGTATATATGTGTCATAGATTTTCTTTCTTTTTTTATTGTTTTTATTGTTTTATTGAGCTATACATTTTATAGAAGGGGAGAGAGGAGGAAGGAAGTGGTGTGATAAGTTTTCAAAGCGCTCTCTCTCTCTCTCTCTCTCTCTCTCTCTGTGTGTGTGTGTGTGTGTGTGTGTGTTGATATTCAGAATAAGTTATACCTGGGTTTGGACTGATTAAAATTGAATAAGCTCAAATTTCCCATCTTCAGGGATTTATTCTCACTTCATTTCTCTGTTGTCATAAGCTCTGTGCTTCTGTGGGTTGCCGTGGGGTATAGTCTAATTTAGTGTAGCCAAGGAGGATGGCCCAGAGTGGGGCTAAGGGATGAAAGAATGCTTGGCAAAACAGAACTACACAGAGATATAGCTGCAGGTTCTGGGAAGAAGTTCAGGTCACAGGCTGAGACCGGAGGTTTGCTCTCCCTTCTGCCAAATTAGCAGAATAACACAGGAGATGTGTGAACGCATCAAAGGATTCAATATGGATTGCTGGACTTATAAGGAAGGAAAAAGAACACTGCAGGTGCCAGGCATGAAGGAGAAACTCAACCCCTGAGTATTAGCTATGGATTGTTACCATAGCTCTGAGAAGGAGGAGGGGTCACAGTCACCAATCTAGAAGACAGGTGTTTATGCTCCTTGGGGGTCAGAAAAGAAGGTGTAGGTCCTGAATGAGGCAAGAGATTTGAAATTAGAACCACACGTGAAGTCTGGGGCCCCTGAGTCACAGGAAGAGCTTCAGTGAGAAGGCAGAGCAGTAGCTCATTGGCACAGTCACTGCGTCCCTGTTGGAACTCAAAACTGCAAACAAAACAAAACAACACTGAAAACCTATGCTGCACAGAGACTTGAGGTTCGACTGTCACACTAGATGTGCGATTTCGAAACTCACCTCTTCCCACACAGAGTATTTGGTTCAAACTGGTTATGATGGCGCACGGCTTTGATCCCAGCACTCGGGAGGAAGAGGCAGGCTGATCTCTGTGAATTCTAGGTCAATTTTCTCTACATAGTGAGCTCCAGGTCAGTTGGGGCTGCGTAATGAGACCCCATCTCAAAACAACAACAGCAAAGCCAAATTAGAATACTTGATTCATAGCAAGTAAATCTCCATTAGCGTTCTGCAAAAATCTTTCTAAGACTATGTGAGATTCCCACAGAGGAAACGCTGGAGCGAATTTGTTTTCCAAAACAATAAGACTCTTAAGTACACAAATCCACCACAATGAAGCCTCAAACTGCACAGCAACCGGAATGAAATCCCCAGGGGTTTCGGATAATGGAGTGATGTGGGCTAGCCTATAACTTAAGGTATTTTAAAACTATTAACCACATGAAAGAAAGAACTGAGGAAGGCACAGCACCATCAAAAACAACACATTAGGAAAAATAAACAAAACCACAGGAAGTGAAAACATGGTTCGTAAAGATAAGCATCTTTGCAGGTGAGTTAAACAATGCAATTACAGATGCTGAGGAGAGACTTATTGAACTGAAAGTATATGAGCAAAACCCTCAGATGGAGCACAGAGAGACAGGGTTGGGAAGGAGGCAGGAGGAGCCATGAGAGCAGGGGAGAGAGGGAGGCCTGACGGAGGTTGAGTAGGCATTCTAGAAACAGAGGATATGGGGCACAGGTAAGAGGAGATTTTCAAAGAGCTAATGGCCGAAGGTTTTTTTTTTTTTTAAAGCTCCAACAGATCTGAATCATCAGTTTCAAATGGGTAAATGACTCATTGAAAAAAAAAATCTATGATGGAATCTACATCACCGTGTAAAAAGAAAAGCAAAGAGAAAGATCTTAGAGGAAGTAGATTTGGCAGGTCACTTTGTTATAAAAATACCACTTAGATGGATGGAAAACTCTTACAGTCAACAACAGAGGTTATAAATTCATGTAATCACAGCTCCAGTATTCTCAGCAAGGATGTATGTCAACCAGTAATTCCATACCAGAGAAGCCATCATTCCAGGCGAGGGGGAAGATTAACTGTTTATTCTAGCAAAAAGAAATGGGATGTATGTGCTCTACAGCCAGGCTTAAACAGCCGTTAGTAGGCACTGTTGGACGCGGTGACTCATAACTGTAAATCCCAGCACTCGGGAGACTGAAGCAATAGAAACAGGTGTTTGAGGTTAGCTTGGGCTACATATTGAGTTCAAGACCAGCCTAGTTTACATGTGAAGGAAGACCTCCATCTCTCTTTCATACACAAGTGAACAAAATATTGATAGCCATGTAGCAAGTCTAAGTAAGCATAAAATATAACATATTTTATATATTTATATACCATAAAATATAACAGTGACTAACACAAGGGACAAGAGGAGTGTCTACCCAAAACATTTAAGATTGGTATTTGAGAAGGAAATTGGACAAAGCATTATGAAGATTTTGTCCATTACCCATCCCCCATCCCCAGAGAAGTTAAACTGTGAACTGTAGGCTTCATTAAGCTAAGTCTGAATAGTAAAATTATAACCGTGAACACCAAAAGTTGGAATGCATAATCTATAAGTGAGAAGAATAAAAGAGGATAAAGATCCAAACTCTCAGTGGATCAAAGCGAAGCAATGAGAACACATGACTGACAGCAGATGTAGGTTTATCGGTCATCACAGGAGAGTCTGGGAAGAATAGACAGTCTTGCTGGGCACGCTTATAACCCCAGCACTTCGGAGAAGGTACAGGAGAGCGGGAGTTTGAGGTCAAGCTGAGCTATTAACATGATTCCCTTTCAAAAAATGATACTCTTATATTATGTAAAAATAAAGAAAAAAATCCAGCAGAAATATACAAGAGGAGAAATTTGGGGATGAATCAGGCAGCATGAAGTATTCTGGGTAAATCTGGGTTGCATGCCCTGTGAATGTCACCATATGTCCTAGCCTGGACCTTCAACTCAGCATCCTATAAGGTTTGATTGTCTCAAGGACTTGCAGAAGCCAATTTTAACCACTAAAGAATGAGAGTATCTAGACTCTAGACCCACAAATTGTTTATGTAAAAATCTACCAAATAGTTAAGAAATAGTTACTATCCATCCTCAATATAAATAATTTTAAAGAAAAAGAGGTCATTCGTCTACTTCATTTTATCAGTTTTGATGACAATATCAGGCAGGTAAAATTAAAAGAGAAATCAATAGTTTATATTCATTTATGAAAGAACCCCCCAATTCTAAATAAAATATTAGCACACTAAATTTGTAAATAAACATATGGATAAGAAGTCAACAGTAATTTAACATTAGGCAACCTATTCACTGATTTTATTATAGCAGATATTTAAAAAGAAAAATAGAATTATCCTAGATATATTTGAGTTAATTATTATTTGTATTCATTGCAATACTAGAAGGCCTAAAGCAAGAGGGGAAAAAAAGACATGATAAAGAAATAAAAACTTGGCTGAGTGGTGGTGCTCACCTTTAATCCCAGCACCTGGAAGACAGAGGCAGGTGGATGTTTGAGTTTGAGGCCAGCCTGGAAAGAAAGAAACCAAAAAAAAAAAAAAAAAAGAAAAAGAAAAAGAAAAAGAAAGGAAGGAAGGAAGAAGGAAAAAAGGTTACAACAACTGAAGATGAAAGCCAAGACTTGTTCTCCCCTCTGCTTCTCTCCCCTCCCCCTGATCTTCCCTTCTCTTCCCCTTTCCTTCTCTCCTCTTCCCTCTGTCTTCCCTCCTCTTGTTCTCTCTCTAAGCCTTCTGAGCTCCTGCCTAAGCCTCCGGAATGCCAGGATTATGGGTATGTGGTACAACAAGCCACTAACAAGCTTTCATTTGCATAAGCAACATCACCCACCAAATCTGGGAAGATGTATTTAGGTTAAAAAATCATCAGAATCAACAAAAATCAAAGTTTGCTAAAGATAGTAAATTATAATTTAATAAGAAAAATTACTAAAACAACAAACAATTTAAATGTTTAGTGTAAAAGCTTGCGATTTACACCAGAAACTAGTACAGAAGAATGACTCTGAAGGGGGAGGGCTTTCGGGGAAATACAGGTTTTTGAAAGATGTGCAAGAATATACAAATAAATGAAGAGACGTGTTCATAACAAGAAAGGACCCAAACTCGCTAAGATGCCATGTTTCCTGGTCCTTTCATAAGAGCAAGGCTACTGCAGTCAAATTCCTAAAAGCAAGCATCCAAAGCTCAGGCTACTATTAAAATATAGAACCATAAAGAGCTAAATATCGCCACGATAACTCTGGCAAAATGGATAACTCTGGAGCAGGGCTGGTGAGATGACTCAGCAGGTAAAGTCCTCGCTGGCAAACAGGACACCGTGAGCTCTATTCCTGGACCACACGGTGGACAAAGAGAAGTGACTCCTGCAGGGAGTCCTCTGCCCTCTGCACGCACACACCTAGGAGCCAGAGTGTGCTGCTCCGTCCGCACACAAACAGGCAGATGTGACCTGTGGAACAGGGGTGGTCTGAGCCATAGTACTGACGGCAGATATTTGCCCTGCCTGAAACGAAGACAGTGTAGATATTTTTAAAACGTAAGCTACGTTTATCCAGTCTGTTTAATGCACGGGTGAGAGACACCTGTGCCCTGTCACGTGGGAGGTGGGAGGACACGGCGGGTTGGTTCTCTTTCCATCACGAGGGTCCCAGGGATCTAATCCAGATTGTCCAGCTTATTAGCAAATGGCCTTGTGGACTGAACCATCTCTCCAGTCCAGTCACAGAGCCTTAAAAACTAAAATAGTGTGATGTGAGAAGAAAGACAAATAAAATTGCCCGATGGAGCAGAATAAAGAATCTAGAAAACACAGAATGATAGCATCATAAATAATAATTCTGAGGGCAAAGATAAGATGTTTAATTATTGGTGTTCGAACAATTGTCTACCATCTGATAAAAGATGAAATTAGATTCTTATCTTTCACAATACATGAAAATAACTTCCAGATGGGCTAAAGACTTAAATGTGAAAAAAAATCAGAATTTTTGAAAGTAGTTTTAAGATCTTAATTTTTAATGTTAACCTTAATTTAAGGATGAAATTTAATAAACAATTTACCAAAATCACATATATATTTTACATGTACTCCCATGCACGCACACACATGCATGCGCATGCACACATGTCAAAGAAAATAACACAGCAGTTATTTTTTAAAAATGGAACAGAAGATATGAGAATAAAAATGACTGAGGCACATTGCCTTTTTTTTAAAAAAAATGACAGCTGATATAAATGTATATGCATCATATAGTCAATCTCTCAAAAAAGTAATGAAGTGCAAAGTAAAGTCACAATGAGATACCATTCTACACAGAATAAAGATCTGAAACTACAGATGTTAATAGTGATTACGGGCAGTGGAAATCCCCATGTGTTGCTGGTGGGAATTAACAACCAGAAAACCTTCTGGAGAGCGGTGCTGCCTGAGAAACCAAAGACGAACACACAGCAGATCAGCAACCATCTCTGCACGTGTGGGTGTAGCACGGTCTTTATCAGTATGTAAAGGAAGGGCACAAAACTTTGCAATCATTAAGTCAGAAACAACCCAGATGTCTGCCGGGAGAGGGAAGCAGAATGGCTCTTTTGTCCCGCGGCTCTGATAGGATGGTTAATGAACAAACTGTCACCAGCCCTGGGTCATCTGCGGGGTGCTCTCAGCAGCCTGCTGGTAACCAAGAAAATGAGATTCCACGAGGACCCGCGGTGCTGACAGCGGAGGAACGGCGGCCGTCCTAGCCGTGGTGGCATTGCCACGGTGCGGGCTGTGTTCCCGGGCTGCCGGATGTGTGAGAACGCAGCAGGTCTACTCACTCGCACCCGGTGACGCAGACACTCCTGTCGGCCTCACTGTGAAGATGAAGGACTCGCGGTGGTGGAATGTGTACCCTGCTGCCCTCCGTTATGCAGGAATCAGAAAAGGCCACATGTGACCCGTGTCTCTTAAAGATGCGTATAGATGCTAATGATTCTGGGACAGTCCACACCAAGATGGAGCGAGTAGGAGGGAGAGATGAGCAGCAAAGCCTCACACATGTCTACTGGGTTTGCTTCTCTTTTTAAAAAAGTGAAAGGTCTAGATGTTAGAGAATTGGCTCAGGCCTTCACAGAACTTGCTGCTCTTTTAGAGGACCTGAATTCTGTTCCGAGCACCCACATAGCTGCTTACAACCCTCCGTGACTTCAGTTCCACGGGCTCTAGCACCCTCTGTGGCTCCCTAGGGCACCAGCCACACACATAGTGAACTTACATATATGTAGGCCAAAACACTCACACACATAAAATAAAAACAAATAAATCTTTTGGAAAGTAGCGGCGGGGGATTATAAATAAATATCTGGAGCAAACTAGACAAAGTTAGCAATTGCTACACCTCTCGCATCTTGGTGATGAGTATCCGAATACCGGAGATTATTTGCTATAATTCTGGATGCCAAAATGTAAATTTAGAAACGAGAGACCATGGAAAGATTTAAGCAAAAAGTTGGCACTTTGGTGGAACAAGAAAGCCTAACTTGTGCACTCGTGGTCACCGGAATGTGACAACAGAGAAGGGTAAAGCAGAGAAACAGCTTAGGACGGGATGCTAAGCTCCCTGTTCATTGCCCACAGGACTTCAGACACATTCTCTCATTTCTAAGTCTTTGTTTCTCCATTTGAGGACCACGCTAATAGTGCATCCTTGTTGGATCCTAGCAGGGTGTACGAGATAAAGATCCGTGTCAGACACACACAGTGTCTGCTGAGAGTTGTTGGCATGGTGTCCGGGACAGGGGTGAGCAAATACAGCTGGAAGCCCAGTAACGGCGGCGGCAGCAGCAGCAGCTGCCGCCCTATGCCAAGTGTCACGCTCACTACTCCAGGTTAGAACAAGCCAAGATGGAACCTCAAGTCTTAGGATAGGGGCACAGTTTGGTTCACAAGGGCAAAGGCTGCAGTGAGAAACCCAGTTATGAGACCCAGGTACCCGTCACACAGGAGGCAAACTGGCTTTGCCAGAAGCTGGAAGGATGTTAGGAACCGTTAGATCGTGGCAGGGAGCCGCCCTTGACTTTGTAAGAGCTCTTTCAGTGGGTGGACCATTAAGGCCTCCAGGTCTTCTTTCTTCTCTTCTGTTTCCATCTCCCCCCTCCACCACCCCTCCCCGGTAACTTTCCTGTTTCTGTGCACTCAGGAGAGCGTAGGCTGGAAAATGAAAAGGACAACTTTGAAAAGGGAGCTGAAGACAAGTTCATGCTGGACGCCCCGGATTTGGGGCAGCTGATGAAGATCAATGTGGGCCACAACAACAAGGGGGGATCTGCAGGCTGGTTCCTGTCCAAGGTAGGTCCAGCTGCTGGCCCGCAGTCCCTGAGGCATGGGGGGGGGGAACGCCTGGCTTTCCGCTGGCCGTCCATGCTGCCCTCCTAGAGGCCTCCAAGACTGGCCTTGTTAAAGCTTCTAGAATCCATGGGAGGCCTTACCCTTTCTCAGGAGTGGGTGTGGGTATGGATAGGAAGGAGGAAGATATGGGAGGGGGAGGGAACGGGAGAAGAAGAAGGAGGGGAAACTGTGGTTGGTATGTAAAATAAATAAAAAGTTAAAAAAATTCTAGAATCCTAATTTTCTCATCTTCTCCAGCCTTGCACAAAGCTCCGGACCCTCCTCCCTCCTAATTGCTTGCTCTCTCTCTCTCTCTCTCTCTCTCTCTCTCTCTCTCTGTGTGTGTGTGTGTGTGTGTGTGTGTGTGTGTGTGTGTGGTTCCCCTCATCTGCACAGAGCAGAACCCAGCTCCATCGGGCTATATAACAATGATGGAAGTCACTCCGTAACTAAGTGTGCATTTGTCACAGAAGACACCCCCTAGTGACCTAAACATGCTGGCTTCAAGGCCACGCCCTTACGTCACTCAGGTGTCCTGAGCCTGCCTGGGAGGAAGTGAGGGCTGTGTAGCCCAGGGTCATCTGAGGCATCTCTGGCCCATCTAGAAAGGATAAACACAAAATTGCCCCTGTTTGGCCATTTCCCCCTTTCCTCCATTGTAGCGGGCGTCTTATCCTTTTTAGCCTTTACATTGGGAAGTCTTGCCTGGTAAGGTGTGTCTCCACAGTCACAGAATATAGTTGACTCAACCATGAATAGGCCCCTTCTCTGCACTTAGTCTCCCCTGCAAGGACTCCTCAGAAGATCTGCTTTCCTTATTATGGGCTTGTTGGTAGGTGGGAAATATTCCTTCCAGATAACGGTTCTTGCTTTTCAACATGTGTGTACGTGTGCCCCCCCCACCAAACAAACCAGCCAACCCCTATGCTGTATGCTTTCACTGGTCATCACAGAGTACGTCTGTCTGTCTTTCCTGTCTTACTTTATAGCGGGGTCCAAAATGCACATTTTGGGAGGCACTTCTAGCTCTTCAGTATGTTCTAAAAGACAAGATGTTACCAACCCAGCTTATGGTTGTTTTGCTGGGGAGCTTTCATTTATGGCCACCTGCATTTGCCTCCCTGGCAGCTGCTGATGCTTTCTGATGTAGCTGCCAGGCCCTAGGATTCCTTGGGCCTGGTTTCAGTCCTCAGTTTCCCCCTTGCGTAGACTCCGCTTCTCAACAATAAGATCGGACATCTAGCCTTCAGCCGGGAGGAAGCCAACATCTCATGTGTCAGTTTTCAAATCCCCGCCTCCAGTTCTTTCATCCCAGCTCCCCGAGCAGACGCCCATACCGTTCTTGCTTCAATTTTCTAAAATGCCTCCAAGCAGTGGAGGATTAGTGGCTGAGATTCAAGGAGGGGTGGCTGTCAATCATCCCTGGATGGCTGTGTGCGGATTTCCTAGTAGCAGCTGTGCTCTGAGAGCAGCTCTCCTTGAGGCGTGAGGAGACTCAAGAGCATCTTAGAGTATGCTCCAACGACTGGATGGGGTGGTAGACTACCAGGTGTGCCCTCAAGGACACTTGAGTGCATTCTTTCCTCTGCTCTCCTTCTCAGATTATCATTGAAGATTTTGGGAACAAAAGGAAATACGATTTCCCCCTTAACCGCTGGCTGGCACTGGATGAAGACGATGGCAAAATCCAAAGAGACATCTTAGTGGGCGGAGCTGAGACCACAGGTAGGCTGGAGAGCAGAGAGGCCCCGGCTGGATGTTCTGTCTTTGCCAGAGTCAGTGTCAGGGTCAAGTCTGTGGGCTTATGACTGTGGTCAAGTAGGAGCCAGCTGGCTTTGAAGATGGCATCTTTACTGCCCCAGAAAATGGTCTGGTTCTTTGGGTTGCAGGTGAGGCTGTTGCTATCAGAAGAGACAGGGTAATAGCCCTAGGCATTACTAGCTATGGGTAGAGGGAACTAAAAGAGGAAGGAAAGAAGGAGAATTTGGACCCTCTTACTTTTTCTATAATCCTTAGAGCCACCTACAGCGTAGGCATTGTCTTGTTCCCAACTCATGGATGAGAAAACTGAGGCATATCGAAGTTAATGAAGCTGTCCATGGTCACATAACTGGTTGACGACAGACTTGTCTGCCTCCTGAAGTCCTCTTACCTCCATAAATTCCACAGCCCGCCTGACGTGGTCCTTCGGGTTCTAGAAAACTCGTGTGTACTTTACACACCTGAGAAATTGCTCCTCTGCTGAAATCCATCCCTCCCTCTGACTAGAGACACAGCCAGGGTTGTGGAATGTAACAGTAGATCACAATACAAATTGGCTCCAGGTGGCCCATCTGGAGGCTCTTCAATGCTGTTCCTGCCATTTTGCAGCCCTTCTGTCTCCTCCTGCTGCACCTGCCCGTGATCACCCCACCCGTGACTCACCCTAATACCCATACCTTCTGCTCTTCGGGACATCTTCATCTGGGTGTCTGTCTCCTCTCCTCTCCCTGTCACGTTTGCTGGCACTCTTTCCTTCTGTCCCAGGGTTTCAGAACAAAGAAAACAGAATTTCTGGTGCAAATGCCGGTGATCTCTCTTTTTCCTTTTTGCCCTATTTAGGAGTTTACTTAGCCCTTGGTGGTTCTGCTGCCTAATTCCAAGGGCTCACGATGCCTCCTGACTGATCAGAATGCCACGTGACCCAACTTGTAGTGCCCCCTCACTCTTTCTCAGCCCAGGTGGGAAGGGAAATACCAGTGCCCACTCTCAAAAGTTGTATTTTTCAGCTGAAGAGCAAGCTAAATGAACCAGATGGGCCAGATATAAATCTCCATCAATGGACTTGACTATAATAATTAGATTACACATAACAAAATTTATCTAGCAGCTATTAATAATGCACACACAGTAATTAACATCAATAATACGTGCTATTCTTAGACGTTCAACTTCTTTCTTCTCTTTGTTTCTCATAATCAGGGCTGACAGTTTCCTGAAATAATAGATACAATCCATCCCCGAACTCACACATGCTAACACACAACGCTGGAAAACAGAATGAGGTGGTGAGGGGCCCTGGATGTGGTCTGAGTTCATAGAACGTGAGGGTGCACGGGTGTGTGTGGCAGGGTAGTACCATAGCCAAGATGGAAATGGGAGTGTGCTGGCGTGGTCCACTTTGAACCAGCTCTACCCCTCTCTCCACACCAGCCATAACCTATATTGTCACTGTCTTCACTGGGGATATCCGTGGAGCTGGAACCAAATCGAAAATCTACTTGGTCATGTATGGAGCCAGAGGGAATAAGAACAGCGGGAAGATCTTCCTGGAGGGAGGTGTGTTTGACAGGGGCCGCACGGACATCTTCCACATTGACCTGGCTGTCCTCCTGAGCCCCCTGAGCCGGGTCTCCATCGGGCATGGCAATGTGGGTGTCAACCGAGGCTGGTACTGCGAGAAGGTAAGGAGCCGACGTGTGAGTATTCTCGAGTTCAACTGCCTCTTCTTCAACCTTGATGTACAGACTCTGCCCTGCATCCCCGTGATGTCTGCCCTCCGTTGTCAACTACATTTGGAATTAACTCAAAGCCTGAGCCTCTGGGCACACACGTGAGGGATTTTTTTTAGTTACTTGGATCATTTGAGGTAGGAAGACCCATCCTAAATCTAGGCCACACCTTCTGGTGGCAGCCTTTATAAAGGACAAGGAAGAAGGAAGTTCTTTTCCTTTTGCCTGCTTGCCTTCACTCTTCGCTGGCAAATCCATTCCTTTGCTGCCATTAGAGCCTGCCTCTTCGGGATTCCAGTGTTTACTGAAGAGCAGTTGGGACATCAGCCTCATGAGCTGAGAAACTACTGGATTCTTGGACTTCCTGTTGGTTGGTAGACAGGCATTGTTGGACTGGATGGCCTATAGCCTGTATGTCACTTTTAAATCCCGTTTACATGTAAGTGTGTACATGTATGTATACATACATACATATATACACACATATACATACACATTCATCCCATCAGTTCTGTTTCTCTAGAGGACTCTGACCACAACAGTCCTATTTTCTAAATTTTCCTAGCTCTTAAACCAGCTGGTTATAGAGCACATGATCCCTTGGACAAGATCACGCCCATCTTTTTTGTCTTGTTAGTGGGGACTTAGGGAGTGGGGCTGTCCCCAAACACAGCATTGGCTACCATAGGTGCTTACCTGCCGGTTATAGGCGACATGATTGCTGGTGGTGTTTCACCTTGGCTTATGAAACAATCAACGATAATTTTAAAGTATATCTATGGACCTGCACATTGCCTTGAGTTCAGCCTGGCCTGACAGGAGTTCCCATGCAATCTGGGTTACAGACTAGGATCCTGTCTCACAAAGCAAGAGGAGGAAAGAAAGAAAAATTTCAATTTAATCAGCTTTTCCCTTTATGTTTAATGCTTTCTGTATTGTTGAAAAGAAGTCTATTTTCTTAAAGCTATGAAAATATGGGGGGCAGGGGATGGAGAGATGGCTCAGCAGTTAAGAGCACTGGCTGTTCTTCCAGAGGACCTGAGCTTGGGTCTCAGCGTCCAAATGGCAGCTCACAATCATCTGTAACTCCAATTCCAGGGATCTGCTGCCTTCTTCTGGTTTTTAGGGTGTCCACACATAGTGCACAAAGATACATGCATACCAGTACTTATATACATTAAATAAATTAAAAAACTGTTTCAAGTTATGAAAATCCATTTCTATATCCCCTTCTAAAAATGGTAAAGTTTTGGTTTTCCTATCCACATCTTTAATCTACTAGTAACTATTTTTATGAGGTAGATTTTTTCCAGATATATATCAAAATATTTTAGCTACATTTATTGAAGGATTTATAAAACTATAATAAAGTTCCCGGGCTGGAGAGAAGGCTCAGCAGTTAGGAGCACTCACTGCTCTTGCAGTACACCTGGATTCGGTTTGGTTCCCAGCACCTATGTGAAGACTTACAACTGTCTGTAACTTCAGTTCCAGGGATTCTGACGCCCCCCCCCCCCCAATTTGGTCTTGTCTCTACAGGCACTACAGTCATATGATACACATCAATGCATGCAGGCAAAACACTAACACATAAATAAGTACATCCTGAGAATCCCCTGAATTCTTGATAATAATATACCTGAACTTCGATCTAGACTACTGAGTCAGATTTTCCAAGATTCTGAATAGTTTTCTAAATTTAGGTGGGAGGACACAGGGAACTGTGCATCTGTGTATCACGCTATGCAGTGCTCTGCCAGTGAGCTGCATCCTCAGTCCTTTCTTCTCCCTCCCTCCCTCCCCCCCCCAATCTCTCTGTCTCTCTCTCTCTCTCCCGATATCACTTTCTGTGTCTCCTTCACAATATTTGGGACAGAGTATCACTGCCTCCTAGGTTGGCCTTGCACTCACCCTATATCCCAGGGAAACTCCCCAGCAACTGAGATCACAGGCCGGTGCCACCAGAACTTAACTTGACAGTTCTTGTCCTTAAGGAAGTTTGGGAACCAATGATTTGCTTTCAGTGGGAAATGAAGCTTTGTTTTTGTTTTCCCATTGAATGTAGAATCAGTGCTCCCCAAAACAAAGCAAGTAAAACCCCTACTTCCCCGTGCTTTCTACTCTCTCCCAAGCTTTGATTCGGTCTAATTTTGTGCCGATACAGTGCTTGCTGTCTTCATTTTGTGTATTTGTACCATTTCTGCTAGGACAAATTAAACCAAACTTACTCCTGTTTCCCAAGGGTAGATGGGCATCTGTCATAATTTACTATCCCATGAGAATTTTAGAATGTCCTCCCCAAGCTGATGAAGTGTCAACTGGATCTACAGAGTCCCATTCTAGACTTAAGTCACAAAACAATCCCACACCAGTTTGGAATTATGATTAATAAAAGGGTTATTTATTTAAGGGAAAACTTACAGATCACCATCCTAGACAACAGCCCTCTGTGTGACCAGGAACAGAGTCTAGTGACCGGAAGTGAGAGCAGGGCTACCGTTGCTTCGTAAAGGAAAAGAGACCACACCCGAGTGGGCTGGTATCTTCAAGGCTATTGGCTGAAGGAGCAGAAGGAGTTCCTGCAGCATCCCTTGGGAAAACTAATATTTTTTTAAAAATATACCAACTTCTCTTATCTATGAACACAGTACACTTCTTAAAATTTAGGTCTTTAAACTGTTCTTCAATGTAGTTTTATATTTTTTCTTCTTCAAATAGCATATACCTTTGCTATGTGATCATATAGATCTGACAGTTTGTGCTGTCATGAATGCTCTTAAAACTTATCTTTTCTAACCATTTGTTGCTGATTAAGTACTTTCCATGTATCGAGTCTACATGTAACCATCTTTTAAACTCTGCATTAATTTTAATCTTTTCTCCATATATTCTTTGAACATTTTCTCTGCCAGCAAGTCTTCCAGAGCTCGGTTGGTCTTTAGTCTCCTCACCCACAGAGAAGCTTACTATCTGTTTTTACATTTTGAGCTCATAGCCCAATATCTACAGTAGAATGCTGGACAGAAGGCTGGATAGTGTATATCTCTGTCTTGTATTTAATTGTGTGTGAAATTGTGGGGGGACAGGCATCAGGCCTAGGGCATTGTGCATGCCAGGCTATACCACTGAACTGCACCTCTAGCCTTTTTTTTTTTTTTAATGTAAAAGCAACTGTTCCTAATGTTTTATTTAGTTAATTATGTTAGAGGTGTTTGGTACATGTTATTAAACTGATTAAACACATTCTTTTCTTTTTCTTCAGTGTCGAGTGGTTTTCTGAGCAGTGTTGCATTCTGTTTAATGCTGGTTTCTATTGGCGTGAGATAGTCCTACGATCTTTCTGTTCTATTGAGATGAGACATTGCACCCTGGACGGCTGCCCCTTCCAGTGCTCAGCCAACACTGCACCGCTTCTTTCGGTGAAGCTCGGATGGCAGATGGCAAGTTTACCTGCCCTTAGAATTGACTTGCCAACTTCAATAGGGAACTTTGCTATACAAGTGACACTGACCCTTGGTTTCCTTTCTTATCCCAGTTTTTAATAGTAGAAATATTATTTTATTAAAAAAAGTTTTTTAAAAACATGATTTAATATGATGTTACTCATAAAGTATACTCTATATGATGTGCTTTTAAAAAGCCGTTGAGAACATTCACATGTATGGCACCAGCAGTTGAATTTAAGATTTTAGTTTGGTTTATTCAATTGTATTAGTTATCTTTGGTATTTGAATGTTCTATATCATTGGGAATATTTCTTTTTCTTATCTTTTTAAAAAAAATCTATCTATGGCCAAGAAAAGTCTCCTGAAATTTCTCACCTCTGTAGCAGAGATACATAAGTTTCTTTTTCTAGAACTAGCTATCTTTGCCGGGCATGGTTTGTGGCTATGCTATGAGGCATGGACATACCTTCCTTGTGAGTCGAATCCTTACCAGAATCAAACATACAGGTTAAGAGTCCCGTTAAGGGAGGTACAGTCAGCCGTGATCACCTTAAACAGCTGGCAACAAGGGCCCACTGAAATGAGGCTTAGTAAAGATGCTCGAACAGTGATCTTTGCCTAGAGACGATCCTTAGGGTCCAGGACATTCCTTCTGACAGCCGCCCTTTGAGTGGCCAAAGAGGGCGTGTCTCCATGTCGTAAATCCATGAACTCTGAGTGTGGATGGCAAAGGCTGGGAGCCAGGATCCAGTGGATGTAAGTCTAGGGGAAGGCACTTGGCTCCGTATTACATCTGAGATATGAACTGATAAGCTTTTATGTGCTTTACCTTCTTTCCTACAAAATTTTATCGGGTGGTAGAGGCCATTTGGTTCAGATTCACAGATTTTATGATGCACACGAAGAAATGTGGTGTCCTAAGAGGACGCAATAGAAGAAAAGATCTGGGACTTGAGCTAGTGAACTGGAGAACAGATGGCAGCTACTGCGGAAGACTTCTCTTTAAAATAATTTAAAAAGTATTTTTTTTTTATCTGCGAAGAAAACGAGTCTTGAAAGAGGTGTACTCTATTGACTCGGTGAGAAAGGCAGAAGGAAAAGTGTGTTCCTCTGAAGGTCCTACACAGGCGCCCGTGCACTGACGCATGCGCACTGGGTACTGCGGAGGCCGCTAAGCACCGCGCGGGGGTCCCGTCAGAGGGCTTGACACGGGAGACTCTTGCTGTCTGTCTTCCCAGGTGGTGGTCCTGTGCCCCTTCACTGGCATCCAGCAGACATTCCCCTGCAGCAACTGGCTGGACGAGAAGAAGGCCGACGGGCTGATCGAGAGGCAGCTCTATGAGATGGTGTCTCTGAGGAAGAAGCGGCTGAAAAGTAAGTGTGAGGGGCCCAGAATCTGGGGGTCTCTCAGAGAGAGGCTCAGTTCTACACGGTACAGGCCTTGAGGTGTTGCGGACATGACTTCAGCATCCCCAGGCTGAAGGAGCTGCTGTCGTGGACACAGGGTTAAGCTGAGTGCTTCATGGCAGTGAACTCTGAATTTACTAGTTGAAGGATGGTGGAGTCAACTCTCCCCCACTACTAAAATGAAGTAAGCCTTTGGGCATTAATAAGACACTAAGGTGTCTTCATATTCACCACTTGTTTAATGGGTTCTAAGAACTGACACAATTGTGTATCAGCTCCAATCCTGATCACTTGATATCTCTTCACCCTGCTTTTCCTTCCCCGGCCCTTGGAATTCACGAGGCATCTTGGTCTTTGTTGTAGAATTTCCTTGGTCCCTTTGGGTCTGGACAACTGATCTGAAGAAAGCAGGCACCAACTCTCCCATCTTCATCCAGATTTATGGGCAGAAGGGGCGGACAGATGAGATCCTCCTGAATCCCAACAACAAGTGGTTCAAACCGGGCATCATCGAGAAGTTTAGGGTAGGAAGGGGGTGGACGGGGAGGGGCACGGTAGGAAGAGATGGAAAGGTGCGGGGCAGGAGGATTCCAGTTTTCTACACCTGATTTCGAACCAAGTTTAAAGACAAAAAAGGGCATTGGAGATTTTGGGCTCCCACAGCAGTGACAAATTTGATGACTTATAGGCAACTTATTGAAAGTCATATAGTTTATATCTGGACCTTCCATCTGAAATGATCTTGGATGAGGCCTGGGGGGCAGAGCAAGTATGAAATGCTTGGAGTGTTCAGGAGTGGGGCGAGCAGGGAAATTGTGGGCTCACGGGCTTGGAGCACAGTTAGATTGTTCAACCTGTCCGCATTCAAGCATCAGAACAAACTTTTAAGGGGAAACATAAATTCTGGAGCATTTGAAAGAATATCCAGCTTTGAACTTTGCGGTATATACACAGAGCAAGTCTTTGCCCTCAGAAGTGCTGTGCCGACCTTTGGGGAGAAGCATCTGTAATTTGCTGCTCTCCTCTCTGAGCACCCCGCTGATACCTCTATTCCATCCCTAAGTTCATTGGTCTTTATGTATTTGTCTTCTCTGCCAGACTCGGGCCCCCGGGGAAAGGGCACCGCTGCTGGACTGATCTTTTTGTCTGTCTCGGTGCCCAGTAGACTCCTGGGGCTGTGGCCCTGTGCTAATTTGCAGGGCTGCCATATGAATTTTGTTCCTGGAAGATCTCTCGGCTGGATCCCACTGTGGGTCAGTTATTTTTGTTCAGTTTTGCCAGCCCAGACTGAACGCTAGTTTCACATAGCTGTCTTGGTTCCATGAGCCTCTGGCTACCAGGAACATGAGAGAATGGAATGTTTGAGTATGTTTAGAAGCAAACCCACTCTTACTGGGGAAAAACAGCCCAAAGGAGCGCCCACCTGCCTGCGGTCAGCTATGAGGACAGATGTATTTCCATAACTATGTCCACACAAACCTTTTAATTTCTCTTTGTAGATGGAGCTCCCAGATCTTGGCAGGTTTTATAAAATTCGGGTGTGGCATGATAGGCAGAACCCTGGCTCTGGATGGCATTTAGAAAAGGTAAGGTGTACCTGGGGTGGGGACAGGAGGGGCCAGAGCCATCCTCCTTCACGATCGTGTCATATATATATATATATATATATATATATATATATATATATATATGTGTGTGTGTATGTATGTATGTATATATGTATACACACACACACACACACACACATATTTGCCTCTGTGTTTGTTAGGATTGCCAGTGGAAAGAGTAGACGTGGACCATGTGTTTTGGGAACAGTTAGGGAGAGGCCTTCCAAAGTAAACAGCGAGAATGCTCAGGGGTCCATGGGTTTGTATGCTGTCCCATCTTCTAGGAGTTAGGTGAGCAAAGGCTTCTAAGAGACCAGGAAAAGAAAGGGAAGGTTGATCATCTGCGTTTCCCAAGAGTCATGCTGAGGAGATGGCTTGGCCTTCCCTAAGAAGAGATAGCAGACGAGATGTGGTGGTGTACGCCTTTAATCCCAGCACTTGCGGGGGTGGGGGGTGGGGGGAAGGTGGCCGGGGGGGGGGGGGGAGATGCAGATGCAGGCTGAGTTTGAGACCAGCCTGATCTACAAAGCAAGTTCCAGGATTACACAGAGGAACACTGTCCTATAAAACCAAAATAAAGTAATAATGAGAAAACACAAAACTTAAAAAAAAATGAG
Source organism: Myodes glareolus (assembly GCF_982192425.1). Classification (NCBI taxonomy): domain Eukaryota; kingdom Metazoa; phylum Chordata; class Mammalia; order Rodentia; family Cricetidae; genus Myodes; species Myodes glareolus. Next base: position 11,415,800 of record NC_142038.1, on the reverse strand, counting down.
ACCATAGAATGAGGATTCCAGACCATGGGTGGGAATCCCTGGTAGGCCCACCTGCCTACCTCTGATAGACCCACCTGCCTACCTCTGATTGATAGACCACCTGCCTACCTCTGATAGGCCCACCTGCCTACCTCTGATAGGCCCACCTGCCTACCTCAAGTCTTCCTCATTGTAGATGACCCTGATGAATACCCTGAATAAGGATAAGTATAACTTCAACTGCAATCGCTGGCTGGACGTCAATGAGGATGACAACGAGATCGTGAGGGAAATGACCGCAGAAGGCCCGACCGTGCGCAGGATAATGGGGAGTAAGTGTGGAGCTGCTTCCTGTCCTGGGAGGGGGTGGCAGGGATTTGCTTCATGTGGGGGCCTGGGGGACTTGTCTGCTGTGCACCATCCACCCTCTCTGAACACCACAGTGGACTAGTTAGGTCCCAGCCTCATGTCTGCTGTGCACCATCCACCCTCTCTGAACACCATAGTGGACTAGTTAGGTTCCAGCCTCATGTCTGCTGTGCACCATCCACCCTCTCTGAATACCACAGTGGACTAGTTAGATCCCAGCCTCATGTCTGCTGTGCACCATCCACTCTCTCTGAATGCTGCAGTGTACTAGTTAGATCCCAGCCTCAAGACTGGCTGGAAGGATCCATTCCAGGCTATGATGCTAGAACTCTCCTCTGATGAGTATGGTGTGGAGTAAAGGAGATGGATAGGTCTTCAAGTCGGCCACAAGAGACAAGAGGAGTGTGCACTTCACAGCAGTTACCCAGGGCCTCCTTGAAACTAAAGGGAATAACTTCTTGATCTTTCAAATTGTGGAATTTGATGAATTCTCTCCACACAGCAAGGCTGGATCTTTTTTTTTTTATGACACACTAACCACAAATTTTTATGTTCAAAAGACCTAGCAATAGCCCAAAGTAGAACTGAGGAACAGTTGGTTGTAGACATCAGTCCCAGACCAGGCCTTCCACGTATTAGTCCGATGACTATTTATCCTGAGATGCTACCCCTCCTTTTGTATATTCAATGATATTTGTTTTGGAAACAAAACTATCATCTCTCTTTACATAAGATGATATCAACTGATCTCCATCCAGTGGAGGCTTCATATAATGCAGAATTTCTCAAGGCAGAAATACATCTATTCTTGCTTGAACTGTGTGTTTGTGCCAGCACTGTGCCTGCAGGCCTCAGGGAGAGGGTCCTGGGACCTAGTCACTCTCTGAGTCCTTCTCACGAGCTCTCACAGTTTCAGCTCCTCGGTCTCTTCTCCAGAAGTCACCGAGCACTTTCATCCCTGAGCGTTTTAGAGGAGGGGCTGTCTTTCGAAGCTTCTCAACTCACAGCTCTGACTGGCTTTCTCAGAGTGCCTTATTGCATGGAGTTGTTGAAGCACACATTGCTGGGCTCTGAGAGAGAATTTCCAATTCGGTGGGTCTGCATTAGGGTCCTAGGGCATGGTTGTCTTAGTTAGGGTTGCTATTGCTGTGAAGAGACACCATGACCAATGCAACTCTTAGAAAGAAAACATCTAGTTGGGATGGCTCGCTTACAGTTGCAGAGGTTTGGTTCATTATCATCAGGATGGGGAGCATGGCAGCATGCAGGCAGACATGGTGCTGGAGCAGTAGCTGAGAGTGCTACATCTTGCAGGCAACCGGAAACCAACTGAAGTCACACTGAGGGAAGCTTGAGCAAAGAGACCTCAAAGCCCGCCCCCACAATGACACACTTCCTCCAACAAGGCCACACCTCCTAATAGTGCCACTTTCTTTGGGGGACTTTGTCTTTCAAGCCACTACCATGCTTATTTCGCTGATTTTTAGACTATTAGCACTGACCCCAGGGAACCACACTGAGAACCACCATCACTAAGGACGCCCCAATTTTCTGCTCTTTTATAGCTTCCAGGATTTTCTTGCTGTTTCTGTACTTGTCTCTTTCACCAGACATCTTGGTTAGATCTTTAAAGTCGTCTACAGATTCTCATTTTCATGAAGTTATCCAAAAGGAAACATCGGCCGGTCCTTAGAAAGTCCAGAATGTTCTCTGCACTTTGCCTTAACCGATGCACAACTTTCTCTCCAGAATCCCCTTTTCTGTCATCAGAGACACCGGGTGGAAACACATTCTCTCAACTCATGCTTGCATTTCCAGGTCCTACTGCAGGTTTTTAGGACCCACTGAAGGTAGTTACGTCATCTTTTGGTGTCCCGGGATCCTAAGGTGTCCCGGGATCCTAAGGTAGTTATGTCATCTTTTGGTGTCCTGTGTTCCTAAGGTAGTAAGTTGGCTTACTGGGGCAGCTGTAACAAAACGCTAAACTGTGAACTCGATATCTTACACAACCAGAATTTGTTTCCAAGTAGTTCTGGAAGCTACAATCCAAGATGAAGATGTTTCCAAGGTTCGTGTCTCCTGGCATCTTTCTCCTCCGCCGAGTAGTGGTACCCGTGCCCTTAAGTGTTTGTGCCCTCACAAAGCCTTCTTCTGGTGCCTGCTCATCTGTGCTTTAGTTTCTTCCTCTGACAAAGCTGGCAGCATCCTGGATGAGGTCCCACCCACATAGCCTCCCTTGACTGTAATTGTCTCTTAAAGACTCTGTCATCTCTCAATGGTCTAGGAGATCCTGGGGGTTCGACTCTTAGCAGATGAATTTGGATTTCAAAGCAGTCCATAAGAGGCAGTATCTCTTAAAGCATGGTTCAGGGTCAATTTATATTAAATTTCTCATAGTCTTTATTAAATTGCAGATTTGTGGGCCAAACCCCAGCTGTGCTAATTGAAGTCCCAGGGCTATGCATGTTGTGCTAGCTAATTAGGAAAGAGTCCCAGTGAGCCATTACTTTGATCAGGTTGACCTTTGGGCAAGTCTTTTGGGATTTGTCTTGATTGTTAATTGATTAGGAACATCCATTGGCTGGGTCTGACTGTAAGAATGAGCAGCAAGCCAACAAGGACTTGTTTATTCTTTCATTGCTCTTGACTGTGGATGTGGTGTGCCTCGCTGCTTGAGTTCCTGCCTTGGCTTCCCTAAAATAGTGAACTGTGATCTGGAATTGTAAGCCAAATAAACCCTTTCTTCTCAAAGCTGATTATATTTGGGTCTTTGTCACAGCAACAGAAATGGGCACAGGGAGTGTGAACGTTAGCAAGGGCACCCCTTGCCTTCCCAGCCTTCTCGGGACCTGATTCACTTCACCCCATCGTTGAATCCCTCTGACACCTCGTCTCCCCATTCCTTCTGGTGTGCCTGGGTTGTTCCATTGTCGGTGTGAGGGGAGGTGTTTGAGAAGCAAGCCTATGAGTGATCATCTGTGCCGAGGAAAAGATCTAAAGACAGGCAGAGAATGCACAGACCAGAGGATAGACAATACGTTCAAGAAATTGCTTGAAGGCAGAATGCAGGGCGTGGTGTGTCAATGCCATGGAAACCAGCCATGGTGAGCTTCCTACCTGGGCAGCTGTTGTCCATCCAAGCCAGGGTGAGGACTCTGACAGGAGAGGTCATGGGAGGAGAGCATTTCCAGGCTTCATCTAGGCTGTGCATAGAATACAGGCTGTGCATGGAATACAGGATTTTCCTGACTATAATTTGAGTGTTGTACTCTTAAAGAACCATTTCAGTGAGAAAAAAAATGTAGTGGTTAATATAGGTAGAATATCTGTCTGTCTGTCCTGGCTATAAAGGCAGTAGGATGCCTTCTGCCAGTCTTTGGTGATTCTTTGACACCTCTGTAAACTCAAATTCCTTGAACTCACTTGTTCTTTTTGGCTCCTAAAATTTTCGCTCGTGCTTAGAGCACACCTCTGTCTCTTCTCAGGTTACCCGTGGCCTGCACTATTCCTTGTACAACTACCCAGAACCAAAGGCAATGTCCCAGACTTCTAGTAGGGAGCAAATAGCATGTGTGGTTTCCCAGAGAGCCTTTAAGGGAGTGTATTGCAGTCATGTGCAATGAGTAAACACCAATTTAAAATCGATTCCTAGAGTCTGAAGTTTTGTGTTTCCACTTTACCTCTTACAAAACAATGGTCAGCCAAATAAGCAATGAACGCCATGTCTAGTTGCCTGGGGGCATTGGGGGGTGACTGGGCTGGTGAGAGATGCGGACGAAGCCTGTGCCAACTCACAAGTTATTTCCACCTTGCTTTCCCTCAGGAGGCACATGAGATGGCAAAATAAGTGAGATGCACTTTTCCCACCGTGATTACACACTCCTGATGAGTGGGCAAGAGTCCGTTGGACTCGAGTGTTGAATACGGTCGCTGCTCGTTAATCAGATTGAGCCATAATTTTTAAATTAAAGCCCAGGGCGCTCTGGTACTTGCCCATCTGTTTAACGTCTCTCGCTGCTGATGACTAACAATGTAATTATTTTCAATTGTCCACAGATGTCTCGCCAGGCAGAGTCTGGGACCTCAGTGGTTGGTGGGCTCAGAGGGACCCTCACAGAGTAAGGAAGGGCTTGTCAGGACCTCCAGTGGGGCAAACCTTAAAGCTCTGGGACAACAGGGATGGGGATCCTCAGGAAGGGGATTTCTATGTTTGTTACCATTTTGCTCTTAGGAATTTCCTAGCAAAATGCTTATCAAATTAAGACTAAGTAGCAAATCAACCTGGAGCAAGGCTGTGGTTGGGGGCTTTGTTGTTGTCCTGGTTCCCCGTGTTGGCACACACGGGCCAACGCTGTTCCTTCCTCTGAGGTCATGTTCCATCTGCTCTCCTCAATGTGACCAAAAAGCTGAGGTAAACAAGTTAAAGGAGGAAGTATTTCTTTCAGCCATCATTCTCAGCGGGTTTAGTCCATGGGTATTCCTGGGCATGTAGGGAAGCAGACCGTCATGGCAGGGAGAATGTGGCAAACCAAAGTCGCATAGAAACTAGCAAACATCGTAACAGAGAGGTAGAGATGGAGAAGAAAGGAAAAAGTACAAAATATGGCCTCCAAGGCATGCCTCCTAAAATCTACTTCTTCCAGTAGGCCCCACCTCACAAATTTTCTACCACCTCAGCAGCCTAAGGTAGGAATCCATGAATGGATTAATCATGAGGCCAGAGTCCTTGTGATCCCAACACTTCCAAAGTCCTACCTCTGAACAGCACTGGGGACCAAGCTTTCAACACATGAGATTTTGAGGGCAGGGCACATAAGATCCAGACCCTAACATAGCAAGCACAATGATGCTTATACAAAGAAACATAGCACTTGAATTTTGAAAGTTTCCTGAGGGAGGCAGGAATGGTTTAATTCTGAGAAAGGTGGTGCTGTTGGGAGGTAATGTTGGGGGCAAGAGGGGTTTTCCTGAACTTCAACCCATGCATTAAGTGTCTGCCTGCATCTGTTTTACTCAAGGCAGGCCTCCATACACAATGTTTCTTTGCCTTCGGCACAGATACCACATCATCATGGAGCTACAGGATTCATAGATTGATTTTTCAGATGTCTCTATATGGAAATGAGCACATTATTAAAATTGATCTTGTGAACTAAACCTCCCAGTGACTGTCTCATTCCTGGTATTTCTATCTTCACGCTAGCTGGAGTGTCAATGAATAATGCCTTCTTTAAAAACAGCAGCTTACTGAGATACATTCATGCATCGTTCACTTCACACGCTAAAAGTTCACAAGCCAGTGGCCTTTTATCTGTATTTGGCTGGCATGTACGTCCATCAGGCCCGTCAAGTTCCAAAACACGTTCACATCCCTAAAGAAATGCCGTGCCCTTTTCCTGGCCTAACTCTTGCCTCTGACAACCACTAGCCTGGTTTTGGTTTCAGCAGCTTTGTGTCTTCTAGCAAATGGAATCATACATGTTTCCTTCCATTAGCAAGTACTCAAGGTCCCTCCCCTTCGTAGGATGTGTTGGTATTCGTGTTTATTTATTTAGTGTACATGTGTGCAGGTGTGTGCATGCCATGGTTCCTGTTTGGCAGTTCAAGGATATTTCTTGAGAGTTGATTTCATCCTGCCACTGTGCGGGAGCCAGGGATCCAACTCATGTCACCAGCCCCGTGTACAAGGGCCTCAGGCTGCTGAGCCATCTTTCCGGTACACGGTTTCTTTTTAATTGACGAATGGCAACTCCACTGTATGAAGGTCAGACCCTCAGCTGTAGAGCGCTTGGGTTGTTTCTGCTTCTTGGTTATCACAAGCACCGCTGCTCTGACGTTCGCGCACGTGTTGTTGTGCAATTGTGTCGTCAGGTCTTTAGATGTATAACCTGAGTCAGATGGTAACTCGACCCTAATGTTTTAATGAGCTGTTTTTCAAAAGATGGGCACATTTTCACTAATATCGTGAGAGGTCTCTACTTGTCTATATTTTGCCCATGCTTGCTGTTTTCCTTCTTGAGGGTTATTTTGCCACTTTACATGAATTTGAGGAAGATCAGATGAAGTTCAACAAAGGAGTCAACTGTGATTCTAACAGGGAGAGCATCAGAGAAGTTCTGTTCGGGGACTGTTGTTGTATTAGTGATCTTAAGTTGCAGTCCATGGGCATGGGATGTTTCCATGTCCATTTATCGAACCTTTAATCTCAGTACTATTTTGTAATTTCTGTAGTACAAGATTTTCATTTGTTTTGGTTAAATTAATTCCTAAATATTTTATTCTTTTAAAAAGACACTTATTCCCATTTTTACTTTTATGTGTGTATGCACACATGTGTACACATGCACACCATATGTCTGAGTGCCTGAAGAAGCCAGAAGAAGGTGTCACAGGAAATTGTGAGTCACCCAATGTGGGTGCTAGGAACAAAACTTGGACCTTCTGGTAGAGTAGAAAGCGCTGTCAGCCTGATTGTTGAGCCGTCTCTCCAGCTGTTGTTTCATTCTTTCTGCTGTAGAGGGTGAAAATCTCACCTCGCCTCCCTCTCCATCCCCTTCCCTTCCACTCTCCCTCCCTTCCCATCATCTCTTCTCTTCTGATACATTTTCTTTGAGATTGGAATTCATGTGCTGTGTACACTGGCTAAAGATTCCCTATGTGTCTGAGAATGACCACCTTGATTTTCGGATTCTCTGGGCTCCACTTCGCAAGCGCGACGGTTACAGGTGTGTGCTGCCCCCCTCCCCAGGCTATGCAAGGCTGAGGACTGGGGCTTTGTCCATGTTAGGCAAGCACTCCTCTAACCAAACTACAGCCTCAGCCCAGAAACGGCTTCTTGACTTCATTTTCAAGTTATTTATTATGAAAGACTAGATTTTACAGTCTACGACTGCTGAACGTATTAACTGAAATAGCTCCTTCAGTGGATCCCTTGTGGTTCCCTAAACACCCGGTGCTCTCATCCACGTGCTGACGCAGCTTTACCGCGGCCCCTGTAGTGTGGATGCCAGAAGAACTTCCCCACCTTGCTGCCTTGCTCAGAGACTTCTAGAGTCACGCTGAACTCTTAAGAGTAGGTGTTTCACAGATGACCTTTATGAGCTGAAATTCCCTTTTGTTCCCTTTTAAAAATGGGTTTTTATCATGAAAGAATAATGTCAAATTCTTTTTCTGTGTCTATTGGGATGATCATGTGATTTTTGGTTTTTATTCTATTAGTAGGACATATTGCATTAATTGGTTTTTAGAAGTTAAACCAAATTATATTCCTGGGATAAATCCTATCTTGTCATAGTGTCTGATTCTTTGTGTGTGTGAACTCCAATGAGACATTTTATTTAACTTCTCACTGTATCAAACATTTTTAATTAAGTTATACATTTGATTTTTCTGAAAATAATTTTATACAAAGTATTCTGATCATGATTTCCCTTCCCTTTTCTCCTCCCAAATCTTACCCACCTTGCCACCCATTAAATTTTTCTCTCTTTAGAAAATAAGTAGGCATATAAAACAAACAAACCAGAGTAAAAAAGGAAAGCACAAGAAACACACACACACAGAGAGAGAGAGAGAGAGAGAGAGAGAGAGAGAGAGAACTAAAACCCATAAAAGCATAAAATCGCAAACTATTACATACAAGCAAAGGACCAGTAAGGTTAAAAAGATCTCTAAAATCATTGGTTTGTGTTGGCTATCTATTGCTGGACATGAGGCCTGCCCTTCAGTGTGATTTATATACCCAGTGAGACTCCATTGGAGAAAACTGATTTTTGCATGTGTTTATCAATTGGAGATAGCTTTTTAATCAAGCATGAGAGCTCCTGTTCTCTCAGTGCTGGGACCCCATCTGGCTCGAAGCATGTAGGCCATGCTGTGCATGCTGCCACTGTCTTTGTGAGTTCACATGTGCATCAGTCCTGTTGGGTCTGGAAGATAGTTTCCTTGGTGCCGTCTATCCCTCTGGCTCTCAGGATCCTTCTGTCTCCTCTTCCGCATAGCTCCTTGAGCCTTGAGGGGAGGAATTCATGAAGACATCCCATTTAGGATTGTCTGCATATTGTCCAGTGATGGGTCTCTGAGTTAGTCCACATCTTTGAAAAGAGGAAGCTTCTCTGAAGATGGCTGAATGAGACTCTGATTTACAGGTATAGCAGAATATCATTAGGAGTCATTTCATTGTTATGTTCTTTTAGCAGAACAATATCTGGCTTTCCCCCGCAGCCATGGCCTATCTAGTCCCACATCATTTGTACCACGATGGCGTTGTAGTATTGTGCAAGCAGGTCGCCATTGCAGATCACAGGTTTATAGTTGGGTTGGTGCTGATTGGTCCCCTCTGGCAGTGTACAGGGTATCTTCCAGTACCATAAACACTAGTCAGGAGGGGTGAAGGCTGAGTGAGACACCAGTGTTACTTCTTCATGTTCAGGGAGTTAAGTAAGCGCTGTCTGTAGCACTAGGGCCTTGCCCTCAGTTTGTGGAGAGTACCAATATTCCTTGGGATAATCTGAGTTATTTGGGGGTTTTCATGGGGTCCCCTTGGCCAACAATTCAGTTATATGTAACTCATTCCTGGCAGTGGAAGTTTCCCTTGGTGGCAAAAGATGTCTAGTTGGGGCGTTGTCTCTTCTGTTATCTGGTGACTCATCTTAGATTTCATATCTATATAAATGACATTTCTATTGTGTAGGTTTCCATATGGCCACTCAAATGGTATTAGTTGTCTCTCCCTTACCTACTTCTTCCCTCCTCCTCTCCAACTAATCCTCCTGTTCCTGTTTCTTCCCTGTCTCTCCATAACTGTATTTCCTATTTCCCCTTCCTTGGGAAATCCTTCCTGTCCCTAGTCCTTTCTCTATATCTAATTTCTGTGATTATACAGATTGTAGCAGGCTTAGCAAAGACTTCAAAGCTGACATCCACATCTAAGAGAATACCGACTATATTTTTCTTTTGGGGTCTGGGACACCTCACTCAGGGATTTTTTTCCCCTAGCTTTATCCATTTACCTGTGAATTTCATGATTTCATTTTTAACAGATGAAGAGTATTTCATTGTGTAATGCACCACATTTTCTTTATCCATTCGTCAGCTGATGGACATCCAGGTTGTTTCCAGTTTCTGACTGTTGTGAATGGAGCAGCAATGGACGTAGATGAGCGAGTGTCTCTGTGGTAGGAAAGAGTCCTTTGGGGAGATGCCCAAAAGTGGTACAGCTGGACCTTGAGGTGGCTCTAGTTCCAGTTTCCTGAGAAACCACCACCCTGATTCATAGTATACAATTCCTTTTTTATTAACAAAAATTATTGATTCTTTCAGAATTTAACATCATGCACCCTAATTCTGCTCACTTCCCAGTCCCCCAATATCCTCTGCTCACCCCTGCAGTGCCCCCACAAAAGAAAATATTTTAAAAATCAAACTAAAACAAAGCAAAAACCTCTTCACTCCTCCATCTCTCCTGCTTCTCCAACACCTCTTTACAGACATCGACTTACACCCTGGCTGCTGTAGGGCCACAGACCCAGGCGTGGTCCATGGCAGCGGCCCAGGCCCAGATGTCACCGTGGCCCTGGTGACAAGCAGGCCTCCCACACCAGCCTGCTCTGCACCGCCTTCATTCCTTCCTTTCTGCCTTTCCCACAGCTCGTGAACCACTCTGCTTCTCAGACCTGCTCATCATCGGGTGGGTGGGCCCATGGGTGACTTCTCAGCAGCCTAGGGTTTGAGGGCCTAGGCTGGCCTGTGGGTGGCTAGCACCCACCTGATAAGAATTCCACAGCGTGTAACTCTTTATCTGCATTGCAATATTTGATTTGCAGCTATTGTGCTGAGAATTTTGCATTTATATTCATTAAAGATATCGGTCTGTAGTTTTATTTTCTTATGATGCCATTGCCAGCTTTGGTACCAAGAATGTGTGGGTGCCATAAAATGAGCTCCCTAAGATGACCACGAACCTTTGTTACAAACTTGGCTGGAATGGGTCGCCCAGGAGAATGAGATGCACCTCTGGGTGTATCTCTTAGGTCATTCCAGAGAAGGAAAAGGACCACCCTCATTGAAGAGATGGCATCCCCGTGGGCTTGGAGCTTAAACGGAACGAAAGAGGGAACAGGAAAAAGTCATCTACACATTAGCTTGTTGCTGCCATCTGTGCCATCAGCTCTGAACAAGGAGCCACCACTCCTACAGCTGTCACCACGAGCCACTGCCTGTCATCACCTCCCTGTGTGACGGGCTGTATTCTGTCAGTACTGTGAGCCAATGCAAGCCTCTTCTTCACGAACTTGCTTTTGTGTTTGGCTACAACAATGAGAGAAACAGCTACTCTAGAAGATTGGCACCTGGGAGCAAGGCTGTCTCTGTTGCTACAGCACGGATTCTAATTGGTATTAATGATGAAAATGTGGAGTCAGTTGTTGGGTGCAAGCTGAAGGATCAGAGAAGCAGAGCAGCCACTAGAGTTCTTACCTCTACCAGTGCTCAGAGCAAAAGAGCGGTTCTGTTCTTAGCCTGCCCCCTCAGACTGACTGCCTCAGACTGCAACCTCAGACTGACTGAGCTCCTGTTTCCTCCTGCCTTATATTCCTCTCTCCAGCTCCCTAGTACTGGGATTAAAGGCATGGGATCCCAAGTGCTGGGATCACCTTTGTGTGAGCTCTGTTTCTCTTTTAGACTGGGTCAGTTTCACAAAGCCCAGGGTGACCTTGAATTCACAGAGATCTGTCTGCCTCTGCCTCCCGAGTCCTGGGATTAATGGGGTGTGCCACCACTGCCTGGCCTCTAGTGGCTTAGCTGGTATGGCTAGTGCTGTATTCTGACCCTCAGGCAAACTTTATTTGTTAGACCATAAACAAAATATCACCACATGATAGTGGGAAGCCTGGGCGTATGGTCCATACGCCTCTGGGACTGGTTTGTGGAAAGAATTTGGATGAGTTTGGAAGTGAAGGCAAGGGAAGCCCTAGAATTCTGTGAGCTGTTGCAGCCAGAGAGAGGAAGACCGAGTGCCATTAGAAACGTTGGCAGACAAGGTTCTACTTATGAGAATCTAGAAGAAACGATGAAGCTATCGAGAATGGTGCTAGAGGTCACGCATGCTATGTTCTGATGTACTGGCTGCGTTCCACTTATGTTCTGAAAACTCAAGTGGGGCTGCATTGAAAGCCATGGAGCAGCTTCCTCGATGAGAAGCATGCAGGCTCTGGCAGGGCTTACTGCTCACTGCCGTTACTGAGGTCTAGAATGAGAATTCAAGCAAAAAGTGGACCAGAAAAAAGTGAAAAAACAAAACAAAGCAAAACCAAAAACCAAACTAAGAACCCAAAAACGTGATTTGGAAAGAAAAGGAGTGTGCACCTGGCTACAAGTCACAGACAGCGCGAGTGTGGACGGTGTGACTGCAAATGTTCAAGGGTACGAGTGACGTTATAGCAAATCAGGAACTTTACACGTGTGCCTGAGTCACAAGATTCTACTCAGGGAATAAGAAGATGTGGACACATTCGGTATTAGGAGATGGGCGTAAGCCTTTTGATCAAGGTTAGAACACTGTAGACATGTGTTTAAATGTCAGGTTGACAAAGGGTTGGTTTGTGATGGGTAGTCTTCACTGTCCATCTGTCAGGGTTTAGAATCACCATGGTGACCAACACATACTTCTGGGTGTGTCTTGGGGAATTTTAGAGGAGATTAATTAAGGAAGAGAGAGACCCACAGAGAATGGTTCGAAACCACCACACAAGCCGAGGGGTGGATGGAGCAAAAGAGGAAAAGGAGGAAGTGAACTGAACACGCACACTCATGTGGCTGATCCTTGGCCCATCATTTCATGAGCAAGCAGCTTCCTGTTCCCGCCATTCTCCGAATGCCTTCCTGCCAAGATGGCCTGAAACCCAGAACCAAAGTAAACATCTTCTTGTTTACTTAAGCTTCTTCTTGTCAGGTATTTGGCTACAATTAGAAGAAAAGTAAACTAATATACCTACTCTTGTTATGCAATCTTCAGAAAAAATGTTTTTTTTAATCTTTAAATGTAGATTTCTGCAGTAAGACATGTAGTAAGGGCATCGGCTTTTCTTTGTGGGTAGTTCTTTTTAACTACCCAATCTTTTTACTTTCTATGAGTCTGTTCATCTCAAGGCAGTTTTGGTAGTCATTCTTTACTTTCAACCTATTTATGTTGCAGGATCAAAAGTATAAGTCTTTGTGATAAGATACTTAGATCCATATCCATTTTGACAGTCTCTGTATAACAGATTTCCTGTTGATGTTCAACCAATGACAATTTTCAACTCTGTTATTTTTCTTGTCCTTTCTGCCCCATACCTAGGCACACTGGTGGGAATACATGGGTCCTCTGTCCCTTGGCATTGGTAGAAATTTTGTGCTACTTGGCCCATTCCAGGATCCTTTCGCTCCAACCTCTCCCCTTACCAACCATAAATTCTCAAGCTCTTTGCTGCCTCTAGATATGTGTGGACCTCCTTCGAAGCCTGCCAGGCTCTCCCTAGACACCCTCATTTTGTCACCCATACATCTTACACTGGCTGGTTGTGTGTGTGACATCATTGGCTTCCATCTCTGCAGGTTGCCCATCATACTTGGCTTTGTTTGATTGAAGCATTAAGTCCATTTACAAGTAATATATCGTATTTAATGTGATTATCAATATGGTAAGATTTACATCTGTCATGTTTTCTATATGTTGTATTTTGTTCCTTCAATTCTTACAATATTGCCTTCTTTAACAGTTATGTGGATTTTATAAACACCATCTCTCTTTCTTTGTTGCTTCTTTTACTATCTATTATTTAAGTTACTTTCTAAGTAGTCTCCCCAAAATTGCAATCCACAGCTTAACTTAGAACAACCTAGTTCATTTTAGTATTCTATCAAACCTCACTCCCATGTACTTTCCTTCATTAGGTTGTTGTCATTTAAATTACATCTTTGCTAGGATATGTGATGGCCTATACTGAAATGTTGTATTTTACATGTGAAAGACTCACCAGTGCAGTTTTATAGTTACTGCTCTCCGCTGTTGTGTTTTTACATAAAGTGAGAGAAGACAGATGTTAAAATGAAAAAATACATGCACAGCATCTTTGCCATTATCACTTACTCTTTCCTCATGACTCATAACAGTCCAGGTGAATCCAAGCCACTCTCTACTGTCTAATGGGATGATGGCCCGTTAATATTGGTTATAGAGGACGGCTTTTAGTGATGGAAGATTCTTAAAGTGTTTGCTTGTTTTGGAATGCTTTAACTTATCTTTCATCCCTGAAGAGTAGTTTAGTGGATGTAGAATCCTTGGATAATGCTCTTTTTCTTTCCACTTCTTGAGAGCATCCCACTGCTTTCTGGTTTCCATAGTTCTGGATGAAAAGTTGACTATTAATTTTTATTGTGTATCCCTTGTGCTCAATTTCCTGCTGCTCCGTTTTACGATTTCCTCTTTGTCTTTGACTCTTAGAAGTTTTATTATGATGTGTGTAGAAGTAAATCTCTTTGGATTTTTCTTTCCCACTCAGAGTTCATCTTATATAAAATATTAAATATACAGATTAAAGTTTTAAACTCAAATTTGGGGAGTTTGGGGCTGCTTTGTCTTCGAATATTCCTCCAGTCCTGTCTACATCTTCTTCATCATTGGTCCCACCAGATTTCATGGCTTGAGATGGAACGCATCTACCTGTGATGACTAAAGTCTTCTCGTCAGGCCCGGCCCCCAGGCACATTTAACTGCCAGTTTGACTTCTGTTTTGTAAATATCAAACTGGCATCTCAAATGTATAGTGACCAGAACAGAACCTTGGTTTCCATTCCAAACTTACCTTGAGACAGCTCTCCTCCTCCCTTATCAACAACCCTCGCCGCCTGAACTGAAACATGAGCTCTCTTTCTCTTGATTGCCTATCTGGTCCATCACCAAGAACTGCCTCTAAATTACATCACCCTGCTATTGCCTTCTCTCCATTTCCACAGAACACCACCAGCCAGTTCTAGGTGCTCACAGAAGGGGTTCGTCAACAACTCAGCTTTAAGGGTCTTACCTCTGGAAGTTAAGGTTTGGGAGGTCTGAAGTAGGCCTCAGAAATTTGAATTCTTGTAAACATTTCCCATGGGTTTCTGATGATTGACGAGCATGAAGAGCCTCTGGTCTGCCTAAACCAAGCTGGGCATGAGTCAGCTCCCAAGTGGCTCACTGCAGTGGGGTTTGGGAAGTTGAGCTAAGGAATGAAGTCCTCCTAGGTAGCAGCTGAAAGGTGGATGTAGGGCTTCATCATGGGAGCAGAGGCAGCCGACCAACCGTGTCCCCCTTTCTGTCTGTCAGTGGCCCGCTACCGTGTGACCGTATGCACAGGAGAACTCGAAGGTGCAGGAACTGATGCCAACGTCTACCTCTGTCTTTTTGGTGATGTGGGGGACACAGGGGAGCGACTGCTTTACAACTGCAGGAATAACACCGACCTGTTTGAGAAAGGCAATGTAAGTTGCAGTGATGTGCCGCCCTCCTCCCAGTCCACACCTGCCTTGTCCTCCTGTCTTCCTGGCTCTGTCAAAGTAGAGTTGGTAGTTAGTGTCAGGACCTCAGCAATGGGGTATCATCTGTCTGGATGAGGAGAGTGGGGTCTAGGGACTCCATCCAGGTAGGAACCACTTGAAGGACACAGAACTATCTAGTGGATTGGATCTTTGAGCAAATTTGGCTCGCTATCATTTGCTAACATCAATGGCAGCTACAAGGCTCCTCGTATTATGTAGCCAGAAGCTGGAGAGCCACCGGAGAAATCGTGGTCTCCTACCCATCCCTCAGGTTGGGAAGGACATTGGGTATCTCAAGTGTGTCCTAGAGGACTCAGGCTGGAAGAAAATGGAAGATAATATACATTCTCTGTTAAGTGTGGCAATTAGGGGCAGCTTGTTCCTCTTTCCTCCCCCCCCCCCCACCCCGTCCATGGGTGTGAAAGGACTGAGTCTATTGCTAGCCACAATGCAATGTGTTAGGTATGCCCCTAGGCTACCACAACCATCACATGGGTTTAACCTGCGCCAAAGGGGTCTGAAGCAGTGAAGAAGGCACCAAACAGGTCTAGGGAAAGTCAGCCTTAGGCCACTCACTACACTCTCCTGTGACACACTTCCTTTGTGTCTAAAGTGAGGGAAAGGACGCCTACAGAGGACTGGCTACTGTGGAGATTACGGGGACTGATACACTGTAGGGGTCAGATGTGGTTCACAAGGCACAGTAGGTGCCCAGTAAAGAATCATTGTTTCAGGGACGTGAGCGTGGTGGAGACGTACAGGTGGAGGGGATTTGTAGATTCTGTGCCCTTCCTTCCTCCATTTACCCTTTTCTAAGCACACGAGAGCATTCAAGTAGAGACTCTGAGCTAACTCAAGGATGGGCTTTTGAAGGTTGTGTTGGTGAAGCCCTTCTGAGCAGGAAGCTGTAGGTAGGCTTTGGTCCACTTGGGGAGGGGTAAGGAGACGATGGCTGTGTGTATTTTCTATTTCTGTTCCCTGTAGTAGTGTGTGTGTAGCCATGGAGGAATTACAGCTGTTCCTCTCAGCTCTGCCTTGGAACTTCTGTAGTGTGCTGGTGCTGGGTCTCAGGAGAGACGTTATCTACACGACCTCACTGTCTTTTCTTTCCCAAAGGCCGACGAGTTTACCATCGAGTCTGTCACCATGAGGAAGGTGAGGCGAGTGAGAATCAGACACGACGGCAAAGGCTCTGGCAGCGGCTGGTACCTGGACAGGGTGCTGGTGAGAGAGGAGGGACAGCCGGAGAGCGACAATGTCGAGTTCCCATGCCTCAGGTACACGCACCTTTGTCTTGGCCCTATTACATGGAACAATAAGAAAAATAATGGTTGAGGTTAACAGTTGATGAGAGAAAGAGCTGGCCTTGCAGGAGGTGCGCTGGCCTGAGTCTCTCATTTCTACCCCACCCCTGGTGGACAGAGGCACTCCAGTGCACACCTAGTGCCAACATGATGGTTTTTCTCATGAGAAACAAATGAACAAAACAAAACAACAAAAACAAATATAAAAACTCTGACACGTTCTGAATTTAAGTGTTAGAGGATTAGTTAGATACAGAACGAAATATGGATATAAGTTGCATTTCTATTCTTTTTCTTTTCCCTTTTTTTTTCTTTTCTTTTCTTTTCTTTTTTTTTTTTTTTTTTTAGACAGGGTTTCTCTGTGTAGCTCTGGATGTCCTGAAACTGGAACTTGCTCTGTAGACCAGGCTAGCCTCGCACTCACAGAGATTTGCCCGCCTCTTCCTGAGTGTTGAGATTAAAGGTGTGCACCACCTGGCTGGATTTCTGTTGGAACAGTCTGACCACATTTCTTGCTTGATCACACTATTTCAAAGTGTCTGACTTTGTTTGCATTTCTTTCTCTCAAGAGCGAGGAAGCATTTCTGCACTATTTTTCTGAAGCATTCCTTGCACAACCAGCAGCTCCTGGCAATTCTTAAAGTTTCCAATTAAGGCATTCTACAACAAGGAGCAGTCTCAGTGTTTTGCCAAACCCCAGTGACTCTCATTCACCTGTGCTAATCCCTGGGGGGATGGGACACTGACAGATTAATTTGGGGCCTGAGCCCACACCCTGATTCATTCTTTACCCGAGCTGTGTGACTCTCATGGTGGGGAGGGCAAAATCGTTTTGAGTTATTTTCAATGTGTGTGTGTGTGTGTGTGTGTGTGTGTGTGTGTGTGTAGTATGCACACTCCTGTGAGCTCCAGGGAAAGAGCCATGAAGCTACCAGCATGCTGACATCCGTTTAGCAACATCTCATGGCAAACTAGGTTAGAGCATTTGAAGCTGAAAGGAAATAGCTTTTTAAAACTGTGTCTATTAATACATCCAAGTGTTTGGGTAGCAACAAAGCATGTGTCATGGTTTCCTTTTACCTCTTGGGAGGGGGTGGGGCTAGGTAAATGGAGGGGCATGGAGCAACAGGCAGGATTTTCTGATGGCCGGTGGCCTATCTGCTTCTATCTGTGGTCAGGCAGCATCCCAGCCATCTCTCCTGCAGGCTGTTGTACTTCGGAGCCAGAGCCGGCGCTGTCAGTGACCTTGCCAAGACAGAGAAAGGGAAAGTCCCAATGGTTCGATTCAAGAGACTCTAGCTAGCAGTCTATAGTCCCCAAATCCTCTGTCTCCGATGCTGAGGATGACACCAGGAATCTTCGTGTCTTGAAGTCTCTGCTTCACCTCTCCAGTGTTCTGAACCACAGCCCTAAAGCCTACATAAACGATCAGCATTTTAGTGTTGGCTAATACAAACATGATCCCGGGGAGTGGGAGCCCTTGGGGTCTGGATATAAAATAAGTACGAAGAGATGAGAAAAGCATGGTGTTGTCTCATTGGCCCTGGGAAGGGGTCATTGTTCAGGATACCTGAGCTCTGTGTTAGAAGGAGCAGGGAGGAGGTGGAGCCTTGATTTCTTTATGAGTTATAGGCTCTGGCTTCCTTTAAAGGCTTAAGTGTTGGTTTGAATGCATTAATGACAAACTCAAGTCACCTATAATGCATAGGTGTAACACCAAGAAAAATTAAATTAAAAGGCTTGGTATAATTGAATCTAGAGAGAGCCCAGTTTGAATTCTTTACTTCTCCCTCCTGGGGTCTTCTGTGCTCCCTGTCTGCTGTGTGAGTTTGAATCTGCACCTGCTTGGATACTTGTGAACTTGTCTGTTCCTGGCTCTGTGTCTTCATGTCCCTAGCAAGGGCTTTGCTCTCTCTTTACTGAACAGCACAGAACGTATCACATGGGGGGAGGGATGAGGAATATTGAGTTGTACAAGGATTAAGTCATTTATCCCAGCTGACCCAGACTACAAACAAACACTATATCCAAATGCCACTTCTGGCGTTTGCGGTGGGTATTCATTTTATAAGGTGGCTTTCAGCCCATTTTCTGTTTTCAGCAAATAATTACCATAACATACTTATATATAAACTCAGATATATTACTCTTGGGCCAGTGGCTTGGAAGAGCTGATAATTTAAGATTACAGTTGTGCATAGCTTGGGTTGTAAAATCTAATGGGAAATCCAAGGCAGTTGAGGTTGGTTGTTATATTGTTTTCTTAAAGGTAAGTTAAGCAAACAGGCTGTACACAATAGGGCCACAGTCTCAAGTGACCTCAGGGTGTATTGTCAACCCTGCCTGTGAGGGCCAGCAAAAGTTACAGTCTCTTAGAATGGAAGAGATATTTCTTATTATAATATTGAATATTGCCTCATCACAGGCTTAGGAAGCTCTGCCCTCTCAGGGCCGTGAAGGAATGGGCTTTAAAGAAAAGCACCAAGCCATAAAGAGGGAGATATGTGGCCAAGACAAAAAATGTCTTGGTCTCTGCATTTCTCTAACACAAAGCTCTTAAAGTTTTTCCTCTCGTGGTCCCTTTTTGTGCAAGAAATTTGTATATGATCCTGGGTGTCTAGGTCCATAATATAGCTATACAAAGTAAACATTTATGGACAATAAATCACAAAGAAATCTGTTATAAGATGACTCTTTGTTATACAAATAGTTTTACCATTTATTAGAGACAAAAATAAAAAATTTTAATTAATTATTTTGTTTTAAATTAATTAACTATTTTGCTAATGAAGTGCCCATGCTTATTGATTTTACAGAAAAAAAAGTTAAATATTGGCTGAACATTTGATTCTGCAGGATGTAGAGTGCCTTCAATATTTTTCAGAATCGACTGATATCTTGATTTTTGTTTTTTTATTAAAAATATTTACTTTCCATTTTATATACCAACCTTTATTCTTCCTCTCTCTCTCCTGCACCCCACTTTCTCTCTTCCCATCTCCCATCCACTCCTCAGAGAGGGTAGGGCCTTCCTTCCTTGGGGAGTCAACAAAGTCTGGCATACCAACTTGAGGCAGGACCAAGTCCCCCTCATCACCCCCCACCCCGCTACATATCAAATATCTTAATTTGATTTTCTAACTGGCAATGATGATAACTCTGCTTTGCATGAATAGATAGTACAAAATGGCAGAAGGATGTTTAGGATCATTTCAGAAATTGTTGGAAATTCTGTCTTAATCCCAAGGCAACATTTATTTGATAATCTTTTAAGTCAAACTCAAGCCAGAAATTCAAACAATTATAAAAAAACCCTAAATATTCTAACATAATTTAATACAGAGATATACTAACTTGGCATTTCCTGAGGAATGGCAGTAGGAATTATTAAGTATTAAAGGTCTTTGTGTTCCAAAATGATACTTTGTGTTTCTATAAGAGCAGAAAAAAATGTACATACAATGTAAAACACTGTAATTCATAACATAATATAACATAACATAAGTCGTGAATCAGGGCCAAAGAGCTTCAGGTTGCATTAGTGTTACATGTAACGACACGTGCAGGAAAAGCGTGCATGCTGCATGCTTTCTCAGAGCCAAGTGAAGTCACCCACACAGCACAGGCAGGCATGGCCACCTTGGATTTACTTTGTTTCTTGAACTAAGTTTGGATTGTTGTGCACCAGAACCTCTTTACTGCTGCCTGAATTCCACAGTTCCCACATTCAGCTCCACGGCTCTCTCTAGGTCATGCTCCACAGTTTAAGAAGTCAGATCCTAGAGAACGGTGATTGGCCCTGGGTTACAAACCAGCCTGCCTATGGGACATACACAACTCATGCTTACACAGTAGGCTTGTTCTGCAGGCTTGGCGGTATTCCCCATGTCTTCCTCTGGGGGACAGCCGACAGAGGGCTGGAGCCACTGCTCAGCGTGACATCTTGAGTCATAGATATCAACTCTGAGTCCTGAAAACCATGGACTTACCTTTTCCTGAGGTCAAATCTCATCTGTCTTTGATGATTCCAATTCAACTTCTTCACCACAGGTCCTTCCCCTTTCTCTAAATCTTTACAGCACTTCCTTTGTCCAGCCTCACCCTTGGTGCCTCATCCAGTCCATCCATCATACTCCTGGCTACAGCAGCCATCAGATCCTGTGCTCTGTCCTTGTTCACCCTCATTAACCATCAGCTCTGTCTCTCACTTGCTGTATTCTGTCTTCATGGGCCTTTCAGGAACGCTTGAACTTCCATCCCAGGATACGCTTTTCCTTTGGGATGCTCCCCTCTCTTTCCCTGGCCCACATCTCATATCATCTTTCCTATTTCAGCCAGCAGTCAGCCTTCTCCAGAAAGTTTTCCTCTGGTCTGGGTTGGAATACTTGGCTAGGAGATCCCAAAGACCCACTTTCTCTGGCTGAACTCAAAACTCTGGGCCTCCTGGTGACTCAGCATGGGGGCCGTCATGGTTGGGGTGTCTGCCTGTTCCACTCAAAGAACTAACACCCCACCCCATTTCTCCCAAGGTGGCTGGATAAGGATAAGGATGATGGACAGCTGGTCCGAGAGTTGCTACCCAGTGACAGCAATGCCACGCTCAAGAGTGAGTTGTCCCAACGGCCAGGTGATGGGTGTCCCCTGGGTATAACGGTTGCCTTTCCTCAGCGAAACAGGACCTAGACCTTCAAAGACACACATCTTCACTTTATTTCATGAAAGCAGCACAGGGTGGTGGAGAAAAATGGCACTGATGGAGGTCTGGAAACTTCTCATGTGTCTGTGCTTGAACACCCAGTCCAAACCTGGTCTTGGTGTTAGGCTCTGAATATGGGTTAACAGAGTGATAAGAGCAATAAAACCAGCCAATGGCACCAAGCCCAGGGACCCCTGCTTTGTGAGCAGAAATGCATTTGAAAGGGGCTGTTAAATGAGGACTTTTAAACTGCTGAGCATTGTCCTGGAGCCCTGGAGTATCCCTTGCTAGTGATATGTGCTCAGATGCTGCGGTCTGAGTGTGTGCTTTGGATAATGTTTAAAAGAGACACACCTCCAGAGCCCAACAACGCAACACTCCCTGCTTCCTGAGTGTCACTCATCTGAGCCCTGCCATAACTCCGAAAAGAGGCAGAGCTAACGTTGTCCTTTTGTCAGATGGGGAAACCAAGCCTGGAAGACGTAGATGCTAATACTTACCTTTCCTAAGGTCAGATCACACAGTTGAACTAGAATGTCTAGTGTAGCGCCCAGCATCACAGAGCCTAAGCACTGGAAAGGAGCTCACGAGAAGCCACCCATGTTTGTGATAAGGGGACACTCCGTGACCAGAACACTCAGGCCTGCAGTTGCTGATGGAACTGGGATCAGTTCCCAGAATGTCTCTGCCTTAAATGGCTGTCCTTCCCCCCTCAGCAGGCTCTCATTTCACCACGTAGAGAACCCACCCTTCTGCACTCCTAGTTGGAGAAGAAGGCTTCTGGTTCCTGCTCTGTCTTTAAGCAGCAAAGTGATTTGTTTCTCCCAGTGCCCGCAGATGTCTCTGGTAGAGCCGAGCTGACAGGTGGCTGCAGATGCCCCCAGGCATGGGGCCTGGCTTACTTTCTCTAGACTGTGTTCCAGTAGGAAAACCCTGCAGGAGCAATGAGTGGCGGGCCTTGAACTCTCTCTTCTTTGTCTAAGAAACACACCTGGATCCTGCCTGGACAACTAAAGCTTGGCTGCTGTTCTCCCACAACTTATCCTGCCCGCTGGTGTTCTTTATCCCTGCACACAGGCTGGTGCAGAGATTTCTGGGAGATAAAATGAGATAGCATTGCATGGTGTCCTATTAGGGGAGGGAGCAGCTTTAAATAAACACCAAGGATTTGCTCCTGGAAGGTGACTTTATTGTCGCCGTCTCGTGGCAGGCACCTGACCTTCTGAGCTCTACATCCCTTGCCTGTAAGGTTGGGAGGAGAGTACTTAGCAATAATAGCATAGAATGTGTGCCCAACGTTGTAAGTACTGGGATGCTCCGGTGCCTTTGGCACCAGTTCCTTGCCCATTAGAAGCTGGATGGGGATTTCTGGGGATGCTTGGAGTCTCTGGAGTGTTGGTGTTTTTGCTTAAAACTTACTACTCTGAGCACCTTCACCTCTTACAGAACAGGAAGAGGCAGGGCCCTGGTCTTATAGATGAGGGGGCTCCACAGAGATGGAGGGAGCCCCTGCTACCAGTTATAGGATTGGGACTCCAGGCTCCAGTGTCCTGACTCCTAGCCTGGGTCTTCCCTGGATGAAGGTTGTCCCCCCCCCTTTCCAACACCTCGCTCCTTGTACAACCGGCGCTAACTTCCTGTCTCTCTCTGATTGGCATGCTCAGACTTTCGCTATCACATCAGTGTGAAGACCGGGAATGTCTCCGGGGCCAGCACAGATTCTAAGGTGTACATCAAGCTCTATGGAGAGAAATCTGACACCATCAAGCAAGTTCTGCTTGTCTCCGACAACAACCTCAAAGACTACTTTGAACGTGGCCGAGTAGATGAGTTCACATTGGAGACACTGAACATTGGGACTGTAAGTATCTGTCCCAGAATCAGGTGATATCGTCGCCATGTTCCTACATTGGCCTACGCATGTCCACATTCACATTCACATCTGCACTGATGCGCACAAGGGTGAGCCCATTTTGAAGGAAAAGAACTGCCTGCTTAGAGGTTACTAGTGAGGCATTTAGTTTCTCCCGGGGCCAGAGCAGCTGCAGATAAATAAGCAATTTTGCTTTTAGAACATCTTTGAGGCTGTAATACACATTTTTAGTAACTTTACCCCCAACATTTTACCTGTGTTCCAGGATTACAGATGGAGCATGGAGCTGGAGAAGGGGACACTGGATTTAGGGAGGGGAAAGAGAGGAGGGAGAACCAAAGAGAAGGGATGACAATATTTCCCAGTTCCAGATTTGACTGTGCCTCTCCGAGTGTCACATGATGAGCCCTGGGGTGGGGCACACCCTTTGCAAGCTCGTCAGTCTGCACTCCAGGGAAGGATCCTGTGGCAGTCATCTATCCCTTGAGGTTAACGAACTTCTAACATACTTATCTTTGAAGTCAAATCAATAATTGTGAAATGACAATTTGATTCCCTTTACTGAAGGATTTTTGGGTGTCTAAGGGGAGGGGGAAGGGGATTTTCAGTAGAAGGCCATGGAGACTTCTCATGTTGGTGAAACTCCCTCAGTGAATAGTGTGGCCAAGAGCTTGGGAGCCCACCATTTCCACCGACTTGCCATGTGCAAGTTATCTAACCTTGTCTTCCTCAGTTTTCTCATTCCCAGTGATGGAGATGCTGTGGGGATTATTATTAGCATTGACTATGTAAAGAAGACCCACACACTTATAGTCAGGGCTCAGTATATACTGCTAAACAATTGCTCCACCTCCTGTCCCAAGGGATGTAGAAGTGAGTGGCAGTCCCCGCCTTTTGGGAGCTCCCAGTCATGCCCGACAACAGACAGCTGCCCTTGTCGTAGCTCTTCTTTATTCTCTCCCTGGAACTGCGGAAGTCCCAGCAGCACAGAGAAACACTGACGCTCTCCTCTGCCTAGTCGGGCGTTCGGAGTGCTCCCAGGCTTTATAAACGGAGCTGGTTTTCTCCTAGCAGACTCAGGAGCCTGTGCCCCACAGACTAAACTGTGGCAGCTGTGACAGTGTTTCATCAAAGGGGCCCTTAGTATGTGTGAAAGCAAAAGCCAGGACTTGGGTAGGTGATTTTCTAAATATGGACTTTGGGCACCAGGCATAGGTAGGGTTACTCTCCACCCCAAACCATTACAGAGAAGAAGTCAGGCCTGGAAGAGTTCTTGGAGGCCATCTGCTAATTCCATCTATGTGAAAATTGGCCCATATACAGCATTCCCACAACAACAAAAACTGTTAAGCCCTGAGAAACCAAATGCGCATAAGGACGATGATGGGGCCACCTGCGCTCTCAGGCCTTTGCCTACAGGCAAAGATGTGCCCGTGTCAAATAAGTGACTACAGACGGTTAATGGACAGAGAACAGTGGTCCTTGGGTCCAAGAGTAAAAGGAGGGTGAGATACAGAAGCACCATGTTGGGAGAGGTTGTCTTACCTACAGGAAGGGAATGACAAGGAAGCGATGCAGAAATGCGCACACTACCGCAATACTTCAAACCGAAGTAAAGCAGCAACAGCTGTTAGATGTGCCGAGCAGTTCACTGCTCCTGTAGCCACAGCCTCATTTTGAAGGACCTAACCGATTCCACAGTTCTTCCCAGCTCTACACCCTACTTGCTTCTCACAGCTGACCTTGAAATTGAGTTCAGCTGAGGAGGAGGGGGTGGAGCCTCTGGGTAGGAAAGTACCACCTGAGTAGGCAGTTCCTGATTCCCAGATTACCTGGACAAGCCAGATCAGAGCCTCTCCCAAGGCACCGGAGGACCCAGTGTGTGTGTGTGTGGGGGGGGGGATTTTTCAGAGAGATGGAGGCGGAGGCTTGAATATTCCTGCACACCACTGTTCACACTCCCTTCTGGAGTTTCCTTCCAGATCAACAGGCTGGTGATCGGGCACGACAGCACAGGCATGCATGCAGGCTGGTTCCTGGGCAGCGTCCAGATCCGTGTGCCCCGCCAAGGCAAGCAGTACACCTTCCCTGCCAACCGCTGGCTGGATAAGAACCAGGCGGATGGGCGTCTGGAGGTGGAGCTTTACCCCAGCGAGGTCGTGGAGATTCAGAAACGTACGGAAGAGGCTGTGTGGGCCCTTGACATCTCCGTATTCCCTGGTCCAATGAGGGAGGAGGAATAATGGAATCAGTGGGAGGAGGAGTCAAAGGAAGAAGACAGGCCATGTGGTGACTGAGTCTAATCTCCCTGTGGTGTGGAAGAGAGACATGGGTGGGAGTGGGAGCAGGGAGTTCCTGTTGTCCCTAGTACTGTGGGTCTGGAAGGCAACAAGGGCTCATTCCACAGATGGCAAGGATGAGGATCCAGTGGATAGAACTTTTGTTTAGGAAAACTATAGAAAAAGGGGATGTGTATATTCTCAACCCTGGGCAAAATTTATGGCATAACCTACATCTTTCTTTAGGAAAACTAGCTGAGGAGGTTGGCCTTTTCATTTTAAATGTATATTGAGTTTTCTCCAGCCAGTCCTACCTTGGTCTTTGTGAAGGTCGCTGTTAACAAAACAGACCAAAGTCTATCCTTGTGAGGGAGTGAGCAGATTGCCTTATAGGGAAGCGAGAACCCTAGGCTGGATGGAACAGGGTGAGAGGGGAGGGTGAGCAGACCGGCTTGGTGAGCATCTTCTTCTGAGAAGCTAAAGGTCCTGGCCCTGTCTTCCGAGAACCGTGATGTGAGCCCTCACTGCAGCAGAAGGAGATGGGCCTGCTGAGCAATCAGGGACAGCTGGGCTAGGGTCCCCAGCACTTACTGGGGAGCGAGGTGTGGTGTGTGCATCTGCAGTCTCAGTGCCGAGTGGGTTAGAGAGAGAAGAGATGGCTGGACCCTGGAGCTCGCTGGCCAGGGAGTCAAGACTAAGTTGAGAAGCTCAGATTTCTGTGAAAGGCCCAGTCTCAAAAAATGAAGGTAGAAAGAGAGGATGACACTCCATGCACACACACACACACACACACACACACACACACACACACACACACCTAACTTTACCTAAAAAGAAATCCTGATATTCTTTTCCACCAAGTCTCAGTGTACTCACATCAGTGGACACAGAGTGCCACAGTTCTTTAGGAAGACACAGCTACTCTGTTTGCAGTGCCCTCTACTGCTCCCTACCAATGACATGCTTCCGCCACCCTCTAATACCAAAACATGCACAGCTTTTCCTGTGCAGGACCATGTATTGATGTATTCTGAAAGGCGCTTATATTTAAATGAGCGCTGTCATCCCCACCTCTTGTCCCTTCCTCAAATGAAGGAAAAAAAGATGCTGTTTTTGCTTCTTGTCCTGTGGTATCTGCCTAGTATCAGTAGCTTTATAATTTAATTTATTTTTTTGTTATAGTATTGCAGTAGTATGGTAGCGGTACTGTACAGTATTATAGACTATATAATGTGGGATGATCACAAACTAATTGCTTTGCAGCTCTGTACCCTGGAAGCTCAGTACTAATGTGCTGGCATCTGGTGGGAGTCCTCTGGATGCCTTCTGTCACGGCAGATAGGGACAGAGAAAGAAGGGGACACACTCAATCTCAGCCAGAAGGCCTGATCACTTCTTAAGCTTCTGCATCTTATAATCACAGCTAGATTTCAGTGTGAGTCTTAGCGGGAACAAGTATTCAAACTACAGCAGGCAGGCAGATGGTAGAGAGTGCCAGCCATTGCACGGTCCCCCTCACTCCTGGCCTCCAAGGACGCATGTGCTGCAGTCAGTGACGTGATATGACAGTCGATTGTATAGGTTTGCCCTTTACACAACCTACTCAATTCCTCTAAACCCAAGCTTGTCCATCTGCAGACTGTTGGCTCATGGTACTGGGGAGGTTGCAGAAGGTGATACCTGTGAAGGGCCAGGCATGCGGGATGGGCTTGGGAAGCGCAGGTGGGCAGGGCTGGGGAAGTGTTTGCTGCTCTTACTAAATGCCCCTTTTCTCCCTTATGTGTCCACCTAGTGGTCCACTATGAGATTGAGGTCTGGACGGGGGATGTGGGCGGCGCAGGCACCACTTCCCGAGTCTATGTGCAGATCTACGGCGAAGAAGGCAAGACTGAAGTACTCTTCCTCTCCAGCCGCTCCAAAGTTTTTGATCGAGCATCCAAGGACATATTCCAGGTGTGTGAGAGTGCAGGCTATGGGGGTGCCAGCAGAGACTGGCGGTCACTGTGGCGGCGCCCGTGCCCTGGGTACACCCACTGGAGAACAGGCTGCCTCCCTCCAGTTGGATGGAAGGTGTTACCAGGAGGACAGGTTGAACTAAATTCTGTTGCGTTCCTGGGAGACCCCTGGAAGCAATGAGCTGAGTGTAGAGGTTTGAACTGGGAAGGAGAAAATGTGGATGCACATCCATGGTCCACCTCGTGCCCATGAATGGTAACTTGTTTCTTGGACCTGAGTTTGGGGTCCTTCCTGGTCTTGTACTTGCGTTGCCTGGTGATCTTTGAGGAAACGTACTACCTCATCCACACCCCCAAAGCAGTCAAACCAGCCTTTGGGAGTGGGTGTGTTCTCGGAGATAGTTTTCTCATGGAAGTTCAGTCAGGGATTCCTGATACACTGTCTGCAGTGGCTTGTTCTTATTTCGTCGATGATGGCACCAGGGCTGGGTTCCTCTGCCTACTCCCTGTCTATAGCTCTGACTCTGAGCTTCTCCCAGGCTGGTGACAAGTCCGTATTTCTCAGGCAGGCTCCTGGGAAGTGGCAGAGTTTACTAATGAGTTTTTAATGTCTTTGAGCCTCCTCTCTCCACATTGCAAGTCTTTGACTAGAAGGAAAAAATGATGTAGATGTGAGCCCATTGCTGGTAATGGGGAGGATGCAGAGGCCACTGGGTATTTTATGCTGGATATGAAAGCATTCATGTGTGTATGTATGTATATGTACAAACACATGCGTGTGTATCTGCAGACATGAGTGCATAGGAAGCATGTTCATGCTGGGTGTTCCATGGTTGACCACAAACACCTTGGTCTTCAATGAAGAGCTTTCTCCAGTGCCCAGGAAAGGCCCTGAATCGGAGCCAGCCAGGGTCACGAATGTCTGGAACATTACAGGTATAGGCCTTTATGGGTTCCTATGTCCTCCTACACTGCTGACAAGCCCAGGCCTATGTGTTGACCTGTTGGGACCTCCATGGCTTCCTCATCAGTATTACCAGTTTGTCATTACTGCCTGGTTGGCTTCATAGTCCCCATAGCAGTGAAAAGAGCCAGGGTCAGATACGCAGTCACAGGAATATAACTGAGCCAACAGTTCCTATCCCCTAAATAACAAAGAAAGAGAAATTCCGCTTTACATAGGCCCTGGTCACCATCTTGCTTAATGATTTCCTGACAAAGGTGGGTTGGCTCCAACCACTGTGGTTTCCTGAACATGAAATCGGGAGAGCTGTGTTCTCATCTGGGTCTGGCATTAAAGTGCATGACTCTGACAGCCTCAGGCCTCTGATCGTTGGTGCTCAAATGGGCTAACAGGTGGAACTAGACTTTGAAAAGAGTTGAGCGTGAAGATGAACTCAATCTCAAGGTGCTCAAGAGAGCTAAACACACTTCGTGTTGCACTCCCCTCAAAGTCTGAACCCCAGCTCCCTCTTCCTGAGACTGTGGAACTCAGGACAGAGTGACAATGGATCTGAGGCTGACTCACTGTGCCCTCGGCCCATGGAAAGAGACTCCAAAGGGTGGTCTTTGTCCTTAAGAGGAGCCCATGGCTTGTATTAATTTATTTTCTCATTACTGTGACAAAATACTGGAAAACTCAGTGTAAGGACAAGAGGATTTGTTTCAGTTGATGGTTTGAAAATGATGGGGTCCATCATGATAAGGAAGGCATGGGGGCAGGATTGAGGCAGCCGGTCACGTCATATCTATAGTGACAAAATAGAAAGCAGCAGTGAATGTGGCCGGGCTCTAAGACTGTGAGGTCTACTCCTGCCTTGCCTCTAAAGGGTTCGCAGCCTTCAAAACAGTGCCACCCTCTGAAGACTGGGTGTTCAGACACAGGAGCCTGTGGGGGTCATTTCATATTCAAACCTCAGCGTAGCTCTGGAGCACCTCCCTGGCAGGATAGGACCAGGGCCAACTACATCCTGGGCCCCGTTTGAGCTGAAGGGTCTGTGCGACTGGCAAGGTTGGGAACCTTGGAGAAAATGTTTGAGGACTTTGTTTATTTGATATGTTACAAAGGAGAAACATGTTTCTTTGTTTATTGCTAAATGTATCTTCCTAATAGTGACCACACCGAAGGCTCTTTCTGTGTTGTGTTTGTTTGTTTGTTAGGTTGTTTTTGTTTTTTGAGGCAGGGTTTCTCTGGGTAGCCCTGGCTCTCCTAAATTCATTCTGAAGACCAGGCTGGCCTCCAACTCACAGAACTCCCCCGCCAATGCTTCCAGAGTGCTGGGATTAAAGGCCTGTGCCACAGCCTCCAGGCTCTGTCTGTGTGTGTTTAGGGTCATAATGAGGCCCAGGATTATGGATAGGTTGGAGCTGGAGGTGAGAAGGGACTAAGGGAAATCCTAGCATTGTGAGGGAGCTGTGTGAATGAAGACATAGGAGGAAGAGTAGGGGCTAAAGAACAGGGAGATTGATGCCACAGGAGTAGAAAGAAATGTTTTTCCTTAAACCTGGGGAAGGGCCAGGCACAGTGGGGGAGCAGGAACTTTCAAGCTTCTGAGTGGGGGCCCAGACCTCCCTGCAGTGCCACACAGCACTGAGAGAGGCTGGGAGGACGGCAGGGGCCATGTCAGCCACTGCCCTGCACTTTACACAGCTGGAAGCGGCAGATGTGGGTGAAATCTACAAGATCCGCCTGGGACACACGGGCGAGGGCTTTGGGCCCAGCTGGTTCGTGGACATGGTGTGGCTGAGGCACTTGGTGGTGCAGGAGGCAAACCTGACACCCGAGGAGGAGGCCCGGAAGAAGAAGGAGAAGGACAAACTGCGGCAGTTGCTGAAGAAGGAAAGGCTGAAGGCCAAGCTGCAGAGGAAGAAGAAGAAGAGAAAGAAAGGAAGTGATGAGGAGGATGAGGGCGATGAGGAAGAAGAGTCCTCGTCGGAGGAGTCCTCGTCGGAAGAGGAGGAAGAGGAGGAGACAGAGGAGGAGGAAGAAGAGGAGGAGTTTGGGCCAGGGATGCAGGAGGTGATTGAACAGTACAAGTTTGAAGTTAACCGCTGGCTGGCCCGGGGCAAGGAGGACAATGAACTTGTCGTGGAATTGGTCCCAGCCGGTCGACCTGGTCCTGAGCGTAAGCCTGGGAAAAAAAAAAAAAAACTTTGGGGGGGGGGATATTTCTCCTAAAGGGATCAGGGAGGGGGCAGGGTGACTCAGTGTCCCTCAGGTAGAGACTAAGTAGGTGGAATCCTACTGTGGTCCATAAATACCTCTCCTGACTTGCACATGGAAAGTAACCATTGACCCGCCTGTTTGGAGCTAAACCTTACCCTTGACCAGGGGAAACACTGGCTTTGGGAGGGGCTTGTCACACATCTTGATAGATGGGGGTAAAATAGGAAGGTTGCTGGGGTCCAATGGCTCTGGATTTCATGGCAAATGCAAGCATTGGGTGGGAGGAGAATAAGTTGGTATGGTCATAGCAGTGGAACCTTCCTGCTTCCAGGGTCTCCCTGGGTCCAGGGGCCTGGGACACTGCTCTATCTTGTGGCCCCGGTGTTCTCAACGCTGCATTTTTCTGTGTCTCCAGCCAACACCTACGAGGTCCAGGTGATCACAGGGAACGTGCCCAAGGCTGGCACTGATGCCAACGTCTACCTGACCATCTACGGAGAAGAATACGGGGACACAGGGGAGCGGCCTCTGAAGAAATCAGACAAGTCCAACAAATTCGAGCAGGGCCAGGTAGAGTGAGCACTTTCTGGCCCCTGGGTGGGTGAGAACCAGATATGGAATCGTTTTTGCCCACAGCAACCTCAGCCAGTATCTTGTCCGCTGTGTGTCTAACAGGGTGTTACATTCAGCCCAACGAGGCCTGGCTGCAGCTGCCCTTCTGTAAGTAGCAGTATTTTGTGGAGAGTTATGAAAAGGCTAGAGGCAGGTCCCCGCAAAGGAATCCCATAGGGTAGTTGGTCCTCAGGGTCAGTTAGAGAATACTGTATTCAGACGCTGTGAACTGAGTTTAGAAGCTAGATGTATTTCTATCTTTTGTGTGCAGGTCACTTGCATGTATGTCTGTGTAATGCATGTATTCGATGCCCACAGAGGTTAGAAGAGCGTGTTAGATCCCCCGGGACTGGAGTTATAGGCAGCTGTAAATGACCATGTGGGTGCTGGGAATTAGATCTTGTCTTCTAGAAGAGGGGCAAATGCTCTTAACTGCGGAGCTATTTCTCCAGCCCTTCAGTTTGAGGCCAGTTTCAACTATATAGTGAGACTGTCTCACAAGACAAAGCGGTGACACTCTGGGAGGCTTGGTGGACAGAAATGATTTAGTCTGGTCTGGAGAGTGTGGTGGAGCTGTGTGACAGGGGCAGAGGGATTCCTGCCATGACCCTGAAAGAGTGGTCATAAAGCCTGATGCTTCTTCCCAGTAAGAGAAGTCATGCATGACATGCATGCCCCTCACTCTTCCAGTAATAAGGGAAAGGCATGGAAATGAGGGCCGAAGAAAGCTGTTCTCTTGTTCTTCAAGATTTTACAAATCCACCTGTCCCTCCCTCCTCTCTTCCTCGTGTTCTTGACCCTCCCTCCAGACCAGGTTCTCTTGTCAACACAGGAAGGGACAATAAATAAGATCCGCTAAAATACTTTCCAGCTCATGCCTCGAGCTGTTCCCTTTCTACCCATGTTTTCTTTCAGCATCCCTCCCATGATTAAGTACTGCGTTTTGTTTCTGCATCTCAGTGCCTTATCTTGGAAAGTTATCGCCATTGTATTTCTGGATTGGAACATTCCTGTAGAGGACAGGCTGGTAGAGTTGTTGCAGTTGGTGTTAATACTAGTTGCATGTTGGATAATAGCACAGCCATGTGACATTTCAGCTGATAATGAATGGCGAATGTGATGTGGTCCCCTACGAGTATACCACCTATACTAGCTATAGCTAGCGGCATTGAACCATCTCAAATTATGTGAACACACAGTATGATGTTTGCATAGTGAACTTACCTAGCAATGTGTTTCTCAGAACATTATCTCTATTCTCAAGTACTCACGACTGTATTGTGTTGAAGTTAACACAAGTTTGATCACTGCATGATGGTAAATGAGAATGTCCTTGTTATTAGGGACCCACATTGAAATATTTAGGGGTCAAGGATCCTAGTATCTACCACCTACTGTAAACTGTTCCAAAAAAAAAACAGACAACATACAAGAGAGACAAAATGGAGTAATCCAACTAATGTTGTATATATAGGGGCAACATCTAAGAGAAGGTGGGCCACTGTTTTATCTATTTCTGCAAGGTTTCTGAAGGTTTTGAATTTTTTTCCAAAATAAAGTGGTTTTTAAAGATATATCCAAAAAACCCCATCCACTTACTGGGTCTCCATTTTATCTCCTTCCTCTGATGCATGTGGTGACCCACAGATGTTTGTAGGCCATAGAACATATGGCTTATATTCCATTCATCTGCTGCCTAAGTGAGGGCTGTGTCCAAATATTCTATTTTGTAGTCTCCTTGGATTTGCTCAGGAAGGATCATGGAGGGTGTTCAATACAAACAGGGTTGAAAGAGATTATACACATGTGTACACTGGGAATAAGATCTCAGTGTACCCTTCCCACACAAGCTCATCAAAAATATGAAATCCAGCTGGGCGCTGGAGGCACATGCCTTTAGTCCTAGCACTTGGGAGGCAGAGGAAGCTGAATCTCTGTGAGTTCAAGGCCAGCCTGGTCTACAGAACTACTTCCAGGACAGCCAAGGCTGTTGGGTGAGACTGCTTGTTTGTTTCCCAGCCACGTAGACTCCCAAAATAATCCCACAGAAATCTGTGTTAACTGCAATGCTATTCAGTCAATAGCTTAAGTGTATTTCTAGCTAGCTCTCACATCTTAAATCAACCCATCTTTATTAATCTGTGCATCACCACAAGGTGATTACCTACTGGCAAGATTCTGATGTCTGACTCCTCAGGCAGCAGCTACATGGTGTCTCACTGACTCTGCCTTCTTTCTCCCAGCATTCAGTTTAGTTTTCCTGCCTAGCTCTATTCTGCCCTATCACAGGCCAAAGTAGCTTCTTTATTCATTAACCAATAAGAGCAACACATATACAGAAGGACTTCTAACATCACAAGGCCACACAAAAGAAACCCTATCTTGAAACAAAAACAAAACACAACAACAACAAATGTGAACTCCAGCTCTCTTCTCTTCTGCTTCCCTCAAAGTCACTGTCTTTCTCCTTCCTTTATCTTCTTTAATACAATCAATGCAAGTGAGAAGATGTCCCTGTAGGCCTGGGTTATAATGCAGCAGTGTAAGAATTGGGCATCGCAGTACACACCAGAAACCTTGGCGCTTGGGAGGCAGAGGAGGGAGGATGACAAGGTCAGGATGAGCCTAACAACCCCTGGAGCTCAAAAACCCAAAAACTATGGCGCTAACACCAGAAGATGTACTTTCCACATCCTAGCTCTAGTTGCTTTGGGTTTTAGGGTCTTCCTTTGGGTGCTCAAGGGACTAGAGCTGAGGGCAGCATGGGGTGCAGTTGGGGATATGTGTTACCCCTCTGAGTCATGCTTTCTCTATTTCTAGACAGATACCTTTACCATCTACGCCATTGACCTGGGGTCTCTGACCAAGATTCGGATTCGCCATGACAACACAGGCAACAGACCAGGCTGGTTCCTGGACAGGGTAGACATCACCGACATGAATAATGAGATCACGTGAGTAGGAGTTGAGGGGAGGGAAAGGAGGTTATGCCTGGCACTAAACTAGCCCTGGAGAGAGGACTGGGTACTGGAGTTTGATGTCTGAGGGTGAGGGTGGGCTGGCTAAGGACAGGATGACCGTAAGGAATCAGGGTGAGCATTGCCTCTCTTCTCTCCCTCCCAGAAGTTCCAGTCCTGTCAGATAACAGCCCTGTAGAACACACCCTTCAGCAGTTCACCCCCAGCTCTCCATGGAGAAATAAACTTAGAGCATCTGGTTTTAATGCTCTAGGGGCCAGAGATCAGCAGCACTTCCTAAAAGGGCCATGTAGAAAACTTTTCCAGTTTTTCACAGCATTCAATCTCTGTAAAAGACTCTCTACTGGGAAACTGCATTTAGCCCAACTTCAGAAGTCCCCACAGTCCACAACAGTCTCAAACTTGTTTCTAAGTCCAAAGTCTCTTCTGAGATGCATGGCAATCTCTTAACTGTAATCCCTTGTAAAAATTAAAATAAAAAAACAGATCACATACTTCCAACACATGGTACAGAGCATATATTACCATTCCAAAACTCGAGGAAAGGAACATAGAAATGCTAGATCAAAGTAAGAGCAAAAACCAAGTGGGAAAATGCCAAACTCTTCATCTCCATGTCTGATGTCAAAACACTCTTCAGAGCTCAAACTCCATTCAGGTTTGACTGTAGCACACTTCTTTCTCTTGGGCTGGTTCCACTCCCTGTTAGCAGCTCTCCTTGGCAGGTATCCCACAACTCTGGCATCTCTAACATCTTGGGGTCTCGAAGGCAATTCAGGCTTCAACTTCACAGCTTCACACAATGACCTCTCTACTAGGCCTCTGTTCAGGGACACCCCTGACACATGCCTGGCCTCAGTGACTTAGCCTCAGTGGGGCTAAGCTAGCTGTGCAGGAGCCAGGCAGGATGAAAAGCAGGCCTGCCCGCAGCCTCATATTACACCTTTCTTCTCACCTTAACTCTAAAGCCAGAATCATGTGGCCAAAGATGCCAAGTTCTGCTGCTTATTGGGGCTGGAACATGACTCTCATTCAATTACATCTTCACCAGCCTTCTGTCCTTTGCTGCCTAAACTTGGCTGTTCTTGAACTTGCTATGTAGACCAGGCTGGCCTCAGACTCGGAGATCCACCAGCCTCTGCCTTCTCAGGGCTGGGATTAAAGGTGTGCACCACCACACCTGGCTCTAAGTTTTTCTTCAATTCCTATTCACAAGTTGGAAATTTAACTGGGTGGAGTTTTACCCTGAGGTTACCTATAACTCTGTTTATTCCATTTGTTAATCCATTTATCTCCTTGAACAAAGAATTTAACTCCATTATACTTTCTGGTATTTCCTCAAATATTTTTCTTTGTTAAACTTGCTCCTTATTTATCTTCTTTAGAGTTACCACTGATATCCATATAAGAGTCTATACTAGGCTCTTTTGAGATTTCTTCTGCCAATGTAATTAATCTGAAACTCTTCACTTTAGCCTCAGGCAGACTCTTTGGACAAGGGCAAAAGGCAGCCACATTCTTTACCACAAGAACCGTCACTAAGC
This sequence comes from Myodes glareolus, assembly GCF_982192425.1. Lineage (NCBI taxonomy): Eukaryota > Metazoa > Chordata > Mammalia > Rodentia > Cricetidae > Myodes > Myodes glareolus. Next base: position 11,380,489 of record NC_142038.1, on the reverse strand, counting down.
AACATACCATAATTCTTCTCTGAAACATCTTGAGTGAGCCCCCCTTAATTCAAATAACTCTTATCACCTCTGTCTTCCATGCTCCTACTAGGATGGCCCATTAATCAGTGCTAAAAACTTTCTACTGCTTTCATAACCCAAAGTACCAAAGCCAAATTCCTCCAAAAAGACACGTGGTCAGGCCTACCACAGCAATACCCCACTCTCCTGGTACAACTTCTGTCTTAGTTAGAGTTTTTATTACTGTGAAGAGACACCATGACCACAACAACTCATAAATAAAAACATTTAATTGCGTTGACTCACTTACAGTTTCAGAGGTTCAGTCTATTATCATCATGCTGGGGAGCATGGCATTCAGGCAAGACATGGAGCTGAAGCTGAGAGTTCTCCATCTTCCAGGCAATAGGAAGTCAACTGATGTCACATTGAGGGAAGTTTGAGCAAGCGAGGCCTTAAAGCCACTCCCACAGTGACACATGTCCTCCAACAAGGCCACACCTCCTAGTAGTGCCACTACCTTTGGTCTGTTTTCTTTCCAACCCCCACACCCCAGAACCAACTGGTACCAGGGCAGGGCCTGGTATTCAGACCACTGATATGAGCTATGCTGTGTTCCTACCACTAGGTCACACTGCCTCTTAGATGAGGGGTTCCAGGGTGATGGAACTGGCAGAGGGCCATGTGAAGTTCAATGACAGCAGAGGAAAGCATGCTGGTCTGGAATGGCATCAGGGCTGCTGAGGGTCTGACACTATGGGAAATTTAGCAAGCCCCTAATAAATAAATATTTGTTGGATGAATTTCTTGACCTACAGCCTGCTGTGTCTTGAACCATGTCCTCCTTTGGGGCCAACCTCCATACAAGACAGGAAGTAACAGGACTCACCCTTATTCCCCCACAAACCCTATCTGGTCATTTCAAGGATACCTGATGCACACCTCACTGATAACTCAGTGTTCTGGTTGCCATTGTTGGTACCCATTGGATCCTGACCTGCATGGATCCTCTGCCAAGCTCATGCTAGGTTACTCAGCACATATCACTGCCTCATTATGGCTGTCATTTCTTCCTCTAGGAAACTGGCTTTTTGGCACTGCCCTACTTACTTCCCAAGGTGCCCCAGCAAGTCAAAGGCTTTCAGCTCAGAAAGCTGAGAGACAGGCTGGAGGGAGCCTGCGCTCAGCTTCCCCTCTGGCTCAGGCAGGGTTAGTTACTCGGTTCTGTTGATTTGACATTTCTGGTCCAGCCCAACAATTTAAAAATTATTGTAGCTTTGTAATCTATTTGAATGTCTGTCAGCACTTGTCCTCTTTCATTATCCTGTAAGAATATTAGCTATTCTTACCTTTTCCAAATCAAGACATTAAGTGATTTTGAAAAAGAAAAAGAAAAAAAAAAGCTCCTCTTGGGAGTTTGACTGTTCTGCCATTAAATGAATGTGTGGGGAATTGTATATTTAGAAATTAAAGTGCCAACCCCCCCCACCCCAGGTACATTTCCTCTCCTGTCCAACTGTTCTTTTGTGCATCTCAGGAATTTGCAAGAACTTTTTACTCTGCACAGCTTGGGGTTCTGGTTGCGTCTGTGTCCAGGCAGAGTGTGTTCCTGTTCTGGCGAAGGAAGGCCCCTCGCTGGTTTTGGCGTCCTTCCTCATTTCTCCATCCTGCCCCATGTTTTTCTGTGCACATGTTGCTGGTTTGTTCTTCGTTAGTAAGAAATCGTCTTCAGTGAGGGTCTGTAATGAGCTGTCTTCAGCAGCCCTCACACTGACAATGAGCACAGCTTAATCTTGGAGAAAAAGAGACATTCTCACAAGTCCAGAAGACAGAATCACAGCAGCTGGTTCCCTAGACACACTGCTAACCTCCAGGGGTCCAGGACCTTTCCTGGGCTCTCCTGGCCTTGACAGGGCAGGAAAATGCTCAGGAGTCAGGGGGTTTGAGAACACTGACACCACCCTCACCTTCCTCTCAATCTCCTGGATCCCTCTCTGTCTCACATCTACCCCCACCTGCTAATTGAACATGGTAGGTCCTGGCTCAGAGTAGCACAAGTATATATGGTGCCATCCTACAGCTTCACCCTTCTGGTCACAACCTCCTAACTTGACATTTTGTGTCACCAAGACCAGAATCCTGCAGACCTTTGCCCTAAAACCTCTAGAGGCTCCTGTCTTCTATAGGATGAACACAAGCCTGTCCCGCCTGGCTTCTACAGTCTCTCCATTCTGGTCCCCGCCTGCCTTACCCTCTCCCCTTCATTTTGCTCAGTTTTTGTTATTCCTTGAACCAAACAAAAATGGATCTTCCTGGAGCCTTTACATTGGTGGTCCGTCCCCAGAGCACCCTGTCCCTGTGTTTAGGCAAGTCTCTGCCCACTGTCACTGCCTCATGGACCCTTGGCATGCCCTCTCTACTCTTCCTCTGGATCCCTTTCATCTGACCTTCCGTCACTATCATCTCTCCAGAGTGGCACATGTAAGAAGTGACTTCCTCTCTGTTGTCACTACTGTGGTTCCCCAGCACGCAGACAAAGGCTTGACTGAGTAATGGCCAAGTTCAAGGTTCCTGAGTTCTAGACTGGGGTGATTGCCATTAGCAGCACTGTCTGGCTACTTTTACTTAGTGTTGTCCTGTTGTGAGGTTGCACACAAAACTGGGAAATACCATCTTGGTCTGTTTGCTGATTTATTTGGGCCATTCTCAGTGCACCAAGCTAAGTATACAACTTAGCTTTCTTCTGCTTTTAATGTGAAGTAGGGTCTCACTCAGTTACCTAGGCAGGCCTTGGCTTCTGATCCTTCTACCCCAGCCTTTCTGGTAGTGAGGATTCCAGGCTCAGGGCCACTGACTGTGCAGTCCCGTCAGTCAGTTTTTACTTTCAAGTGAGGTGTGTGCGTGTGTGTATGCATGTGTGTGTGTGTGTGCATGTGTGTGCACACGTGTGTGCACACAGGGTTTCCTCTATAGCTTTGGAACCTGTCCTGAAACTAGCTCTTATAGACCAGGCTGGCCTTGAACTCACAGAGGTCCACCTGCCTCTCCTTCCCAAGTGCTGGGATTAAAGGCATGTGCACCACCGCCACTGTGTGTGTGTGTGTGTGTGTGTGTGTGTGTGTGTGTGTGTGTGTGTGTGTTTAAAACTGGTCCCAAGCTCTGATTTCATGTGACCCTCCTACCCATTCAGACGCGGGTCTGAGGCGTGTGTTTTGCCTCTGTGATCCAGCACCCCTGCTCAGTCCTATGTTCTATCCCTTACCAATCCTGCCTGCTACATCTTCCTGCTCCAGAGACCTGTTTGAGTGGGACTTACTCCTGTGGGAGGACAGAAAGGTCACCAGACCCAGTTACCCTGGACTTCCATGTGTGGTTACTAGCCCTGGGGGAGAGAAGGCTAGATAGCCAGTTTCCAGCCCTGGCCTGAGATCTGCTTCTGCCTGGTGGAAGCAGGTTCCAAGAGGAGGTCTGCTGGCTGGCATGCCGCATGAGCATTGCGGCCTGCAGAATCCTGCTGCAGGTGTCTCGGGGAAGGTGGAGCTCCACAGCTGGAAACACGTGTTGGTGCAGTGTGTGTTCGGCAGGTGCCTGTGGGGAGGGTGAGCCTTTGCTTTCCATTTCTGTCCCCACCCCCTTTACCTCCTAGGCTCTTTCTCTGTGAGTGTCCCTGTCACTGCCTTTGCTGGCTCTCGTCTCATCTGATCGGGTGGAAGTCTGACTGTGGACTCACACACACATCCTCAAGTAGAGCCGCACCTGTCTCCACAGAGGCACCTTCACAGCATCTACTCCGTGCTCTCCCAGTGCAGGGGCTCTTTTTCTTACTGTTTTTATTGAGCTATGTATTTTTCTCTGCCCTCCTCCCTTTCTCCCCCTTCCCTTCTACTCTCTCTCATGATCCTCATGCTCCCAATTTACTCAGGAGATCTTGTCTTTTTCTACTTCCCATGTAGTTTAGATCCATGTCTGTCTCTCTTAGGGTCCTCTTTGTTGTCTAGCTTCTCTGGGATTATGAATTGTAGGCTGGAAAACTTAAAGGAAATGGACAATTTTCTGGATAAATATCACTTACCAAAATTAAATCAATACCACATAAGCAAATTAAATAGACCTATTACTGCTAAAGAAATAGAAACAGTCATCAAAAGTCTCCCAACCAAAAAAAAAAAAAAAAAAAAAAAAAGCCCAGGACCAGATGGTTTCAGTGCAAAATTCTACAAGATTTTCAAAAAAGAACTAGTACCAATGCTCCTCAAATTGTTCCACACAATAGAAACAGAAGGAATGTTGCCACACTCTTTTTATGAGGCTACAATTACCCTGGTGCCCAAACCACACAAAGACATTACTAAGAAAATTATAGACCAATCTCACTCATGAGCATTGGTGTAAAAATGCCCAATAAGATACTGACAAATCAAATACAAGAGCACATCAGAAAAATCATCCACTGTGACCAGGGCTGGTTTAGCACAGTGACTCCCTCTTGCCCTCCCGGTCTATCTTCCTCGCCCATCTGACTGTGGGGCTGACATCACCCTCTGATCGGCTTCTCTAGCATTTGGAGTTGCTGAGGACATAGACAAGAGGAAATACTTTCCAGTATACCGCCCTCCCAGAGCTGAGCTATTTTCTTAATGGCCCTTTCACATCAGGGCAAGGAGAAGACGAGCAGATGGAGAATAATGGCCCCCAGCTTGTAGGGAGGCTGCATGCTCAGACCTTGTGAGTTGTCCTGGGTCTTAGACATTGACCTACAGCCTCCAAGGGTACCTTGGCATACTGAGGAGAAGAAAAGGGGGGAAGGAAAGAAATAAGAGCAGCAGTGGTTGAGTTAGCAGATTCCTACAGAGAGCCTACCCTTAGCCACACAAGTATGTGCCAAGTATCAGGCAGGATACACACAAAAACTTAATCCATTGTTTGTGTAAAGTTCAAACATGCCTGGGAGTCCCAGCCCTCCGTTATCGAAATCTGCCAATCCTAGGAAGGAGTTTGCTCAAGACCACATGAGGGTTAGCAGGAGTCTGGAAACAGGAACCAGAGCATTGAACTGTAGAAGTGAGTCCTTAAGAACCTGTCTACCACCCTCCCCCATTCTGACCCACCTTCCTCTCTGGGCCCCTCCAGTGTACTGGGTATGCTTTTTCATGGAGGAGTCTTCACGGACGTCATCTCCCTTGATGACTGTGAGGTCACTTTCTTCTTCTTAGAGACACTCTCTTCCCCCAATGTCATCAAAGTTCATGGACTCCATACATGGGTGTGGCGCACCTGCCTTGTGCAGCCCTATGCCAGAGGAGTAACTCAGACTGTCCAAGAAGGCGTAATAATAGTTCTCATAAGCCCCTCTCTTTCTAGATTTTTCCACTCAATCTATCACAGGCTGAGTGTGTCTCTGGATTTATTATTTATCTCAAGCAGACTGTGGGTAATTCCTAGACTGGGCCGAATGGGCGTTTAATGCCGTGGAGGTCAGACAGCGGAGTCTGAGCCCAGGCAGGTCCCTCATTCTGAACCTGTTTCAACTCCCATATGAGATTATTTTAGAGACACCCTAATCTTCCTTACCCTACCCCCCAGGTACTACTTCCCGTGCCAAAGGTGGCTAGCAGTGGAGGAGGATGATGGGCAGCTGTCCCGGGAGCTGTTGCCAGTGGATGAGTCCTATGTGCTACCCAGCGAAGATGAGGAGGGTGGAGGACATGGTGACAATAACCCCCTTGACAACCTGGCTTTGGAACAAAAAGGTTCCTTGTATTGGAGATGACTTCCCATCCCCCGTATCTCTTCTCTTCTCCCTCCATTTCCTCCCCCTCATCCCCACTTCTCTTTCCCTCTCCCCTCTGTTTTCTTCCCTACTTCTGGGTTCTGGGCACTTGCTCCTGGATACTCTAGCTGTCCTTCCCTCTCCTCCCACCATGGAGAGATTGTAAACATTGTGTGGGGGGGTCAGGCTCCCGTATGCCTAGCATAAGACTCGGCATAAGGTGGTTCACAGCTAGGGTTGTTGTTCAGGGACAAAATGATTGCGCTGGTTCTGATTTATCTTCTGTCCTCCAGGGACATTTCTGGGCTCCTGAGGTGTATTTCTATGTGAAAAAGTATTAGCTGACTGGAGGCCCATGATGCTCATCTGCAGTCCTAAAGCCCTGTCCAGTCTGGAGAGGTCAGAGAGGTCTTACCAGAGTTCCTGGCTATGGACTGCTGACACAAGTCACTTCATGCCTCCCTGACCCACGTACCACTTCTACAGAACAAGGGCTTCCTGTAGGCAGGGCAGAGATGTTTCTATATCGTGAGGGGGTTTCTGGAGTTAAAGACACTGCAAAAAAAAAAAAAAAGAACATTTACAGGATGGACCCCATGAACAGACATGTTTTTTGGTGACCATGACACTCACAGGTATAGGATGATACAAGGGAGGAACTGGAATGACAGAGCCACAGTGGACAGGTCAAGCAGCTTTCTCTCCCGCTCCTTGGGATCCCCAGGTGATCTGTGGTTCACCTCTCTGTCCTCTTCCCCGGCAGATAAATCCACCACATTCTCAGTGACCATCAAGACCGGGGACAAGAAGAATGCCGGCACAGATGCCAACGTCTTCATCACACTCTTCGGCACGCAAGACGACAATGGTAAGAACCAGCATTTCCCTGGGCGCCCTGGCGGACTGAGCAGAAGGTTCCCCGGAAGACCAGGCCACACCTGTCCCTCAGCCGAACACAGTGCTGGGTCCCCTGAGACAAAGTGGGGGAAGCTGCTCCTGGTGCAGCAGCAAAGGAACCCCTGTCCTAACTGTACCCCAAAATCACCTGGAAGAAAGGTGATTGGACTCTTTGAAGTCCAATAAAACTCAGCCCTGGAGGGTCCCAGGGTCCCCTCCTGTAAGGTCTTCAGGGAGTACCAGCATTGTTCCAGACGCTGGACGGGAACTCGGTGAGGGTGGCACCTTCCACTCCATCCTCCCCTGGCCATTCTGCCTGTGTCTAAGTTGAAACGATTCTTCAAGGAATCTCCGTATGTTAACTTGAAGTTCTCTGCTGAGCACCACTGAAGAACGAATGGACTTAACCTCAAGCTTCCCTTGTACAGCAGTGATGTGCTGATCCAAAGCATAGCTCTGAAACCTAATTGATTGGTTCAAATTCCGTTCTGGTATTGGCTGTGTGATCAGGGGCAAGTTGCTTAGCCACCCTGTGCCTTTCCCATTTGTTAGATAGAGATAAAGTTTTATGCATGTCTCAGAGCTGTGAGTTTTATTACACAGAACACTTAAAATTTAGGGGTCAATGAACATCGATTGTCACTATTACTTAGGGGGTTAAGTAAAGCAGGTGGTGTAAAATGAATTGGGTCACAGCTGATAATCACTGTGCTTGTGATGGTCCCTGAGTGAAGGGCTCTGGCCACTGCCCTTGCTCGCCTGGGCTCTTTGCTGTCAGCCACATTCCTGAGCGCTTAGAATCCTTGCCTTCTTCAGACCACACAGTGGCCCTGTGGGGAGAGCACCAGGCCACCTTTCCGAAGGTTGAGGAAGACACAAGTCATAGACGTCAAGCAGTTTCCCCAGGACCATTGGATGGCAGGAGGCTGAACTGGGCACCAGGATCTGTCTGTCCTTCTGAGCACTCGAGTCTGTCCATCAGAAGGCTTTCTGCCCGAGGGCCTCGACCTGGGGAGGGGATTTCAAGGCAGCATGGTAGGAGGAGGTAGGAGAGGATGGTGAAGACTGAGTCCACCTCAGGTTACAGGCCGACACCACAGCCAGCCCCAAATTCCATAGCCAGTGAGGGCACCTGAAGCCGTCTCTCCTAGTGAGTCCAGGTGTGTCTCCAGACAGTGTTTGCACACAGCGTCCCCACATGAGCGTGGGGAAGGTGACCTTGTCACTGGCTCTGTCCCCATGCAGAGAACTGCCAGGCTTGTGGGAGAAGAGCCCACACTGGCTGGACGCCCTCCTGCTGTCTCCTGCAAGGGCATGGAGAGGTGTTTTCTTTAGATGCAGACGGGGAATTGCAAGTTTAAATGAAAAGGTTTTTAAAAAAATCATAGACACACACACCACATATCACACCGCCCCCCCACACACATACACACACCATACATTTACCACACACACACACACACACACACACACACATACCACACACACACCATACAAACATACTCAGCATGCACACACATACAGACCACACACACATACGTCCACTGGGAGGCATGGCATCTTTGATCTTTGATGGTTTGGTGGAAATTCAGAAGGTTGGTCATTATGAAGAAGAAGAAAAGATAGTGGATGAGCCAGGCTGGGAGAGTCTTAGAACCATTCAGTCACATTCAGTCATGCTGGGGTTGTCTGGTTGGCAGGAATCACCCTCCTGAAGTCCTCCAAGACCAACAGTGACAAATTTGAAAGGGACAGCATTGAAATCTTCACTGTGGAGACGCTGGATCTAGGAGACCTGTGGAAAGTTAGGATCGGCCATGACAACACAGGTCAGGTTTCCCTCACTTCCGTTCTCTGGTAAAACTAGAGAACCCACTGACAGGTCAGTGCGGGCTGCATGTCTTCCAAAACAACACAGTGTCTCAGTCTCACTTGCCCAGCGGAACCCAGGCTGCACCGGTTCTGGGCTTGTTGATCTGCACTGGGACCTAAACATAGGTGACTTGGGAAGCCTCTCTCCAAATTCCAACCATGTGCAACTGGATGATAGAGCCCCTGAGAAAGCTTAGTGGGTCTCTAACCTGATGGTTCACTGAAGTCACCCAGAGTGGGAGGGGATACTAGAACATGACTTCTAGGTCCACCCCAGCATCTCTGACTTGGGGTTCTGATTTGGGGTTCTGTGCTTATCTTTTGAGTCCCTTGCTCATGCATAGTTGAGAGCCTAGGGACCCCCGTTGAGAAGCCAATGAGCCAGCCAGTCCTTCCTGGAACCCAGGACTTCATGACAAAGCAGCCCGACAAAAGTTGCATCCATATTTTTTTCATGGTACAGTAGGTCTCCACTTTTCCCCAGACTTCCACTTCTTAGCTCGAGGAAGAAACTCTGTCCTAAAGCAGGTGCTGTCGGGACTGTAGAATGCGGGTCTCTGCCTGACTTTCATTTCCTTCCTAAGCTGAGCGTTTGCTGCCTCTGCTTTTGTCCATCACAAATAGAACCAGAAAGCTCTGAGCATCATCCCCAGCATATGGTGAGGTCTCCAAGAATGCAAGCTTTTCTTAGCTCCTTGTTTAGAGCTTTGCCCACCCTGGACGCCATTTTGCTTCCCTTGCTCGGGCTTGCCTACCCTGTTACCTCCTCACCATGCTCCCCTCAGACCAACAATGGCAAGCCCCATTTTCTGCTGGTTTCCCTGGCCCGGCCCAAGTGGGATGCAGTTTTAGCCATGTACACATCTCAATAAGAGTCATCTGGGCAATGCTGTCAGCCAAAGGGTGCTATAGGACTGATGGATTCTAGGTGACCACATCAAGAAAGGAAGGGAGCTGGGAGTCTCTGAGCTTACCCACGAGAAGCTATATTGTACACGTTCTTAGTGGGCTCTCTCCTCTCTCTCTCTCTCTCTCTCTCTCTCTCTCTCTCTCTCTCTCTCTCTCTCTCCCATCTCCAGGCAAGGCCCCAGGCTGGTTTGTAGACTGGGTAGAAGTGGATGCTCCATCTCTTGGAAAGTGCATGACCTTTCCCTGTGGCCGCTGGCTGGCCAAGAATGAGGACGACGGGGCCATCGTCAGGGACCTCTTCCACGCTGAGCTTCAGACACGACTCTACACACCATGTAGGAACCCTCATGGCAAGGCTGGCCCTCCTGGGAGACCCCATAACCTGTCCCACCCAGCCCCAGCTCCTTCTCCACAGTTGACTTGGGGCCAAACCCACCTCAGGGATTCTGTTCAATTTTCTTGTCCCTTCCTTAAATGTCCTGAGCTCTGGAGTTGAGGGAGTACTGTGGGCCTAGCCCTAGACACAAAAAAAGATAATGTTGGATTTATTCCAAATTAGACCCCACACTAACTGATGACAAGATATTGTCTAGTCTCTCCGGGACTCAGTTTCCTCATCTACAAAACAGAGATAATGATGCAGGGTGACTAATACTGAACCAGTGGCCGTGAGGAGCCATGATCCACCAAATCTGAATCCTTATCCATTCTATTAAGTCAGAGAAACCCTGCTCTGAGAGTTTCTGCTTATTGTGTATGGGGGGGCAGGATTTGAGGATAAATGTAATTCCTTTCACTGATCAAATCAAAGGGGAAGGTAGGTGAGTGGTCCTCTGTCATGAAAATGTTCACATCCAATAGCATAAGATATTGTACATTTGCTTGAGAACTCCCCTAGGGTTTTAATTTTTCCTCCCTCCCTTCCTTCCTTCCTTCCTTCCTTCCTCCCTCCCTCCCTCCCTTCATCCCTCCCTTCATTCGTCCCTTCTTCCCTTCTTCTGTTCTTTGGTGTATATATGTGAGATATAGATATATATCTACATATATATGTATGTAGATATAAATGTATATATATGTAGATATAAATATATAGACATAGATATATAGTGTGTGTGTGGTGTATTTATTTGATGGTGTAGATGTGTGTACATGTATGTGGCTGCATGTTGAGGTTAGTCATCAATGTTGTGTGTCTTCTTAATTGCTGTGCACCTCTTATTTTTCAAGATAGAGTCTCTCACTAAATCTGAAGCTCACCAATTTGAACTTCAGGGATCCATCCTTCTCTGTCCTAGCTCCCCATGCTGTTATAGGCATGTGGCCCAATGCTTAGCTTTTTATGTGGGTTCTGGGATCTGAATTCATGTCCTCATGCTTGCTCGCATGACAGACATTTTACAGACTCAGCCCTCTCCCCAGCCTGTATTCCTATTCTCTCTCCTCTCTCTCTCCTCTCTTCTCTCTCTCTCTCTCTCTCTCTCTCTCTCTCTCTCTCTCTCTCTCTCTCTCTCGATATATATATATATGTATATATATATAGATAGATGGATATTGATATAGATAGAGATAAGATTTCTGTGCCCAGAAACCCATAATGAGTATATTCCTTCATATGCATGTGAGACAAACCAACACGTCATTCTGTGTGGTATCTAATAGTGTTTTCTGTTCAGAACACTGCCAACTACTCATTAGCCTCATTTCATAACCTACTAATGAATCTCACCCTGTAGCAGACCCTGTTGCTTTAGCTTAATTGCATCAAGCCATAGAGTAAGGTGTGAATTAGATCCACCCCACAGACAATCTGGAGAGGGGCTCAAGAATCCTTACTTATCTAAGATCCTGCCAACAGCCCCTGGACTGAAGATCCTCAGCCCACGTGGAAAATGCTGGTCACTTGTCATGGAGCAGTTGTACCAGGAAGGTGCTTGTCAGTGGGGCTCATGTGCCACCTCTCCTTCAAAGGATAGATAGTCCTGTAGCTGCTGAATGAGCTGATGAATCCCTCTCCTCTGCCTGGCCAGTCCCCTGTAAGGGACATCTTTAAAGCCAGGGAAGCTGTGTAAGAGGCCAGGTGTGACATGGATTGGCTCAGGGAGCTGGCACATTTGGAGCCAATCAGGGGCTGAGAGCGATGGACAGGATGAGAAGAGAAAGACGTGCCGCCGCTGCAGCCTGGCAGCCCTGATTGGCGATTGTCTCTGAAATCCAAAGCTCTAGGTTACAGAACCCTACTAAGCTTTATGCCGAGGACACTCTAATGGACACCAAGGCTCCTAAGTAACTTGCCCAGGCCTCACTTCATCAAAGTTAGGTCCTGTATTTGAACTTGAACTTTTAAAATATACATAACCTATATGTTCAGCCAGTCAGGGGTTCTCTGTGGACACTAGGCTTGAAATGCTCTCTGTGAAAGGCCACTGATGCTGTAAAGGACTTGACCTCACTTATGGTGTCTCCTGTTTCCTTCCTGCCACCGCTGGCCTTGTCCTCTTTGCTCCCTCCCAGTTGTCCCTTATGAGATCACCCTCTACACCAGTGATGTCTTTGCTGCCGGAACCGATGCCAACATCTTTATAGTCATCTACGGCTGTGACGCCGTGTGCACCCGGCAGAAGTTTCTGTGCACTAACAAGAGGGAGCAGAAGCTGTTCTTCGAGAGGAAGTCTGCCTCCCGCTTCATCGTGGAGGTACCTGGTTCTGTGCACTGCCCCAGAGGGGCTGGGTCAAGAGTAGCCCTTCATCTAGATGGGCCACAGCTAATGGAGGATGAAGAGCTTGTCCAGCCTCTCTAAGTCTCCATATGTCCGGTCAGACAAGTGGATGGTAAAGCTAGCTGAGCCTTCTAGGACAAACTTCAGGATTAAAACTGATGATCAGGACCCGGGGAAACAGGATATCTGCCTGTTTCTACCATGTCTGTGGCATGGCTTCCAGGCAGGCAACTGGGGTGCTGGGTAGTACAGTCTCTCACAGGGGATCACATGATGCTGTCTGCTGCTTGGCTTTTGAGCTGCAGTCAGCTGGACACAGAACTGCTGTGGGTTTCACAGGTTCTGCCAGGTCTGGCCAAGGGGTTCTGTCATCTGATGCTTACCAGGGATGTGGGTTTCAGCACCTAGGCATTCCCACATGCCTTTATGCAGAGCAGCTCATGATGCCTGCCCTGTCCTCTTCTGTGAGCTAGTTTAGGCAGGAGACACAACAGAAGAGCCCAGACGGCCTGCAAGGAGCTTGTACTACAGCTGGGGAGCCAAGCACTATGCTCATGGCAGACATCTAGGGATTATTGCCACCGCGGGGCCTGAGGGTCAGAGGCACTAACATGTGGGATTCAGCTATGTTCACTCACTGGACCCTTGTAACAGTTCTGTACTATCCTGACCCTGGTGAAGGAGGGGACTGAGGCACAGCAAAGTTAGTGGCTTTCCCCAAACTACACAGCTAGCATGCAGGGAACCAACCTAGGGGAACAGGCTCTGATGTGCATGCCCTTTTACTCTGTGGTAGGCTTCCAAGTGGACTGAGGTTGCTGTTGGTGTTCAGAGAAGGAAGAGCCCTAGAGGAGGTGGATTGGAGGCGGGTGTGAAAGTGGGCATTCTCAGGACAAGGAGAGGTGTTCCTGGGAGGTGAACAGCATACCCATTGGGTGGAAACAGGCAAACATAGAGCTTGAACTCACAGGAGAGCATGAAGGGACTTAGGAAGAGAGTAGCAATGAAACCAGCCTGGGAGAGGAGCCAGGAACCTTGGAAGCCTCGGCGCTCTGAGTAACGGGGACCAGTGGTGACATGTCCATATAGTCTGGTGGGAAACAAAGTGTTGAGCTTGTTCTTATTCTCAGCCAGCTGCTGCCCCAGAGATAAAGCTTCCTCCCCACCCTCTCTGGGAGGAGTCAGTTTTGCTGGAAGTTCTGTTGCAGAAAATTCAGGGCTGGTTCACTCCTCTATACAAGGCTAACGTCTCGCCACAAAAGATGATGTGGCGGGCGCATCAGAGTGTGACGTCATCAGTGCCCAGGTCACACCTCAGCAGGACTCCACGGACTTTCATCAGTGAGGTCCCATTAGTAGGCAGCTATAATATGCCAGCTCATTTGCTGTTGGCTTTTCTTTCTCAACTGTTTGGGTCTTAGGGGGATGTGGGAGCTTGGAAACAAATAGAAAGGCTTTGTTCCTCGCCTGTCTTTCCTGCCTGCGTCTTCTGCCTCTCTACTCTCTCATGACGGATCCTCAGTCCACATCTCCCCTTCCAGCCCTCACTCTGGAGCAGCCCTTAGCCAACAGCTGCTTCTCTCCGTGGTCCACCCCGAGGGGCCGGCTGGGAGAAGAGGGCTGACAGGACGCCTGAGCTCCGCGGAAACGTCAGCGCTGTTCTAAGCACTCAATATGGACCAAGTCCTTGAGTGTTCACGACAGTCCCAAGAGGGTGGCAGTGCAGCAATTCCATCTCACACCTAAGCACCCAGAGCAAGAAAGGTTGTGACTTACTAAAATGGCGTTACACAGTGAATTTAGGGACACAGCAGCTTCTGAGCCTTCTTGGATCGTGTCTCCACCCCTCCCAAGGAAGAATGCCAAAGCCCTTTCTGATAGCCATGTCTTCTGAGCCCGTCTAGGAGGCCACCACCCCTGGGCAGCAGTCCTCTGAAGGCCTCTTTACTATCTGTAGTGCCACAGCCAAGACAGTCCCCTGATGAAAGTGACTCAGTGCTTGCTGTAGAACTCAGGTTTCAGAAGTGCCATTGAAGTCCCTAACCTCAAAGCCTATGGGACAGGGAAGAAAAAAGAAACCCTGGGTAGACAAAGAGCCAGAGAACTCTCCATTTCTTGGTCACTTCAGGCAGTGAGTTTGTCAGTTGAGATGCTGGGGACCACACTCTTCCCTTTGACATCTGCACTGCTCTGGCAGATAATAAGATCTATTAAAAATCTCTGTGGCCACATCACTTGGAGGCCCCGATCTTTGTTTAGTGACTCTGAGTCCTCTGGGTTTGCAAGGCCCCGAAGGACCATTGGTGGCCATGGATTCTGTTCTCTGATTCAGAGCAGGTGGCAGTAGTGGGACATCCTGGAAGGGCAGCGAGGTCATGGCAACTGTGGCATCCTTGTCAGTCTATGGAGTAGCATGTTGCTTGGCCAGGCACTTAGAACTAGAGGTCAGCTGACAAAAAAGCATGCTGTAGTCTTTGACCTAGTTATGACATCAATGGGCTACCCCAGCCATGACCCGACTTTGGCTGATGAAGACACCATTTTCTGTAAGTTTGAATGAGTACAATTTGTAGGAGTAGAGAAAAGGAATTACTGAAAGGAAGGGGCTCTTACTAGTCGGTAGATTTGAACAAGGTCTATCAAGATAGGAGCACGGGCTGTACTAGATCTCTTCTGAGATCCAACTCAATTCTCAGAGAATGTGCTACTATAAATCAAGTCATGGAGGATGGGGAAGGTAACGGCTTCTGTGAGGAGTCAGACACGCCTGAAAGATCAGAGTGCCCAAATCAGGGCCAATTAAGTCAAGACTGAAGGAAGGAAAGATGGCATGTGCGAGGAGGGTCTTGGCCCGGCTGGTCAGTAGAGACATATGAAGAGCAAATCACCCTCTTAAGTTCAGAGGGATCTGAAGATGGATGCCCCCAAGGAGGCGTAATATGATTGAAGAAGCCCTTCTATTAACACGTACTGCCTTTTTTTTTTCTTTATGAAGTTAGAAGATGTGGGTGAAATCATTGAAAAAATCCGGATTGGCCATGATAACACAGGCATAAACCCTGGGTGGCACTGTTCCCATGTGGACATCCGCAGGCTCCTCCCCGATAAAGACGTAAGTTTGAGATGTGTCTGGCCTACTTCATTTACCTTTTTCCAGAATGAGTTCACTGCAGATTGGCCTGGCTTCAGCCTCCAGGACATGTTAACTAGCTCAGATCCAAGGCAGATTCTTCCAGTGGTCAAAGAAAAGAGTTTTAGGCAATCTAGTCTGGTCTATGTCTATGCCTGAGTCCCAAAGCCACAGAGTGACCAGCATGTCCTTACTTCTATTTAGGGTCAACTCCAGAGGAAAATCAAATGGAACAACTTGGAAAACACTTTAAAAAAATGCAAACTTCCCCAGCTAAAAGACAGCGCAGTGCTGGTAACAAGATGATTTAAAAGCACAGAGTCGTCTCCACCCACGAACCCCAAGTGTCAGGGACAGGGCTCAGATATTTATTTTTAAGTGATCTAAGAAGTATAACCTTCAAAAGCTAGTTCGTCCTGCTGTGGTTGGGCAAACCTGTAAGGCTAGGTCTCCTGAAACCGGGGCAGGAAGTGTCCCTCTGTTTTCGTACAGGGAGGCAACGTCTTCTTTGTCTTTGGTTCTGATAAGCCTGAGCATGCTGGCAAATCCCGGGAGCTGGTGGTTCCCACCTTACAGACTACAGGCTCATCTTCCTCCTTCTTCCTCACCCCAGGGTACAGAGACCTTGACTTTCCCATGTGATCGATGGCTTGCCACCTCTGAGGATGACAAGAAGACCATTCGAGAACTGGTCCCTTACGACATCTTCACTGAGAAGTACATGAAAGACGGATCCTTAAGACAGGTCTACAAGGAAGTGGAGGAGCCTCTAGACAGTAAGTGTGCACGGGAAAGGTGGCCTTTGTCACACAGCTCCAGGTTCACATCCCTCCTTGGAGAGCACCAGCCCCTGCCAGGTTGAGCATCCTCACACACAAGGATGGTCTATGTTATCCCTGGGCAACTGAGGCTCATAAAGACTATGTAACTTGCCAAGTTCACACAGCTGGTAGATGGCAGGCCAGTCCCCAGAGTCTTGCCTGCTTCACTGCAAGCTTTGTGCTCAAATCCCTTCCTACTTCTACAGCATGGTACATGCCAACAGACCACCTCTGCTCCTGGCTTTCTGTATGTTCAGTTTATGTGGCCAACAGTTGGTGTGGTGTGATTCCGTCTACTCTTACAGGACAGTCTAGGGCTGGAGTATAGCTCAGTGGGAGAGTATGTGTCTAATGTGGGAGCCTCTGCTTTGAAACTCTGTACTGTAAAAGAAGGTTTTTTTTTTAAAGACAGAAAAACAAGGTAGAAATCTCCCAGCAAGGCACGTTTCTGGGGGTTAGGTCAGCTTCTGGATCTGTGTAAGGTCATGGGGTTTTATTTCCTGTGTGAACTCATCACGATCATCCACGGCTGTTATTTCTAGGCAGTATTTGAATCATCCTGACCACCCACTTCTTGCGTTTCTTCCTGCCTTTGGTCTCAGTGACATCACCGTATTCCGGTTATCTTCCTATCTCCCAAAATAGTCTGCTTAGTTCTAGGTCCTTTCTTGTACCCACTGGCATTCAAGGCTCACTCCTTGGCCTTCTCTCCTCACTGCGCTGTTGCACAGGCATGTGCATGCACACATGTGTGTCCTTCCTTTACCACACGGTAGCACCATCCGTGTCACTCCCTATGCTGCTCAGCTCTGAGTAAATTTTAACTGTTCAATAATCAGCGTCATTTGTAAGTCTCTACCACTGATGATACACACATGACACCCACCGTCCTCTCCAACTGGGCGGTCTACCCAGACTAGAGAAGCTCTAAGAACTTGGAAAACCAACCCAAATTTATGGTATTCTAGCTTTGGAAAAGCTGGAGTAAAACCCAGGATTCCAGGGAAACCTAAGATTCTCACAGGAAGCCGGTGGAGGCAGGACTCAGATCTTCCTGCTGCTGAGGGTCAAAAGACAAGAGGCAAAACATATATTTCCGTTTTATGTAAAACAGTGACAGCCCCTGCTTTCCTTTAATCTGAGGCATCTTGCCCAAGGGTGGATCTCTCTCCATCCATATCCCTTTCTCTGAATATCCTTTGCTGTTCAGTCTGGGAGATGTGTCTTTTTTCTGCTTAGACCCCCAGATGGACACCCTGGGCTGCCGTTCCCAGCAACAGTCTTGAGATGTTCTCTATAAACCATACTCCATAGAACCCACTCTGAGGTTTCTAAGGAAACACCTCTTCCCTGACAAGCTGTGTGGCCTGGGTGGGACGAGAGGGAGGAGGATCCAGAAATAGCTGGATCCCGCATATCCATATTGCTCAGCATCAGAGGCTGAATTGGTTTCCTTAATTCCCAAAGGACCAGAGAAAGCAGCAGGAGGTGGATTGGGGTGATTAGAAGACCATTCAGTCACAGCCCCAAGGACACGGCATCCAAGTCCAGGACAAGGGCTCCTAGAAAAGGCATCCTTACAGGTCCACCCACCCATGATAATTTCAGATATGGAGCAGGCTTGAATGTAGTCAGAAAGAAGGGGGCGGTGGGGGAGAGGACAGTCATCAACTGTTGCGTCTCAGCTGTGACAAGATTCCTAATGTTGTCTCAAGTTGGTGTTGGCCCGACAGACTTGGGTAATGCTGTCTCTTTTAAGCAACAAAGAGACAATTTCATCATCAGCTGTGGAGGCCCACGGCATGCTTGCTGGTTCTGCACTAAGCTGAGCAGGGTGGAGCCTGAGCAAATGGTCCCGAACTTTTGCCTGTATACGGGGACATGACTCTGTCCATCAAGTCTCATGAAGCAACAAGGGGCTTTGGAGAATGAGTGGCTGTGAAGAGGCAGGGGGAGGGGAGGGAGGGTTTGAAGAAGGAGATGGGTACCAGAGGGATCAAGTTCCACTCAGATGCATGAGTTTGTGATGCCAGGGTCTAGTCTCAGTGGAAGTAGACCCTGGTGGCAGGAGTTGGAAATTTGAAGCATAGGGACCTGGGTTGAAGATAAAGGCACAGGAGGTCAAGGAATACAAATGTAGGCTGTGCAAATGAGAGAAGAGGGTTGAAGGTGCAGCTAAAGAATTTAGTGACTACGGGCTGTGTGGAAGATGAGGAACCCAAGAAAGCCAGAAGGCAGCATTGATGCTGTGGAATCCAGAGGAGAAGAAGGGCATACAAAGAACCATGGGTGGATGTGAACATGTCTGTAACTGTGGATGCAAGCTGCCCACAGCACACTGATTTGCCTCATTGAGTTAGAGGTGGCTGTGGACCACTTGCAAGAGTTGGAAAGAAAGCCTATCTCAGTCACTGTAGGAAAGACAACCATTCTCTAAGGTCTTGTAAGTCCCTGAGGTTCACAGGAACAGCCCGCAAACCAGGGTAGGTCTCGCACTGTTCTGGTTCTCCTGCCATGCACTACCATTGTACTCTGGGTCTGTGTCAACACTCAGTGTCATTTCTCTGGGTGACCAAAAACCAGGGCTTCAGGAACCCCTCATCCTCCAAGTTTCCAGCCATTGCTCTCAAAGCTTCCTCCCCATCCTGTTCTCTTAGGGACAGTCCAGCCAAGTCCTGGGATCCTTGGCCTGAAATTCCAAATTCCCCAGGGCAGAGGGCTACAGAGGGGAGAACAAGGCTCTCCAGGCATCTGTAGGAGCATATGCAGGGCTTGCTTGTCTACAGGTCTAGCGGCTAGGGATGCAGCTGTCGCTTTGTAACAGACATCTAATAGCTACCCTTGCTGAGCCACGCAGCAGAGCAAAACCAAGACACTATACTCATTTCCATTCTCCTCAAGATCTTTGTATACTCATCACCCTGATCCTGAGCCCTTCCCCAAGCACCGCAGGGACAAAGGATAAGGCACCAGTCACTGTGGCTTTAGGGAAAGAGTTTGCCTGGGGTACTAGGGCAAGGTGAAGAGTACCAGTGAACTGAAGAATAAGTCAAAATAAGTAAGGAAGCGTGCACACTAGCGCGCATATGCACACACACGCACACGCACACACACACACACACAATCCAGTGTGTCAACACTAATTCGTTGAATGGGAAGAAGTATCACAGAATAAAGACTTGGTGGTCATAGTGATAGCATACTTAAGACAGTCTCCTTGGATGCTGTGGGTGGAGGGACTGGGGGCCACTCAAAAAACTCCCATCTTTTGGCTCTCTGAGAGCCTCCTGAGTGCAAAGACCCCATACACTGTGCTGCTGACACTGCCTAGCCAAGCAGCAAAAGGAAGATGCTGCTGCTTTGGACCAGACCTTTGTCTACCGGCAAATTCTGCTGGCTAGGGCTAACCTGCTGTCACCCTTCTCGTCCCTCTGTCTGTCTGCCTGCCCAACTTGATGGGCAGTTGTGTTGTACTCGGTCCAGATCTTCACAGGGAACATTCCTGGGGCAGGGACCGATGCCAGGGTCTACATCACCATCTACGGAGATCTCGGGGACACCGGAGAACGGTACCTTGGCAAATCAGAAAACCGCATGAACAAGTTCGAGAGAGGAACGGTAGGAGAGATGCACTGGATTCATGCTACCTGTCTCCTCTCTGGGTCTAGTCATCTGGATGCCAGGTCTTCTGGTCCTCTGTGGGGTACCATGCCTCCTCCTTTGGGCTTTTGACATTGCTTTTCCTCTGTAAGAACAGAATGCTCCCCTTTTGCAGCCAGTGCACTTCTCTGGGTCCTACATGGGGTGGAGTGGAAGGCAATTCTGAGCTCTAGATTGTCCTCTATGTGGGGACAGCCTCTTCAGAGAGCCAGCTCACCAGGGGCGGTTTATGCATGTGGAGGTGGGGGCTGCAGGGTAGCAGGGGCTGGCCTGAGACCCGATGAGGGGCCTGGAAGCCTGGCTCTGCCTTCTGCTCCCTGTCTGTTTCACCTCTGCTGAACTTCGTTTCCCTGTGTCAACAATGAGACATCAAATATAAATTGGCTAAAGTGTGTTGTACAGAGCTGAGGCCCTCAGGAGTAATGCAAGAATACTGGGGCACAGAAGGGCTTCCTCCCTGTCACCCAGGTAGACTCACCTTGACCTGGCCTGTCTAGTGAGGGCCAAGCATACCAAGACTCTGGGACTATAAAAAGGCAGGAGAGTCATGTGGCCGATCAGTATCTGTGGCACTTCTAGCTCTGATGCACTGTGATGGACCAGAAGGACAAAATCCATCCAGTTGTCCCTTCTATGCCCCTCAGCTTCCCTCTCCTGTCCCTTCTGCATGCCCTGCCACACCCTTCCCTGGGCCACCAGTTCCTCTCCATCATCTCCATGTGCCTGAGTCTACCCCAAACCTCACAGGTCAGGGCATCTCCGAGGAGAAGAGACATGGAGCCAGTCTGGCTGCAGTCTTGCCCATGACCATGCATGGTAGGCGGCCCCTGCATGGCAGAAATCCTGACTCTCAGCCAGCCAGACCCCTTTGTACTGAAACACCTGCTACTGATGAGGAGGGAATTGGCCCTGGGACAAGTGGCAGGTATCCTGTAAATGGATCTGTAATGCCTGGTGACCCCATGTGCCAGGCTCATAGAAGAAGCCTTGGCCTGGCTGCTGGGTCCTCAGAGGGCAAATCCAGTCCTCTTGTTAGTCACCTGGATAAAACCGTCAGCCTTTAACTTCAAATTCTTGCTTCTGGCTTGTGAATAATAACATGATCCCCAATTAGACCTCTATACTGAGAAAGAGGAAATGTATGTCATTTTCTCCTGGGAAAGATACGCACACGCACACGCACACGCACGCACACACACACACATACACACACACAGCACAAGAGATATAACGGTACTTAGGAGAGGGCCTATCTTCCTCTTTCCATTTTAGAAAAATAAAAGCCAACGAGGTCAAAGTGAATTCCTGTGGTGTCCCTGGCTCTATAACAGGGCCACATTTCACATTTGATCCAGTACCCAGACAATGGGCCCAAATCACCTGGACTTGGACATTGATTCTAACACTAATTGGTTATGTAATCTTGGACAAGTTACTTAGCACCTCTGTCTCATAACAGTTTCAAGTGACTGTGAGAGTCAGCTGAGTTACACCATGAAATACCCAGCTGTGCCCAGTTGGCTCACCATGGGCCTTGTTAAGGCCCGGGGAGCTCCCTTGCCCCCACTTGCCATGGATGCCTGCTGTTAATGTCTGGTAAACGCGTTGCTATAATAGCAGTGTGTCTCATGGGGCTGATGGATAGACTTTTGCTCATGCCAGAGCCTAGCAAAGAATGGGTGCTTGACAGATACATACAGAGAATAAACGGATGAAAATATAAATGAAAAGTGATGTGATCTGTTCTCTAAGTTCAGATTCTGCTCTCCACCCCACCCCCACCCCACTATAAACAGTCCGCCCATCACATTCTCTGGATTTCTGGCTTTGCTGTTTGGAGTTTTGCTCTTTTGTTTTGCTGGGGTCTTTTGAGACGGTCTCACTCTATTGCCCAGTTTGACTCAGAATTCACTGTTTGACCCACGCTGACCTGGACATCATGATAGTCCTCTTGCCTCTACCTCCCTAGTGCTGGAACTCCAGATAAGGGCCACCATGCCCAGTTCTGGTCTTGTCACCCCACAGGAAGAGCTGAAGTTGCATCTGGCCCAGTTCCTAGCCATGCAATCCTCAGTTCATTGCTGAGCATTTGAAAGTTTCCATTTCTTTAGCCACTCACTCTGGGAGCCAGGAGTTCTTGATGCTGTCTTCCTCTCAGCACCCTCCCCCTGCCCACAATAAACCCACTGCCTGATCTGAGAGTCTCCCCATAAGCATCCCCAGATCAGCTAAGGCAGCTCTATAGCCAGCAGCCCTTCCTCATCTGTCTCTGCCTTGAATCTCCCCAGCAGTTGCCACCAGCTTGCTAGTCAACCATCCAATGGTAGAGCACTCACCACCTGCTAGCGGAGCACTCACCACCTGCTAGCGGAGCACTCACCACTTGCTAGCGGAGCACTCACCAGCTGCTAGCAGAGCACTCACCACCTGCTAGCGGAGCACTCACCACCTGCTAGCGGTGCACTCACCACCTGCTAGCGGAGCACTCGCCACCTACTAGTGGAGCACTCACCACCTGCTAGTAAAGCGCTCATTACCTGCTAAATGAGCACTCACTACTTGCTAGTGGAGTACTCACTATCTGCTAGCAGAGCTCCTACCACCTGTTAGTAGAGCAATCACTACCCGTGATTCCCCAGGGACATACAGACCACGGATATCACCAAATCTGCCATGGTTATCTGCAACTTTCAGGACTTGCCCTGCACAGTCTGCCTGGCAAGTCCCCAGCAGGCCACTTGAGCCCATTTTGAAGAGTAGCCACACTCTCTCCTCTGTGCCTTCCCATGTGTTTTCTCTGTATTCGTGCCCTTGTGTCACAGAAGCCCCATGTGGTGCTGCTGTGAGATGTGGCCTCTCCTTTGCCTCCGAGGCATAGTACTGGTTAGTACTTCTCATCTTACCCTTGGCATTTCAGTGGGATGCAGTGGAATTCTTTCTACACCAGGATATTCAAACAGAGATGGAGCTGGCTCTTCTTTGTAACCACACACATATCCACTCTAAGGAGAATGTTGTCCCACAGTTGCTCCGCTGTTTCCCAAGGGTGAAGCCCCAGATGGCTTCTAATTTCCCACTATAAGCGTTGTCCAGCTGCACACGCTCTGTGCACATGACAAGATCTTCCTTCCACACAGAGGCAGCAGAGTGGAGGGTGTGCTCAGTTTGACTCCAGTGAACTCAGTGGTTGCAGTTTCTGGCTAGCAGACATGGGCCAACGTCCCTCATCTGCATTGGCCAGAGCCTTCAAACATTTGCACAGTTTGTGAGACACTTTCTTCCAAACACTGACAGGTTCATCCCAAGAAAGATCTGGGCAAAGACAGTTTTCCCCGAGGAGGGGCACACAGGAGTGAACTACCTAACGGGGCCAGTGAGGAAGTGAACCATGAACTTGGACTTTAATTTGGTTCGAGAGGGGATCCCCATCTGGGAATGTCTGCTCAACCCAGTAATTTTGGAGGATGGGGTTGGAGGGGTTAAAGTGAGGTGTCAGCACCAAGTCCCCATGCTTGGACTTTCCAGGCCGACACCTTCATCATCGAGGCTGCTGATCTGGGTGTCATCTACAAGATCAAGCTCCGCCACGACAACACCAAGTGGTGTGCCGACTGGTACGTGGAGAAGGTGGAGATCTGGAACGACACCAACGAGGATGAGTTTCTGTTCCTGTGTGGACGCTGGCTCTCCCTGAAGAAGGAGGATGGGCGGCTGGAGAGGCTCTTTTATGAGAAGGTACCCCAAGGGGTCCTGGCACCCCCGTGCAACCACAGCCTCTTGTTGTTTTTCTGCCCAGGGAAGATCTTTGGAGCAGAAGGTGCCAGCGCTGCAGCAAGACCAAGCTGTGCTTTTCCTTGCAGGAGTACACTGGTGACCGCAGCAGCAACTGCAGCAGCCCTGCTGATTTCTGGGAGATCGCCCTGAGTTCCAAGATGGCAGATGTGGACATTGCCACGGTGACGGGACCCATGGCTGACTATGTTCAGGATGGCCCTGGTAAGCAGAGCAGGGAGCTCTTAGGAAGATGAGTAGGCACAGGGAAACAGCTTCAAACCATTCTCAGACAGGCTGTCGCTGAGGCCCCAGTGTCACTGATGGAGTGTGGGTCTTGAGCTTTGCACTTCTCTGTGTTCGCACGCACAACATCCCTGTGAGATGGGCAAGCAGAGAGAAGCCCCTCCAAATGGAGCAATGGGTAGAGTTTTGGTGATGGTCTCCTGCATTCACCAGAAGGGTATTGTTCTAAACTCTGCCCTCACCCAGACTCTCAGAACATGATTTCTGGCCAGGTAACCTGGGACAAACCAACAGAAAGTAGGGCCAGCAGTGGAAATCTGCCACCCAAACTGTGATGTCGTATGTACTGGTGTCCAGGAAAGAGGCTCCAAGCTGTTCATTCGGCTCATGGCCTCTGTGTCTGCGTCATCCATGAAGCAGTATCCTAACTCTGAGAAACTCATTTCACCAATTATATTTTTGAGATAAGGCTGTGCTGTGTTTATTTCTCAAACATTTAAAAACCCTGCCTTCTAAGATTCAAGTGTGTGATCAGTATGATGCCTCCCTCCAGGAAAGCATGGTGTGGGTCCGTGAGGCCAGCAGAGATTGACGCTCTTACCTACAGCCCACCTCACTGTGTAAACAATGACAGCCTCCACAAGGCAGCCATTCTGTGGTCCCCTGTGGGGGGGGGGGACACCAGGGGAGTTAACAAGGCCTGTGCTGGTACAGAGCACCCTGCTGGTGACTCCAGCCAGGAGAGGCTAGTCCGGACAGCTTTCAGAGAGATACACAGCCTAAGCCCTGTCAGCTGGGATGATAAGACAGGAGAAGTGTTCTTGGCTTTTTGATTCCTGACTGTAAAAGACAGTGACCTGGAGACAGTGACCTAAACAACTTCAGCACTTTCCTAGTGCATAAAAGTTCAAAGTCAAAGCCATCTAAAGCTAATCCAACAGCTCTTGGGTGTCCAGGGTGCTAGGTTCCTACAGCCCTCACTCTGAAACCTCCTAAAAGTTTCCTACCCTAAAGGCCACCCAAGGTAACCTTCCACGATGAGAGCCGAAGTGCCAACCATCACATCCACATCCTAAGCAGAATAGATAGAAGGGTATTCCTTCCAGGAGAGCCAGACCTTTAAAACAGTTACCCCAGAATCCCATGTAGCAATCACTGACTTACCTATTAGAACCATCCTGAGTGGACAGAAAATGGATTTTGATTGTCTAGAATCTACATGACCTAAATGAGTTTGTCTGCTGACCACACTAACCTAGTTTGGTTTGAACATGGATGTCTCTAGGACTTCCCTCAATGGTGTTACAGGTATAACACACCTTTGTTAGTATTCCCCCAATCTCTGCTCTCTGTGAGACCTTCCTCCTCAACAGTGGTTAGTGTTTCAGGCATGTAACCCCCAGACCTGGTGGGAAGTTGCCCTTATACTTCCTTGCCTGGTAGGGAGAGATTCAAGTAAGATAACTGTCCAATAAAGCTTTCAGAAGTTTGACACTCCAGGGGTCACAAGGACACTCTCGTGGGTCTTCCCATTGGGCATTACTGTCTGATGCCCACAGTGCAGACACACACCGCCATGAACTTGCTGCCTACCTGGAAGACTTTGTTGCAGATGGAGCAAGTTCCTCTGAGCAAGGAAGGAAGGAGACGGCCATCCCAAGGTCACTTCAAGTTCCCAAGCCCACAGGACAGCACGTCTGCCCACGGGGCCTGTTGTGAAGTTAGCTCCACCATCTCTTGCAGTGATTCCCTACTATGTGTCGGTGACCACTGGGAAGCATAAGGATGCAGCCACTGATAGCCGAGCGTTCATCTTGCTCATTGGGGAAGATGATGAACGCAGCAACCGCATCTGGCTGGATTATCCCCAGGGGAAGCGAGGCTTCAGCTGTGGCTCTGTGGAGGAGTTCTATGTCGGTGGCTTGGATGTGGGCATCATCAAGAAAATAGAGGTGCTGACCCTGGGTCCCAACGATGGTGACTGCCCCTGGGGAGTAAAAGAAACTGGTCAGCGTGTGGGGTGGGGAGCTGAGGTGGACAGGACAGAACGACAGCCTAGAGCCCCTCTGAATTAGAGCCAGATCTCCAGCTTCCACCATCAGTTGGGGGGCTGGTGACCTCAAGTTTCCCATTTTCTGCCCCTCCAGTAAAGATATCCCGTGTTCTGATTTTCTCATTGATATTATCAATTTGTTGGTAACTGAAAACACTCAGGTACACGCACTGTCCTGGGTCCGGAGTCTAGCTGGGACTTCTCGAGGCCTCCTGAGATGAAAGCAAAGTGTAACCAGGCCTATGATATTTTCTTGAGCTTCCTTCCTCTCTCCAAACCAACTAGCTATTGGCCAGATCCATTCTCTTGCTGTTGTAGGATAGATGCCTTCCATTCCTGTCAGCCCCTACCTTGAGGTGCTGACCCAAACCAGTCAGTGTTCTTGAGTTAGGCCAATAGGGGCCAAGCTCCCTTGCTCCAAACATCTCTGAATTCTTCTATTCATAGCATCCACATTCTATCTTAAAGACCTCACCTTATGAGGTCAGGCCCACCCAGGGTCATGTTTTGATTATTCCTCTCCTCCAAGAAAGGTTCTCTGGTCATGAGTGTCCAGCATATCAGGAGGAAACACTGAGGGTGAGCGCACAAGGCGGGCAAAGGACACTGAGCAGGGCAGACTTCTTTCTCAGCTCTGCCCAGATCCTCACAGGGATGGTGTACCTCACAGCTGGGCCATGACGGAGCCTCCCCTGAGAGCTGCTGGCTGGTAGAAGAGCTGTGCTTGGCAGTGCCCACCCAGGGTACCAAATACATATTACGCTGCAACTGTTGGCTTGCCAAGGACCGAGGTGATGGTGTCACCTCCCGTGTCTTTGACCTCCTGGATGCCATGGTGGTGAACATTGGGGTGAAGGTATGTATGTGTGTGCCTTGTGAGCGGGAGACATGGGAGAGATGAAAGTGGGGGATGTAGGGGAGTCGTCTCTGGGGTTCTGACAGAAGCTGTAGCCTGGAAAGATGGTTGGACTCACTTATCTCAAGCCAGGAGAATGTTCTCCTTTGCTCTGCTGCTATGTGACATCAGGGAAGTGTCCTGGTTTCTCTGGGCCTTGCTCTTCTCCTCTGCCACATGAAAAGAGCATTTCCTTTCTCTGCCCGCCCCATGCTCAGTCCTGGCCAAAACCAATGAGATCACTAACAGTCCCTGAGGAGCTTTGGATGGT
This sequence comes from Myodes glareolus, assembly GCF_982192425.1. Lineage (NCBI taxonomy): Eukaryota > Metazoa > Chordata > Mammalia > Rodentia > Cricetidae > Myodes > Myodes glareolus. Next base: position 11,353,477 of record NC_142038.1, on the reverse strand, counting down.
ACCAGCTTCACCCAGATGTGCCTTGTCATTGGTGGCCACAAGCATAGCAGCAAGGGCAGAGGACACCAGAGACTGGGGCCTCCAGATCTCGCAATATAGCAATGCTGGTCACGTGAGACCCCTTGTAGTTGGAACAGCCAAGAAGACAGGTGTAAGCTTCCGCACTTTTCTGTGGACACCCGAACCTCGAAACAGGCGCGCGCTTTCCTGACTCGAGCCCACGAGAACGGACGCATGTCCTAGGGGTTTGAACAGACGACACACACACAAAGAGACCGGCTCATCTGCCAAGAAGCAAGTGGCAAATGGCAGCTTTATTAAGCATAAGTCGGGTATATATACTGTGGGGCAAAAGGACACCAGCCCCCCATCAGGAACAAGGAAAGAGAAAAGTCAGGGGGCCGCACCCAAGGTCGCAGAGCAGCTGAACAGAGAAAAGAGGAAGCCAGGTGGGCGTGCTCAGGCTCAGAGAAAAGCTGACCCGGGAACCTTGCCTGTGGACGGACAAGAACCTTGCTTGCAGGTGGAATTACCATAACAGTAGAGTTCTCTCTAAGCTACACCCTTGGGCCGTAGGTGAAATTAACATAACAGGAGAGGGCAGTTCTATGCCACACCCTCAAGCTGATGCAGTGGAACCAGGAAGCAGAACAGCCCTGCATAGCACCTCGAGAAAAATGGGGAACCTGTGTACCTACAGACAGGAGTTTTATTTTCTGCCATGGGTCACATGGGTTGGGACAAGTTGCGAAACCTTGCAGGTGGTCAGGGTCTGGCAGGAGGGAGGCGGGAGGCAGATAGCCCAAAGACACACATCTAGTTGGTGATCCAGAGGCCTCCTGGTCATTTGACCCTGTGTTTCTCTTTCTCCCACATGAGCTGCGGAGCCACCAGTCACCCAGCTCTATTCAGTCAGGTCACCTTTTAAGGTCGGGGTCAAGAGGCCTGCTTGTCCTGTGATGGGAACAGCAAGAGGGGCTGTACTGTGCACCCCAACATCCTCCACAGGAAATCCGCATCAGGGGAGCAGGGGAGGTGCACCTTCTACAGCGCAGATATCTCCCTCTGTGGCCAGATGAATGGTGTGGGTGAGCCTGCTGCTCATCCTAGGCTTCTGCCCTGACCCACTTCCCAGCCTCTGTGCGCCTCTGAGGCCCTCTCTGTCTCACACCACTCCCTGCCCTGTGTTGTCATAGCTCCTCCCAGTTCAGTCTGGGACATTGCAGATCTGCATCCCGCTATTCACAGAGCAAAGAAGGCGAGCTAGCCACTTACCCAAACGGCAGCAGCCTGGCCACTTATCCAAACGGTAGGGCCCTTTGGACCGGCCTCTCTCCAGGATACCAGCCAGAGTGATAGAAGCCCTGCTTCCATCTCTCCTTTGGAAATACTCCTATTACACAAAGAGCCACGTGTCTGTGCATAGAGGGAATGGGGAACACAGAGGCTGGCAGGGCGTGGCCTTGGAAACTGGTCCCTTCTAAGCCATCAACACACTCACTTTGACCTTCCTATGTTTCTTGGCTGTATAGATAAGAGCAAGAAAAGATGAGGTTTCTGCCTGCTCCCAGTAATTTCACTAGTCCTGCCTGTCCATGCCCCACAATAGTATCCTGTGCACAACACAGCACAGTTCACAGTCCAAGTTTCCCTATCAGCATGGGGATTAGGCTTGAGTAAGGCAGAACATGGCAGGCTTACCGTCTCTCCACCTCTTCCAGACTACGTTTTGGTCTGTGGGTGCCTGTTATGAAGGGATGAGTAAACCCAGAATGACAGCATCCAGCACACAGATGATACCTCCACCCAAGGCTACCTCTCAAAAAGAGCCACCAAAATGCCTCAGTTCAGATACCCGGAGAGGGCAAGTACAGCCCTCCCTCAGGGGCCTGCTGATAAAGGGAACCTGACCTCTTAGGAGCAAAATCCCAGCTCTGAAAGCTCCCCCATGGTGTTCCTCAGATGCTCACAGACATCAGGGGTAAGTTGACTGTGGCAGGAAGTTGGGGACACTGACAATCACTGCAGTACCCTCACATGTATGCCCTTACCATACACATAGTGCCAAGCCATACCCATGACACCACACCACACGGATGGTGCCATACTATAAACATGTTTGGCTGTACCATACACATGATACCACAGCACATACTTGTGTAGCCATTCCACACACAAGGTAGGCCCAGCACCAGCACCACAGGTATTCAAGCCACCTGTGTATCTCATTAGATGTCATGCGTCATCAGAAGGCATGTCCCCATATTTCTCCATAGAGGGAGCAAGCATAGGACCGGGACATTTGTATCAGGTAAAAAGCTAGTGGAGGGCAGACCTGGGTCTGGGTGGAGCTCTGAATGTTTCCAATAAATGGACACACATGGATGGGCTCACAGAGGACTAGCGAGAGCCAATGCCGCAGTGCCTCTGTCAGAGCCCCCACAGCTGCGTGAGTGGGGTGGGGACCAGGAGTGGCCAGCCTGGCCTCTGCTTCCTCGGGCATGTACAGTCAACTGTGATAGATTCTGCTCAGAGCCTCAGGACTTGGAGAGCGTATGTCCTCTCCCTGGGGACACTGAATTGGGTTGGGTGGTTTCATGGGTGGGACCGGGGGTCAAGAACTTGTTCCTCTCACGGTAGGTGCTTTATGAAATGACTGTCTGGACCGGTGACGTGGTGGGCGGAGGCACTGACTCCAATATCTTTATGACCCTCTATGGCATCAACGGGAGCACAGAAGAGGTGAAGCTGGACAAAAAGAAGGCCAGGTACCCAGAGGGGGCCTGAACCCTCACCCCGATTACATCCCGCCTCCTCTTAACTCGGTCCTCGGCCAGATGGGCTCTGTCCCACCCACTGCACGCCATGACACCTCCTGGCTGCCTTACCTCCGTTCTCAGTTGCTCTTTTCCAACACTGTTCTCTTTCAAGGGCCAGATTATATATCCCTCCTCTAGGAAGTCTTCCTTGACTGCCAAAGTCATAGCAATTTCCCTCCTTAAAAGAAAGCATTTGATTTTATGTGTATGAATGTTTAACCTGCACATTATGTTTGTGTACCACTTGGGTGCCTAGTTCCCCTGGAGGCCAGAAGAGGGTGCTGGATACTCTGGGACTGGAGTTACAGATATCTGTGAAATGTCATGTGGATGCTGAGGACAGAACCCTGGTCTTCTAGAAGAGCAGTCAGCATTCTTAGCTTCTAAACCATCTCTCCAGCCCAGTTCTTTCTTTCTTTTGTTCCCCTGTCTGGGTCTATCAAAACTGTTCTTCTTAAGGCCTGTGTGGTTGACATTGCTGCATCTTGCCCATTTCCTGGTTTTGTTCCATGCACCGTGTGGGTGTGAGATGCTCTCAGTGGCCCCGTGGGAAGAGCAGCAAAGACTAAAGACAGTACATCTCCAAGATGATGCAGTGTTGAACAGAATGGTAGCCACAAGAGCAATGCTGACTTCAGTTTGCTGGCACCTCACACCGTCAGGAATATGGGCCAATCCAGAGCCACCATGCTCAGCTGTACAGCTGCACACAGAAAAATGAGGCTAACCCACCTTCTAGTGCTGGGCAGTGTACAAGCTGATGCAACCCTCAGGTGGCCTTGCCATTCATAGGCTGTCATCTGAAACTTTTCCAGTATGTGAACTTCATTCTGCTCTGAAAGCTGACTGCACATTCATTTGCTCTCTGGGATCTTTGTGAAGTCTCAGGGTGAATATCATCCTCCCCAGATTACAAATGAGGTGTTCCCAGTCCCAGAAAGGAAGGTAAGAAACTAGCTGCTGAGAAGAACTCAAATCTGGTCGCTCTTGGTTCAGGGCTATGTCTCCCAGTCAAGCCTGCTTACCCAGTCTTCTAGGATCCCACCTGGGGTGCAAAAGATGGGCAGTTGGGGGACTGCTGAGAGCAGTGAGGTGTCTGATCTATGGCCAGAGCCAGCTTACCGACTTCCCACCTTCTGCTCCCCATCCCCAGGTTTGAGCGGGAACAAAATGACACCTTCATCATGGAGATTCTGGACATCGCTCCCTTTACCAAGATGCGCATCCGCATCGATGGGATGGGGAGCCGGCCAGAGTGGTTCCTGGAGAGGGTAATGCGGTGCCCTCACTCATCCCTGCCCACCTCTCCTCTGTGCTATTGGGTTATAAGTAGCCTTGTAATGCAAGCATCCTGACCTTGGGCTTTGGTGTGAATCAGTTGGGGAATGGAGCTTTGTTTGTGTCTAGTAAGAGCTGAATTACTGCCAGAGAACACAGCACAGTGGGCAGAGCCTGGGATGGGAAGATTCGGGGTAGGAGTTATCTGGGAGAAGGGTTGTGGAGGGATTCTGAGAGAAGCAGACTCGAGACAGTGAGACTGGTGGGTGGTGGGCTTCTAGTCCCTGTCATTACACTGGTTGGTAGCTTCTTTCTTCCTCCCTGCCTTCTCTCTCTGGAGGAGCCTGAGCTCCCCAGGCAGCCAAGCTGTGCCCACCCCTGGGTTCCCGGGCAGGCTGAGGGCATTCTGGGCAGGGGCCATGAGAAACTTAGAAAAAGCAGACTATGAAGTTTTATTTGCCTCCATCTCTCCCACCCACCCCCTACCCCATCACACACCATACCACACACCGCACACAGCCACAGGCTTCCCTTTCCCGAGAAAAGAAAGTGTCTGTGTTTGCCCATCACCATTTGCTAACCTCCCCTGGCCTTGCAGGACAATGACACTGGGGACCAGAGGACAGCCATGACACTCACTGTTATGGAGCAGAGGGTTCCCAGTGCACAGCTCAGCTTGCTATGTTTTCATGAGGACAAATGACATAGATCCACAGTCGCACAGGCGTGTTTCTGTGTCAAACGGGCTGGTTCTGGGGTCAGGTGACACCACCTTGCACAGTGTGAAAATTTTCTGTAGCTGTATAAGAAGGCTCCAGAATTGGGAGGCAGAAGAGCAGGAGTCAAGGTATGGGCAGGCCATGTGCTCTCCGAAGGCTCTGCCTAGGATCTGACCTTGGCTGTCCTCAGACACTACCAGCTGGCATGCAGCCCTCTTGCCATGCACACGTCTCCATGTGTAGCTTTCCCCATCCTATGTTGTCTAGGGCCCACCTTGTGACCTCATCTTATCTGATTACAGCCCTAGCTTAAATAAGGTCGCACTCCAAGATTCTGATGATTGGGACTTCACTATACACATTCGGGATCGGAGGAACATGGTTTAATTTATAATGCAGATCCTTCTGCAAGCTTGTCCCTCATCCACCAAAGGCCATCTGTCCTGGTTCTCCCCAAGCTCCCCTTACCCTGTGTAGCCGTTGCAGACTTTCCTTGAGCCAGCAATGTTGCCTCCCCACCAGTGCGGCAAATGTCAGTGTCCTGCTCCCAGGCGGACCATGGCTTGATTCATTTCCTTTTCTCTCACTTATTCCATCAGTGTTTTCTGTGCACATTCAAGGCATTGCTGTGGAAGCCTTTTTCAGATACATTTCCAATTTCCAGGTCACATGGGACTTTCAGCAAAACCCATAAGCAGAGCCCTTCCCACACCCAAAAATCTGAATCAGGGAGCTTGGCATGGGGGTTCATGGAATGGTGCTCAGGTAAAAGAGGGTATTTTTTATTGAGCTCTACATTTTTTAAAAAGTGTATTTCCATATGGCCCTTCTCCAGATCCTGCTGAAGAACATGAACACGGGAGACCTGACCATGTTCTACTATGGAGACTGGCTGTCCCTAAGGAAGGGCAAGAAGACACTGGTTTGTGAAATGTGCGCAGTCATTGACGGGGAGGAGATGATGGAGTGGACCTCTTACACCGTCTCTGTGAAGACCAGTGACATCTTGGGTAGGTTGTGACCTCCCGCTTCCTCTTCTCTTGTCTTCCACTCTTGAACCATGACTTGAGATTGGCTTCTGACCAGGGTGTTTTACTTCACATAACCTTCTGAAGACAGATCATCTCCACAGCATGTCCCTTTCTGTGGAGACAGAGTATTAGCTCCCAGTAGTAACCAAATTGGTTTCTTCCCTGTCCCCTCACAGAAATGGAGAGGAGAATTTCAGGGACACAGCCTTTGCTTGGCTCAGAACCCTGCAGCTTCCTACTGCCGCTGAATCCTCTCACCCAGGGCTGTGCACCGTGGCGATCTGTGTTTCACAGTCCTGACTCTGGCCTGGAGACTGGGGACAGAACTGTGACACCCAGGGCCCCCACAAATCTGGCAATCTGGTAGAGCTAACATACCATTAGGTGAGGCCAAGACAGATGTCAGCCCGCATACATCTGGGCAAGAGTCACAGAAACATCCCAGAAAGTTGTCAAACTCAAGTCCAGAAAGACAAACGGAGCCGTTTTGTGAATAAAATGTCCAGAGAAAGGGCTTTTAAGCAAAAAGAGGGCATATCTCTCATCTGGTCAGGAGGCAGTGCCTGCTACCTCCCCTCCTCCAGTCAAGGCCTCTCTCCAGGGACCATTACGAGGAATTTGGCAGATTCCTTCATATTCACCATGGATGACTTATTGATCATGGTGGCTTGCACTTTTAGTAGAGCAGTTTGCCAAAGAGACTGGGCTGTCACAGTGGAAATCTCAGGCACAAGAGGTAGGTCAGTAAATCTGGCCGTTAGTTCCCAGCATTCTCCGTCTCTCTTTTCTTCTCACAGTGGACCCTCCTCTTCATTGCTTGATGTTCCCAATGTCCACAGGCTTTAAAGGCCCTCTTTTTAGTCCTTCATGGTATGCTCTCAGAAAATAATGAAGAAGTGTGACAGAGTGGCCTCACGAACACCTCTTCTAGGAGCTCTGGCTTCTTAACAGGGGCCAGTGCCTTTCTGAAACACTTCCTTCCCTGGGAATAGGAGCATTTTTGTGCTAAGCATTAACGTTACTCTGACTGCTGTTACACTAACAGTAATTGTGACATGCCAAGAGAAGGTAAGGGATAGAATTGGACACCTTGTAGTACCAGCGCTTGCTTACTGGCCCTAATGAGAAATGACTCTTAACCAGACTAGGATGAAGGGATCTCAGCAAGACTGGGGCTAAGATGAGCATTTACTCTTATCAGAAACAGAATACAATGGCAGTTGCCAGGATCAATACAATGATAGTTGCCAGGATACAATGATGTTTGTAAGCTATATATAAGATGCATATAATTAGTGTCAAGACCAATTGTCCTGTCAAGCTTCTGCATGCTTCATTGACTTTTAGGGAACACAAAGAATCATGAAATAGCCTGGATGCTTCAGTGTCTGAGGGTCTGCCTCAGTTTCTTAGGAACTGAAAGGCACACTGTGCCCTAGGAGCTATGGACTCTAATCTGAGAAACCTATGATGTGTGCCTCTCAAGGCAGCTAGACCAGGTCAACTCCACGGTTCCCAGAAACACGTAAGAGGTCAAGACCTCTCCGGGACTTTCTGATTCTTGCCCTCAGTTTCATTGAACTTAGACTCTGTCCTCCTGTGCTCCAGGAGTCTGGGAATAAGGCCAGAGCAGAGGGCTTTGTGAAGAGATGCCAGCTCCTAGAGCCACACCTATGTATTTCCCAGGGGCAGGCACCGACGCCAATGTGTTCATCATCATCTTCGGGGAAAATGGGGACAGCGGGACCCTGGCTCTGAAGCAGTCAGCAAACTGGAACAAGTTTGAACGGAACAACACGGACACGTTCACCTTCACTGACATGCTGAGCCTGGGCCACCTCTGCAAACTGAGGGTCTGGCATGACAACAAAGGTAGCCACTGCCTGATGCCAGGGTGCTAAGGGGGTTGGCCTTCCTGGGGCAGTGCTCCCTGGGTTCTCTGCCTCTCTAGGTGAGCAGACTCTGCCCACCCCAGCAGGACGGCCATGGCTCGCACCATTTGGGTGTACCGTCCATTAGAGGGCCTGTGTTCGTAAGCAGTTGTAATACCTGAAGCTTAGTTCCTTCTGCTTTCTCCCTGGGAGGTTAGTGATTCTTCATTTTTGCAATATCAGACAAATTCAGCTTAATTTGGGCATAAAAATTAAGAAAAAAAGAATTGGGTTGGGTCAGTAGGTCAAGTGTAGCATAATTGTTTAGCTTGTGCAGGGTCCTGTGTTCTATCCCTGGAATGGAGAGAGAGGAGAAAATAGAGAGAAAGGAGGGAGAGAGGGAAGAAATAAAGAAGAAAAGAAGGAAGGAAGGGAGGGAGAGAGGGAGGGAGGGAGGAAAGAAAAAAGGAAGGAAGGAGTCTCACCAAGTCTACTTTCCATGGATTTTCTATCAGTCTTACAACCCTGTATTTGAATTCACTTATAAATTTAAGCATGATAAAAGCAAGGTGCTTAAGAATAAATACTTTGTCCGTCACTGTGATGGATTCCGTGGCTTCCTCATTCCTTTGCCCACCGCTTTGCTCTCTGCAGACATCTCTTTACACTGGCTTTGCACCGGCAGCTTCTGTAGGATATCAGAGTTGAAGCTTCATTGCCTGGCTTACTACCTCCACGCTTGCCACTCCCCCCAACTCATCTCTAGTGTCCTGACTCGAAACTAGCTTCCCCCAAGCTGTCTGCCCAAGGTCCTCTCCCAACTTTGCTGTACCCTCACCTCCCACAGAGCTGTCCTGCAGCTGTCCACCTCACTTTATTTACCTCCTCAAATCCCACTGCAAGTGATTACTGACAAATCCAGCTCAGGAGTTGGCTGAGCTTCCAGAAGGAGCAATGTCCCTGATTCCTTTCACCATGAGGTCACAGTCAAAACATTCCCCTATGTGACAATAAACTCGGATCAGGCAGAGAAGCTGCTCTTCAAAGCAGTCACATAATGATGCAGACTTGCCCAGATGCCACAGGTTGGGTTTCCTGCACCTATTTGATCATTTGTGACCTGAACATCTCTGTGTTTCTGGTGGGCCCGGAACCCTGTGAGGTAGGGAGAACTGCAAACCTTTGACCGTTTGGTGTCCTTTGTGACATTATGTAACAAAAGCTTGTTACTAACTCTCTACTCCTCTCTACTCTGTAACCAAAGAGTACCCAGGCCTTTGGGATGCCCACTTCAGGGCCACAGAGCAGCAAATGGACCAGCCAGCAGTTAGCAGCAGGCATTCTGGTGTTGTGCTGACCAACCATGTCCATTCTGCTGATCATGATTCTGAACCTTCAATGCCCCCATGCCAGAGACCCAGGAAGGAAGATAGCAGTGTGAGGGTTAGCATCCTCTATCTGTTTATCATCAGGGACTACAGGTAGGAGTCTCATCCCGACAAGGTGCAGTGCTGAGAAGCTCTCCTTCCTCACTTGTTACTGAGACAAAGTATCTGACTACAGCAAGTAGGGAGGACAGATCTATTCTGAGCAATGTCAGAGCTTTCTGTCCATGGTCAGCCAGCTCCCTGGCTTCTGACAAGGAACATAATCAGGGAGGAGGGGCGTGGTCAAGGAAAGTCGCTCATCTCACAGCAGCCAAGAGAGGCAGAGAGGAATGTAGGAAGGGGCCTAAGTTCTTGCCTTTCAATAGCTTCTCCCAAATAACCCACCCTCCTCCACCAGGAAACGCCTGGCACAGTCCCACCGCCTCTCACACACCTGCTCACATTTTAAATTCATTCATTTCCTGGTATAGTCAGTTTTAAGTCACGGTTAGTCATCTCAGGTGGCATCGCAAGGCTTTGGAGAGACGCATCTCCATGGGACCTTCTCACATGTCTGTAGCCTCTCCTTTCCACAAAAGAGCCATCACAGAGATCTGAGTTCTCTCCCCCACTGCCGTCTGCCAGGATCCTCCTATCAGTTGCTGGCTGGTGTCCAGAGTCTGAATAGATGAATGATACCATCCATGGTCTCGAAGACTTGTCTTCTGCCCCAGATCCATCAAAAGATCAGGCCCAGCCCCTTTCAGGACATGCCACAGTGGCTTGCTCAGTCAAGACAGGTGTACAAACCCCAAACCACATGTGTGTGTGTGTGCACAGGCCTCATTAGAAGGATCTAACAGACTCGACTGGAGGAGCCAGCATGGAAGGAGAGGGTGAATGTGGTGAGAACCACATCAACATTAGCTCCCCGCTAAAGGAACAACCGGAAGTCTCAGAACCCCAAGTCCTCCGACCCTCTTCTGCCATAGCCTCCTCTGCAGAAGCCACAGCACTAAAGTCTAGTGCCTGAGGAGGAAGGTTTGGGGTCCCCAAGCAGCCCAACCTACCAGCCACACTGTGAGGTGGAGTTCCTTAATAACCTCCAGTCAGGCCAGAAAAGAGGGTGGGGAAGAAATTGTGCCAACTAAGCTCATTTCCCTTTCTCTAAAAGGGAAGACCACACCAGGACCATTACAGTGTGAGTGCTGCATTTATGGGATGAGGGTAGAGGGTTGACCGGAAAGACTGGGGTTGTTTAGGAAGGACCACACTTTTGGAGAAACCAGCTCCCTCTTAGCCTTATTTATCTATCTATAAGTGTATAAATCTAACCCTATCTACCTATTTATTTCTCATCTATTTTCTCCTGGGGCTTCCATCTTCCTTCACTGTGTATTTCTCACAAAGAACCTTCTAGAGTCCTCTTGGATGTTTCTGACTTCATGTTGTACCCTTCCTTCTAACCCGAGAAAGTAGAGGCTCACATCTCTCATAATAATTCTAGGTCTTACTGGAGCATTTCAAGAGGCAAAGATAATGTTTCTCTCTAGTGTTGTCCAAGTTTACATGTTTCTTGTGGGGGGGGGGCTTCTTACTTGGCATGATCAGTTCTTAAAGAAATGACCAGCCCAGGCCCTCTACCACTGCAGCTTTAACAACCCCCATAATTGGAATGTCGATATCAGTTACTATATTGGTGACAGTCAGTTTGCCCATGTAGCTAAGTAGTTTTATCAGTTCCAGCTCATGATTGATTGACCTCATTGCTTTGCATGTGGGACAAGACAGGATCTCATGGAGGGAGTTGTGGCAGAGCAAAGCCACCCATATCAGAACCCAGGAAAGAAATAAGGAGGAGGATGCTATCCTTCTTTAAGGGTACAGCCTCACATATCTGAGGGACTTCACCAGGTCCTACCTCTTAAAGGCTCCATAGCCTCCCAATCGTGCTGCCTGGGACCAAGCCATGGCTCTCTTAGGGACCAGTTCAGATCTAAACTATAGCAGACAGGACTGGAGTCATGAATAAGGCTGAATGAGGGAAATGCGGCTCGAGCAAATCCAGGGTGGCCAAGCAAAGGTTTAGAGAAATTCAGCTTTTGAGATGGATAACTAAAGGGAAGGAAGAGGAGGGGGTAGAGAAATTACTTCTACATGTTTTGCTTCTAAGATAGAATGTGTTTGGGAAGAAGGGATTCATCTGGGGAACTCCACAGGCCAATGCTCCTGAGACCCCAAGCTGTGAGGTACTGGTTCTGACTCCATAGACTCTTAGACATAAACTTAACAGAGGAAATATGAAGTAGCATTTGCTTTCAAATAGTGAAGCAATTTAAAATGGTTTAAATGTTTTTCTTGGACTGGAGAGATGGTTCTATGGTTAAGAGCACTTGCTGTTCTACGAAGGACTCAGGTTCAGTTCTCAGCACCTACATGGCCTCTCACAACTATCTATGACGCTAGTTCCAGAGGACCTGATACCCTCTTCTGACCTCCATTGGCATGAAGCATGCATGTGGTACACCTACATACACAGATACAGGCATAACACTCATACATACAAACTAAAAATAAATAAATCTTAAAATAAAACGTCTGTTTCTCCCTACAAATTCCAAGTCTTTCTGGATGAGAAGTTTTGTTACACAGCAAAATATTTCAGGCTTGCAATGGAGAGATTGGAGGAGGAACAGGCTTCTGTCGTTTATGAGTTCAGGTTCATCAGACAAAACTGCTCTTCCTTGTCTCCTGAGACCCTCTCACCTCCATACAAAAAGCCAGGGAAACCCTCTCAGAAAGCCACACTCTTTGTTTTTGATCCTTGTTGTCATGTGGAATTACCTTTTTATTTCTGACAATTCCACTCCGTTCAGAAAATATTGTGGTACTAAGAACATTGTTTCCATTCTGAAGGCTTTCTCTTTTCCTTACACTCTTCTCTTTAATGGCTCCTTGTGTTTGTAGATCAACCATTGTTTAAATGCCACCTTGCATGAAGTCATGCATTTGGCCCAAACCAAGTTTTTCATATGTTGATATCTAAGAAATAGTTTAATACCCACAGTTCCCTTTTTCTGCTACATTCTTCTGCATCCCTCAGAATCCAGGTTAGTTATCAAGTTCTTTGAGAATTTTCCCAACTATGCTGCATGAAGTTAGATGCCATCCACTCTCCACTCCTGTGCTTTCTATAGGTACCTCTATCTGTAGTATGCTGACTGTGATGGTCCTGCCAATTACAATTGACAGAGTTCCAATCTCTAAAGGCTGGGGACCTTGTTTGGTATTCCCAGTGCCAAGTTTGTACTTAGTAGGTCGCTAATAATTATGTGAGAGAATAAACAGGTCAACCTTCTATGTCAGCTTCTGGACCTGGGATAAATGGCTCCAGACTCTTTTCTAGACTCCATGGAGATCTCTTCCTCTTTTCTAGGTATTTGAACAGTTTCTAGATGTAGCAAATCATGTCTGATATTTAGTAAAGTGTTTTTACAAAGGGTAAGAGGGTAGGTGTTGTGGACCCAATAGTGTTGTCTTCTGCTTCTCAAATTCTTTCTCATCCAGAATGTCAGAGTACATTTATCTTTGGAAATGGAATCTTTATAGATACAACTATAGAACTTGTTTTAAATGACATCATTAATGATCTAGAGTGGGTTCTAAACCCAAAGATGATGTGTGTTCCTACAAGAAGAAGAAAGATCATGTAAGGATGCATGGGAGGCAACATGGGATCAGAAATGGAGCTAGCCAGCTGCTGTAGGCCAAGAAACACCAAGAACTGCTGGGAGCCACTGAAGCAAGAAAAGTCAGAGGAACTTACTCAAAGAAAATGGACACAGCTTACCTTCAGAATTTTGGTCTTCAGAATCATGAGATAACATGTTTCTGTTGTTTTTCTAAACATCAGTCTGCAGTGATTTTTTTTTGTGGTAGCTTCAGGAAAATAAAACAGCGAGGACAAACCTTTAAGGAACAATAAAGACTTCCCTGGGGCCCCAGTTCAGTCATGTGTCTGCTGCAGAGGATCTGCTTCAGGATCTGCTGCTGATAGAAAAAGAGTCAAGGTCACTGAGACTTAGAAAAACACAGTAAACCAGGACACAGCTTCATCATGAGCTCAGTGTCAGAGAAGCTAGCTGCCACAACTTAAATACAAGGCTGAATGGTCCAGTCATTATGCTTAAGATGGTATCAACTTTTGTAGGTTGGGTCTCCACGCCTCGAAATCAATCTTGTGGGAACTGGGGGACAGAAACAAGCCGTTCTCTGTGCTTGATAAAAGGAAACAGTCTAGTGCTAATAGAATCATTGACTAGCTTTGACTCACACTCTGGACTTTCCGCTTCATTTCAGTCACAGGCATTCTGCCTTGTGTTGTGATCCCAAGCATGCATCCTGCCATAACTGTATTTCCCCACCACTGGTTAGGAAGCTCTTTTATGTCTTTACCTTCTCACTGAAACTTATTGTCCAGCCTTGTATGAAATCCCTCCAAAACAGTTGACCTATGTGTGACTGAATTCTGTCTGTTTACTTGACTATCTTAGTTAGGGTTTCCACTGTTACAAAGGAATACCATGACTAATCGCAACTTAGGGAGAAAAGGGTTTGTTTCAGCTTTTAGTTCCACATAAACAGTCTATCACTAAGCAATTCAGAGTAAGAACTCAAGGCAGGAGTTGTGATGCAGGAGCTGATGCAGAACGCATGGAGAAGTGCTGCTCACTGACTTTCTTCTCATCACTTGCTCAGCTTGTTCTCTGATAGCACACAAGATCACGAGTCAAAGGGTGGTACCACCCATAGTGAGCTGGGCATGCCTATATCAATCATTAATGGAGAAAATGCACCATGGCCTTGCTCTTAGGTCAATCTTTTGGGGATATAGTCTCTGTTGAGATTTCCTTTTCTAAAGTGACTCTAGCTTGTGTCAAGCTACAGTGAAGCCAGCCATCACACTTGACTTGCAGCTTCATGAGTTCTGCTGTCTTGGCTATTGTTCTTTTGCTGATGTCATTCCACTACCTGTTACATAACAGGGAATTAATATAGTTTAGTAGAATTGAATTATATCTCTCTTTAAGGATCTCAAATCCTTCCATGTACTTTTTGCCTTCATCATAGGAGATTAAGTTTCCTCCAGGACTAAAGATTTTAATAATAATAATAATAGTAATAGTAATAATAATAATGGCTCTGACCATAAATCCCAACTGAGCTCATAATTAAGACCTCTAGATGCTTACATCACTTATACAGACAGTTATCGCACACATATCTAGACTTTCTTGGCTTTCTTGTTGTATATTCTACTCTGCAAAAACCCAGCACCCAAACAGCCAGTTTATTTTCTCTTCAAACCCTTTAAGAGGAGGGAGAGCATTCAGCACTGTGGACAGCGCCATCCCCGCCACACAGTAGCTGGATGCTATAATCTGTCATTCAATCCCAGACTCTCCAGAGACCTTGATGATGCTGATTTTTGCTTTGGTATCTGATGGCTTTGTCCTAAGAGGACTCTTGGATTCAAGTAGATCCTGAGTCGTTGACGTGATTCGCTTTCCCTTGTAGGCAGAGAGATGAGGCATCCTTTCCAGTCCAACTTTGGTCCTGAAAGCAAGATAATACCATGGGCAGGTGAACCTATGAGGCTGGGACGTAAGTCCTGATAAGAATCGGGTCATCTGCTCAATTCTCTGTAGTAGCTTTCTCTTTCAGGGATGGATGTTTAGACGATCATAGAGGGTAAAGCTGCTGAGTATGCCTTTAATGGCTCTCTTTGCCATACTTTCTTCATATTAAAATTTTTCTCCCAACTCCATCTCTTCCTTGCATAGAAATGTTAGGATGAATGCATTTTGCTTGAGATTCCTCCACCAAAAGGTAAAGATTCTAAACAAATGTATAAGAGAGGCTACAAATATTTAGTTAGCTTAAACCACAACGTTCTTCTCATCCCCTGGTTCTGTTACTGGGAGGTGTAAATTAGTAACTTTTGAGCTTTGGGGAGAGTTATTTACTTTAGTGAAAACTTTTGAACGTGCACAGAAGTCAAGAAAACAGCAGTATCAGCTCCCACTTACCTATTACCCTAGCTCAACAATCATGCTTTATCACATCGACTTTAACCTTTTGGTTTTACCCCTCATCCTTGACGGCACTCAGGTTGCCAGAGGATATGAAGCTAATTCCTAAACTCCGTGACACTTCATCCCAGACACACTTACATTTGGTATGTTTCTCCTGTGGAAATGGACATTTTTCTGTAAAATCACACCACTATCATCAGACTTCCAACAATGATTTGTTAGAAATCACTCAACTTCTACTGTGTAATACAATTTCCCAATGTATGCCCTGGGAAAATTACTTATAAATGTGTTTGGGGTACACAAACTCAGGAGGGCGTCCTGAGTATCAGAGAGATGCTGCATATTGGTACGGTAGATTATGGAAAGAAGTCTCGCTTGTGCTGGTGTTAGCACTGGATTTTAGATTCAGTACTTGCAAGCCTGGTTGCTCCACTATAAATTTCCCCCATAACTCTCTCTCTCTTTAATGGCTTAATCTGCTGATGATCAGTTAGAATTACAGATGTGATATTATAATTCTATCATTTCTTTTCCATGTACAAGCCAGGGGTTGTCTTTTTAAAACATTTGTCCCTAGGCTATTTGATTGCCATGAAATACAGTTTGAAGAAGAAAATAAAGATAGATGATTAATTCTTCTACTTAATTCTAATTACCCAGATAGATTTTACAGTCCTGAACAAATTGTAACAAGGTGTTTATTTTCTAATTCATCTTGCTCTTTTTGCTTCCTCTAGTTAAATGAAAGCTCTGCTTAGTAAAGAATTTTTAACCACAAAATGATTGAGATTTTTTAAATGCTGCTGATCCATAGAAAGAGGGAGGACCCCAGAAAGCATCATGGGGATGCTACAGTGTGCTCACTTAGGCAGATATACTGAGACCTGAACTCAGATCTGCCAAATCCCAGGGGATTTCCTGTGGCAGCCTCTTTGATGAAGCCTTGTGTGTGTTTTAGAAAGATAATAGCTAGAATCTTGTATTCTTCCATATCCAGGTCTCTCCGATGCTCCATAGCTCACTTCAAAGCATCCATGATCTTGCTGAGGAAATGTGAGTCACCCAGATGGGCTTTTTGCTTCTTTCGAGTTATTTTTAGGGAAGGTGTTGCTTGGTGAAGTGAATCTTTCTACCTGAGAAGAATCTCAATGGTTTGCACTGGATAAAAATACTGACAGTTGGCTTTTTGAAAGTGAAAATAATTTATCGCTTCTATGATCGTGGAATGTTAAGTAATACGATTAAGAGGTCATAAGACACAATTCCCAACCCTTGAAGTTAGAGAAGTCAGACATGAATATAAAAATAATCTTAACAGAATTAAGGCATAGTTACAACTCCAGCAGCAAAGATTTCTCTGGATATCAGTGCTCATGGCCAAGAGAACAAACATGATACAGTTTGAACTGGAAACATCCATATTATTTATATTTATATTTCAAACAGTCTCCAGTTAGCAGCACCATTTTGAAGGCTGTGGAGCCTTTAGGAAACTGGACCTGGCTGGAGAAAGTAGGGACGGCTGTCATTTGTTCTGAGTCTGCCATCATGTAAGAGTCTTCACCATTCTTTCTTGCTGTGTAAACCCCACCCTGCCTTCCCTGTTGGGAGAACCCTATCCTCTGAAACTGTGAACCCAAATGAACCCACCCTTCCTCAAGTTGTTCCAGCCAGATATTTGGGTCATGGTGATAATGAGAGTAGCTAATACAGTGGACAAGGGGTCATGGGGACAGCAGAGAGGCTCGGAGGCCGTTAGAGCTGTGTTGTGCAGAGAACAGGCAGGTACTGACCATAGAGGAATAACTTGGCGCCATAATGAGGAGAGGAGATGCCAAATGCATGCCTAATGAATCTGTCTCATAAGGGCTGATCGAAACCTGCTAAAGGAAGCATGGAGCCCTCCATCCCACCAGACACAGAAAGTCGCTAGACTCATGGGCAGTAAGGAGCATGTGGAAGTCCAAAGTGTTACCAGCCTCACTCTCATTCAGCCTGTCACCTCCTATCTGGGACATAGGGACCCTGCAGTGGCTCGGAGTTGCTAGACCTTCTACTCAAAGTGAATTTTAGGACATTTGGGGTGTAATAATCAATAGTACTAGGACAGACCGTTCCTGCTATGTAAGGCTGTACATTCCTCTCCTAGAACTGCCGCCATTGCTGTCTTCCTGTTCTCTCCTGTTCAGACTTGGTGTGGACTCCGTGTGTAATAAGCTTTACCGGATAGCACACGTAGTTCAGGCCAGCCTCCTCATCTCAGAGGCTTGCGACCTCATTGGCAGAGACAAGCAATACGATAGAGGATGATGAGGAAACAAAGTGGCTTCAGATTAGCTAGGAGTGAGCACATGGAGACAGAGTGAGTGTTGAAGCCCCAGGAAATCCTGCAAACAGAGCCCTTTCCCAGAGACCTCAGTGATTAGGCAGTATTGGCACCCAGAGGCTGGAGACCATCCCTTTGGACAGTGGGTAAGCAAGATTCTGTTAGTCAAGGTATCAGAAGTGCAATACAGGTGGCAGAGTAGAGGCGTGGAAAGGGATGCAGTTCTTGGGGAGAAGCCTGGGACTTTTTTTCGGACTGATGAGAAAGCCTCTGGAGGGTTTATGAGGTGACGCGGCAAAGTCTGATCCATGACTTTGACATATCATTGTGGTGTTTGGGGTGTTGTTAAGAGCACTATGCAGAAGAGAGAAATTTGGGGAATTCAGTAGCTATCCAGCAGGAAGGACAAGGTCAGCATTTTGGGATTGCTGCAGCTCTGATTAATAAAGGGGCACACACGTGCATTCCACTGTGACCTGTGCAGAGCCTTTCCTCTGTGTGTGTAAAAGCATGGGGACATCGAAAGAGGGTCTCGGCAAGAAGTGAGTTCTCCAACAGCTAGTTTCAAGCAATTCCCTATTGGTTCACCAGGTACCTAGGGTTGGCCATCAGTTGGGCATTAGACTCTGTCCGTCACACTCAACATTTCCAAAGCAGGGCAAGAAAAACAACAGAGAATACAAGGAGGCTTCTTTTATGTAAGGGAGTTGGGGATTAGTCTTGGTTTAGGGGAAAGAGTGGCAATGCTGAGTTCTAACAGCAAAGGGAAACTGAGTGTGGCTGAGACGACCTCCCACACATACTACTCATGGCCGAGCAAAGGGTGAGGGAAAGCCTAGAGCTTCTCTTCCATGTGAATCTCTTTCAACACAGCCAGCAATGTGTCTTCTCTGCCTCCCTTCTGTGTTCTACTGAGATGCCTCAAGAGAAGGGCTCTGACCGTCACATTCCTTCATTTCAGTGTTACAGGCATGGAGGCTTGTAAGTTCTGTGATCAGCTTCATGGCTACCAGGAACCACCTCCAACATGCAGCCAAGTCATAAACCTACAGGTGGTATGGACTCTAGTTTGTAGAAAAGCAAGAAAGATTTATCAAGCACAAAGAGAGTTCACAAATAAGCTAACTCACCTCACAGCTGCCTAATGCGACAGTGTTTTACACCTCACTTCTATGAGCCCTCTCTGCTTCCTTCTTCAGTGAAGATCTGATTTCACAAAAAACAAGAAATACAGTGAGACACAAACAACACCAAAGACCTTTGTAAAAGCCATATGAAACCTACAGCTGTAGGAGCTTCTTAAAATAGATGCACAACTTATAAAGGGAGTCTAAATGGAGCTACCTTGTGCCGGGGAGTAATGCCTCTCCAGATGTCATAGGCTATGAAGCACAAAGCCAAGTGCCGAGTGTGGGCTGGGGGTTCCATAAACCCACAATACAATGCAAATTATTGCCATTGCTAATTTGATGCTATGATTTTACTTTGAAGACACCATATACTTGAGTCATAGAAGGCCCAGAGAAATCAGTATGGTTCTAACCTGGAGCCTTCCTCCCTGCTGGTTAGCTTCCATAGTGCCAGAGGTGCTATGTTGGGAGAGAAAAGCCAACAGCAGTCTTACCCAGCTATGGTACTGAAAGATACAACAGTGACCAGCCTGGCATGCTCTGCCCATTGCTACAATATTGGCACAAGTGTTTTGAGGATAACCAACTGCTTTATGATTAAAGACCTATTCCACAAGACAGAACTGATATCTGATACTGTGAGCTGGGCCAAGAACCCATGGCTGGGCACTATAGGCCCTAGGGGAGAATCCAGCTTAATGGACTTGGTATTAAACTGCCCCCTCCCCCTTTATGCAAATAGATTAGTACATCACTTAACCTTCATCAGAGAAGTGTCTTTTCATAATACATGTGATTAATACAGACACTAATAACCAGTCAAAGCACAGAGAATACGTGGAGTCCTCAAGCTTTAATGTGACATCTGTGCCACACACCCTAACTTCCGAGGCACAGGGGTTGTCACAGAAGATGGAGAAGGAAGATTGTAAGAGTCAGGGGTAGAAGATGGCTTCTGTAAAATAATATCTTATGAACATGGCTGGGGTGTTGCACACATGAACTCACAGGGGCCGTGCCTTTACACAGAGGACCAGCACAAGAGCAAGTCAGCCTAAATCCCAGCATGCATGGGGAGGGGCTTACAAATTCCCAGCTCCAGAGCTACTAGCAATTGGTGGGTGCTAGGGGAAAGAGAGCCAGCTTCAGATTCAGCCCCTGATCAGGTTACCCATGTTCCAGTGCGTCGCCCACACCCATTTGCATAGTGGCAGCGCTTTTTTTTCAGCGTGTTTCTGAAAGAATATATGAAGTGGGAGGGAAATGTGGTGAGGACTCCAGAGATGGGACATGAGAACAATTGCAATGGGGGGGGATGGGACCGATTTGATCCAAACACTGTATGCTTATATATGAGATTCTCAAACGATATTTTTGAAACTTTGAATAATGCCAGCATATGCATCCCACCCATGAATGTAACATCCACATCCTGAAATCTATAATTATTTCATATACTCTTGGGAACAGAAGCAGGATCTCTAGAGATGTTGCTTTGGATGGTATCTGATCTGAGAGAGAGGTTTCTTTGTAACAGTGGAACTGCCTCAAAGCTCTAGGTGGCCTGAGAGTCAGGGGTGTGGGAGTAGAACCCAGCTGTGTGCTGCTTGTGGGATTCCTTGTGGATCAGTTGTGAGTAGCAAACACTGTCGCATAGCCTGCCAAAGCCCTGCGGTTGCTCTCTCTGTGGGACCTGTGATGCTCCACGCTCTCAGTGAGCTTGAGTTAGAGAACGATGGAAACAGTGGTAAAGTCACACAGAGCTGTCAAAGCAAACCCACATTGGCCCACACTGCCAGCTCTGCTGTGGTGGGGACACTTCTGAGAACAGCCCTGCCAGTTACAACAGAGCAGCTCTGTGCTCATGATCAGCCCAAGATGTGTCAAATTCAGGAACACATCCCTGAAAATGGCAGCTTCTGAAGCCTTCAGTGACTGCTGAACAGGTCAGCCAAGAACCCCCAGCGCAAACCGTATTTATTCACTCGGCATTCATTGGGCAGCTAGTGATCTGCCCGTTTAGACTGAGCACTAAAAACCCTATCGAGACTCGGTCTGTACACGTGCATCCCTGGTCACAGGGAAGAGACACATGTAAGTAAAAGCAAGACGAATCTGACCGTGTGTACCCAAGATAGGTGCATGGTACCACGGAGCATGGGGGACTCTTGATGTAGCCTCTAGAGTGATGGAGGAGCGTCAGGGAAGGGTTGCTGGTGGAGCTAATACCGGAACTGATGCAGGAGGGTCATTGACGGGAGCTTGGAGAACACAGATCAGGAAGCAACAGAATCCATCCTTTAGTTAAGGGGCTCCAGAAAGGTCTAGAATACCTCCACCATGAATCAGATGGAAGCAATAAGCCTTGTCCCTTGGTGAAATGTCCATGATGGACAGATTCTCAGTGGAAGAAGTTTGCAGGAGGAAGGTATTGCAGTTTCTTGGAGGCCACCACCGAAATGTGGTGCATAAATCCTCTAAGCATTTTGCAAAGACCCCTGTGTTCCTCAGGTTGGAGGAGTACTTAAAACCACCTAATCCAACTAGTTGGTCACTTCATCAACAAGGATCCCAGACCACAGAGAGGACAAGGAGCTTGTCCAGGGTCACGCAGCTATGGATGGAGGAAGGGAGGTCTTGTCAGGGAGAGGGGGCACTTCCCACTCCCAGTGCTTTCTTCCGCAGGAATATTTCCTGGCTGGCACCTGAGCTATGTTGATGTGAAGGACAACTCCCGTGATGAGACTTTCCGCTTCCAGTGTGACTGCTGGCTGTCCAAGAGTGAGGGCGACAGACAAACTGTCCGCGACTTTGCCTGCGCCAACAATGAGATCCGTGAGGAGCTGGAAGAGACCAGTACGTGGTGAGACTGTGTGGGCCCAGCCCACTGCGACCTCAGGGCTGACTCTTCTAGTTGAGGAAGGGTTGGCTCAAATGGGAGGCGGTGAGCGCGGATAGGGAATGGAATGCGAATGAGATGGGTCCATGTGTCTGCAGGGCAATTCCTCCATAAACTCCTAAAAGTGGATTATTAGAGCTGCTAAGACACTCGTGGCCCTGAATCACAGGTACTAATGAAGGGAAACCCACTGAAGACAGGCTGTAGCTGACCCAAGGGCCAGGCAGGGCAGCTATGACACTCTCTCAGGCTATTTTTACATCGTGAATTATTCAGACTGATGCGTGTGATTATGACTGCCACCTTGGAGTTTCTAGAAGCAGAAGTCAGAGAGAGCCAGGGTCCCCACCAGCCACCCCTCACATGGAAGATGAAGAGAAAGAATCAGTCCCTGAGGTGAACAGCCATCAAAGCTTTAGAAGACGTTTCTTTAATACCCAGGACAGCGTCTGGGCCTGGTGATGAGAGGAAAACTCACCAGAGGCAGATCCCGGTTGAAGAAGGGACTTTTTAGCCAGTTATTAAGGCAGCCCCCCCCATTAAGGCAGCCCCCCAACATCTCAGCCTCTGCACAGCAGAGCTTCTTCTCACTTCCGCTTCTCACTTCTCACTCCAATGTGGGAGTCGGGCGAGCTGTCTTCCATGGTGTGATGTAGGGGCCTCAGCTCTTTCCACCTGTGCCTTTGCTGTTTCTAAGATGTGGCTTCCACATTTCTCACAAGAAGAAAACTCAAAGGCCCTCTCCCTGTGGTCTTGGCATGCTAACCTGTGTTTTGTTTGGAAGAACTAGTCTCATGGCTCTGCCAGATGCAAGGGAACCTGAGAACCGTGCCCCGGCTGGGCATCTCTTGGCATGACCACTATACGCGGGACACTACCATCTCTGCCAGGCTATCCACACTGCTCCATGGTTGACCTAGCTGTCTTGAGAAGCAATGGAGATTGTGTGAACATTGATAAACACTCTCTCAGAGGGAAACAGAGCTCCCCTTTGCTGAGTTTCCATAAGGCAGAGAATTTACCTGTTTAGAGGATGCGTTCTCTACTTCTGTAATTGTACTTTCTAAGGGTTAGTGGGTGCCCAGTTTTGTTTTGGATGCTGTGGGTGATATACCTTGCTTTGTGACCCACACAGATCCAGGGTAGTGTCCCTCATGTTTGTCACCCTCTGCAGTACTGTGGACCTTGGGGCTCGGTGAATGGATGCTGGGTGGATGGAAGCGGCGCTCTCTTTACACAGAGCCTTGTGAGACACTCAGAGAGGGGAGCTTATGCTCCTCACACAACGTCGGGATGAGCAATGGGGACTGTTCAGACCATTGGTGTTTAGAAGAGGAATACTCTGCGAAGCCCGTCTCCGTTGCCAACTCTCCCTCTCAGATTTCCGAACAGCCAAATAGCTGCCATTACTTGCAGGATTTGGGCTGATGGGGGTGGAGTGAGTTCTGCGGATGCGAAAAATAGGAGCGCAGAAGCAGGGAGCCAGGAGAGGGCCTGGCCCCACCTGTCACTGTAGTGAGTGTGCAGGAAGTACCATGGAGACACCTGCGCCGCTCACATGGGGACAGACAGGTAGCCACACCCTGGTTCCCGGTGCCAGCTGGTCCTGGAGGTCTCACTCACTGAACTTGGTCCCAGCTCTCATCTGCCTTTATTTAAGGCTGAGACAAATCCACATTGAGCAGTCTGAAGTGCCATGCCTCACTCTGACTTCAGAGGACATTACCATTCCCTCCCAGAGTTTTCCTGCTGGTGACCCTGCGGTCATTTTGGGCACTCAGTCTATGAGTCTAAACAGCCCCTTGGTCTTGAACAAAGCCTCCTCGCCTGTGAAGGAATGCTATACCTCATTCTCATTGAGCCCTGGACACCCCACATCGACCCTAAAGAGAAGCCAGGATGCAATTTACACCTCTGTGTCAAAAATTAAGGAAAGGTTTTGCAAGGCGCACTGCATGGCTCTAGAATGCTGTCTCCCTATGGGGCTTGGCTGGTGCTGCTGATCTATCATCATATCAGCCAGCATCCTGTTTTCAGGCTTCATCTCCAATTCTCTGAAACTGTTCCAGCCATCTCTGAGCATTCACCTCTGCAGGCGACT
Organism: Myodes glareolus; assembly: GCF_982192425.1. NCBI lineage: Eukaryota > Metazoa > Chordata > Mammalia > Rodentia > Cricetidae > Myodes > Myodes glareolus. The sequence continues at coordinate 11,329,838 of NC_142038.1, read as the reverse complement.
CCAGCATACACCCAGAGCCAAGAGCTGCCGACACTCTAATTGTATAATCCCAATGTCAAGGCTTCAAGCACCGCATTGCGGTTTTTCCAGGGTCTGGCTTAAACAGCAAAATTGCATGCTCATGTGTGCGAATGTGCACACGCACACTTAGGAGGACACACGTCTCTCCTGCTGGAACGCCCTTGAGCCAAAGGGTGCCTTTGCCTTCCAGCCTCTTGTTTTCCTACCTGCTACTCTCAACACCCTTTAGGTTTGCTTTGTCCGTTCGTCTGCACTGTTTCCAGCTCCCAGCTCCAGCACGTTCCTCTGCTGGCCAGTCTCTGGGGATGGAACACTCACTGCTCCGCCAGGTGGTGGAATCCACCATACGTTTGTGTTCTTGAAGCCTCCATTCTCTGATAGGCCCAACGGAAGCTTCCGGGAGTGGTTAAGGACTCTGCAAGGCACATGCCTAAAAACCGTATCTTTGCTGAATTCAGGAAATGTGTTTGCTCCCAGAGCTTGGAAACCTGAGGTGGCTCTGGCTCCAACTCTGCTGTCCCCAGAGGTGCCACTGGTGTCAGGGTGACTCTCTCTTCTCAGCTTGATTTCCTCCAGAATGTTAGTGCAAGTTTCCCCGAACCCCAGGAAGCTGGCTGCTAGCAGTGCCGGCCTGAACTCTTACTGCTGACTGACCTCAGAGAAGGAGGACAGGGCATGTCCAGGGAGAGACCCTCTGCCCATGCGGAGCATGGCTCTGTCCAGGGAGCATGCGGTAGGGAGCTCCCTGGGAAGGAGGCAATAAAATTTGGATGCCAACCAGAAGCACACTGCCCTCCCCTGCATTTTTCTATGGCTGTCATGTGTTTCTGTCATCCTTGTCTCAAGACTGCCCATCCGTTTACTCTGTCTGTATAAGGGTCATCTCAGACAAGCGTTTGCTGTGGACTCCTGTATGTTGGCACCATCCCTGGTCTGGATCACATGCCATGCCTTTGCTCATGTTCCCTCTGCCTGGGAACACCCTTCCGTCCTCTCCTTTACTTCTTCCTTCACAGCTGTCCTCCAAGGCCATGCTCAAGTGCTCCCATCCTCAGGAGACTCCCTGGGTTTGGCCCACTCAGCAATTCTTTCCTTCCTCTACTAAATATTTACCCACACAGCAGGGTGTGGGGTGTAGGATGTGGGGTGGGGAGGAGGGTCTTGAAGAGATGGCTCAGCCATTAAGAGCGCTTGCTGCTCTTGCAGAAGGCAAGTTCAGTTCCCAGCACCCGCATGGTGGCTCACAACCATCTGTAAGGGTCCAGCACCCTTTTCAGGCATCCTCAGGCACTGCATGCACATCGTACACAGACATGCATGCGAACAAAACACCATGACCACGAAATAAAGATAAATAAAAATTTAAAGTATATTGACTGAGGGCCCGCCGTGTGCCCGGCACTGTCCTTGGCAGTTTGAAATTTGTGAACGGACATGCATGCCTTTGGGAAGGGGGAGGTGGTACAATAAACCACGATGAATAAATGAAATGGCGTGTGGTGCTTAAAGATGGTAGGAATAAGAGGAAATGACAGTGAGGCAAGGCAGACCGGGAGTGGTGGGGACCAGGCTACCACTTTAATTAGGGCACTGGCATAGACCGCCCGAAAAGGTGAAATGGAAAAATGCGGGAGAGGTGAGGAAGAAGCAGACACGTTCAGGCGGAGAGAGGGTGCATGGAGGAGCTCACTCTAAGTAGGAGCTTGGAGATCAGAGGCTAGAGACAGGAAGAGAGCGAGCACAAGGAGCTGAGATAGCAGAAGGCATGAAAGCAGCTCTTCCCCTAACCCAGCGGCACCCTCGCTCCAGGGGCCCTTGGTTACCATGCTGTTGTGTTCGGTCTTACGGATGGTCAGGGTTGAGCTCGATGCCTGGAGCGAGAAAGCGAATTCTAGTCCCCCGCCTGGTCCTCCTGATCCTTGGCATCCCTTCTATGGAGGTTGGTGGAGAGGGGTGTGCAGTCACGTCGGGGACAGCAAGGCAGGGGCTACTGTGAGGCTGAGGGAAATGGGGCTGTGTGCTCTCTGGGCCCTTAGCCTGCTGGGTCTTTGCAGGGTCCTTCCTTAGCCAGGCCTGCCTCTTTTCCCTCAGCTTCTGGGGATGTGGTTTACATTTTAGTTTAGTGGCTCATTGGCTATGAGAACCAGACCCCAACATCTCTTGAGAGCCCCTCCTAACCTGCTTTCTTCCCCCTGGCTGCCATTCCCATATCTGCCAACAAAGAGATTACCCACTGCAGGCCAGGAGTCTCTGGTTCTGATTACAGTGCCTAGGTGTCAGCAAGGCTAACCTGCCTCCTACACCTTGACTGTGGCCTAAGGCCAGAGAAGATTCCCCGAGGGGGAAGGACTGGCTGCTGGCAAGCAGCTGCTTCCTGCTGCTGACCCTCTCCCGCCTCCTCCCTGCAGCCTACGAGATTGTCATAGAAACTGGCAACGGGGGCGAAACCAGAGAGAATGTCTGGCTCATCTTGGAGGGCAGGAAGAACAGATCCAAGGAGTTCCTGGTGGAAAATTCTTCCAGGCAGCGGGCCTTTCGGAAGTAAGGAGGGTGCTTGATGGCAGGGGGTGGGGTGGGGAGAATAATACAGAGACCTCAATAATCTCCCCCACTGAGTGGTTTACAAATGGGCTAACCAGAAAGAGCTTGCTGAGTACCTACTGTGTGTCAGACCTGCAATTCCCTTGAATATATCATCCCACATCCCAACCCAGAGCTCTCTCCTGCTTCTCCTGGGAGGCCTTAGTGGCTTGAACACTGCATCTCTGTTCCTGCCAGGACAGAGTCCCCATCCCCCATACCCACCCCCACCCATACCCACTCCCGCCAATCCTTCTTTAGCTTAGCCGAGAAAGCTGCCATATGAAACAGGGTGGCTTACAAACAACTGAACTCTCTTTCCCAGATTCTTGATGCTGCTGGCAGATTTGGTGATACTTGCCTCCTGGTTCGCAGATGGAGGTCCTCTCACTGTGTCCTCCTGCAGTAGGCAGGGTGGCGGGAGCTCCCTGGGGCTTGTTCCATAAGATTCCATTCACAAAGTCTCCACCCTCACCACTTACTCACCTTCCAAAGGCCTAGCTCCAAATTCCATCACCCAGGATTAGGTTCCAACATGCAAACTTGGCAGGATGGCCCATTCTGTTTACCTCAACCTTTTATTCAAACTCCCCTCCAGTGAGGGCAGAGTCTGTGCTCCTCAGACTGGTACCAAGAGATTGCTCACACCCTGCCTTCTCACTACCATGTCCTCGTGGGTTCAGATTCCATCCAGGTAGATTCCCCAACACCCCACTATGCTCATCGTAAGATTTTTCAAAAATTGGCCCTTAGTAGAGGGTTCCTCCTTCTTCCTCTGCAGCTCCACACCCGGCCAGCTCCTCAGCCTCCTCCAGGTTCCAGCCTGCTTAGTGATTACCATTTACATGCTGAAACCCAGCAGCTGGAGGGACTTTTTCATTGTCTCTGTCTTGATTTAAAACTAGCCCAAATCCCTCAGAGAATGCCAGGCTGGCTACTGCATTGCACGCTCCTTCCATGCCATCCCAGAACACAGTAGGTTTTCCCTGTTTGCCTGCCTCATTAGGCCTGGGCAGCTCACTGATGACATCTTGGTTGTCTGCAGGGGGAGCACGGACACATTTGAGTTTGACAGCATCTTCTTGGGAGACATCGCCTCCCTCTGCGTGGGCCACCTGGCCAGGGAGGACCGATTCATCCCCAAGAGAGAACTTGCCTGGCACGTCAAGACCATCACCATCACTGAGATGGAATATGGAAATGTGTATGTACAGGACTGAGCCTGGGGTGCAGTGGACACCTCAACCACGCATGGGCAAGAGGGCAATGTGTGGGAAGGTGTGTCCTTCGAGACCAAGGTTACCTGGTTCATGGATATAAACCTGTAAGGCAGGACAGAAGAAGAAGCTGTTGTGTGCGAGGGCAGTGGTTCCCAACCTTCCTAGTGCTGCCCCTCTTTAATACAGTTCCTAATGGTGTGGTGATCCCAATCATAAATTTATTTTCGTTGCTACTTCATAACTATAATTTTGCTACTGTTATGAATCATAATGTAAATATCTGTGTTTTCTGATGGTGTTAGGTGACCCCTGTGAAGGTGTCATTCAACCCCAAAGGGTTGAGAACCCCTGTGCTGGAGGTACCGGAACTATGTATGTATCTACCGCCAGAGACAGGAGACTAGATCATGTGACCTTGGGTGTCTCCTGCCTTTCAAGCCAGGAAGCTTTCCTTACAAGAACAACAAGAAAGACACACAGCAGCAGCTCTCAGAGAATTTTCTTGTCACCTTCCTTCCTTCCTTCTTTCCTTCCTTCCTTCTATAATGACACAGAGATGATGCTTATATGCTGGTGGCTTAGGAGCTCTCAATGAGGATGACTTGTATGGGCAAGAACAGGCCACCCAGGCATTCAATACTACACCTGCTCTCTAGGTGCTGATGGCTTTGCATTTCTGCCATTAGGGTCTCCTGGAGACTTGGCCATTTCTGAGAGAGTAAGAGCGCCTTAGTAACCTAAGCAACACAGCCACAACTGTCAATTGGTATAGTTAAAACCACTTGGTACTGTTACAACAGACCAGAAAAGACCCTAAGGCTGTGGTTCTCAACCTGTGGGGCTTGACCCCTTTGGGGTTGAGCCGTCCTTTCATAGGGGTCGCCTAACGCTGTTGGAAAACACAGATATTTACACTTTGATTCATAACAGTAGCAAAGTTACAGTTATGAAGTAGCAACAAAAGTAATGTTATGGTTGGGGGTCACCACAACATGGGGAACACATAAAGGGTCACGGCATTAAGAAGATTGAGACCACTTCTCTATGGCACTGGAAGGCCTGGGAGATGCTGAGAAGAAGAGAAGGACGCCTAGTAGGGAAAGCCAACACCAAGGTTTACCTGGTAGGGTAAGGCAGAGCCACATGGGGACCATGCGACTAGCATCCGCTGATTGCTTGTAGGCCACCTCACCCAGGGCCACTTCTGGCCTTTCTCCCACCATGTTGCTTCCTAGAACTGTCCCTGCTCTTTCCACACAGTGAAGCCCCTCCTGTCCCTAGGAAGGAGGTCACTGCCAATACAGCAACAGCCAGGTATCCTGTGACTCAAGTGAGTAGTGTCTTCAGTAACAGGATCTTACCATATTGTTCAGTGAGTGAAGAAGAGCAATGGCCATAACTTGTATTGATTGGGGGTCTAAGGGACATTGTACATTGTCCCTCTGTATAGGATAATCTTATTTAATCTCTCTCTCTCCCTCTCTCTCTCTCTCTCTCTCTCTCTCTCTCTCTCTCTGTGTGTGTGTGTGTGTGTGTGTGTGTGTGTGTGTGTGTGTGCTTTTTCTGCTGCGGATAGAACCTAGAACCATGCACATGCTACATAGCAAGCATTCCATCACTGAACTGCATGCCCAGCCCTTGGCATTCTTGTTCATCATCAATATCCTGAAGGTTCTAGTGAAAGGATACACAGAGAGATTTTTATCCATTTTTAAAACCGAAATCCTATACTGAATAGTTTTATCTGAATAGTGTAACCAATAGATAATCATAAAATTCAAACAAGACCAAAGAGTGGGTCCCAGCACCCTGTCCCTAGGTCCTGCCCATCAGAGACAGCCATCAGGAAGGAGCATTTTGGGTACCTCATTCTTCGCAATATTTTCTGGTTCCTATGGGTGCAGTGTCCACAGAAGGGTGACTATGCTTTACCTGAGTTTTAAGCCAGTTCATTTCCTTTTTGCTCACTGTTTTCACCTTCATTCTTACAGGCCCCTCCCCCACATCCAACTAGAGCCTCGACCCCACTGGCTTTGAGTTCCACATCTTGGGCAATGTTTCTAGTTTCTTAGGAAACATGTCCTTGTATCTGTACCGGGGAATTTTTTTAAGCCATTTAAAATAATGATCTAAATGTGTACCAGATGACTTGGATCAACTCCCAGGAAGTATTATCAAGGGGGGAGACCAAGATGCAGGAAAACACGTTTTGTGCGATGCCGTGCAAAAAAGAGAACACTGACGTCCCCATATGTCTGTGTGTACGTGGGTCTGTCAGAAGGGGTGGAAGGGAGGAAGTTTGGCAGGCTGCACCCTCGGCTGTCATGAGGGTTATCTAAGGTAAGGTCTGGGTGCTGAAGTAGGAACCAGGGAGAAAAAGACGTAGCCAAACAGAAAGGAAGGGAGAGACCATACTTGGAAACCCACGTATGTGACCATACAATTTGTGCTTTTATGTTCAATTATGAATATTACTGAATCTGTGCAAAGCAAAAGCCCCACATTTTAAAAGAATCTTAAACTGAATAATGAATGTGCATCTCCTTTGAAGATATTCTGGTATGTAAAAAAAAATCCAAATACATCAAGTCATAAATCTGACGATGAGAAATCTCAAAACAACAAAAATCTCCTGTGAGGAACCTTCATTTTTTTTCCCCTTCAAAATTTCTTTCTTCCTTTCTTCCCAGTGAAAATTTTTCTATTGGCATCAAGGGCAGAGAGGTGGCTCAGCAGGTAAATGTGCTTGTCACCAAGCCTGCTGACCTTGATATTATCCCCGAGCACACACAGTAGAGAGAGCCCGCTCCCACAGGTTGTCTCTGACCTCCACAGGGATGCCATGGCAGGCGCTTGCCCACATTCAAGCACAAAGATACAAAATAAATGAATGGATGCAAAAATGTGTTTAATTCTTTATTTGCATATTTTCAGGGCATATAGGATTGGGTTTTGTAAGGCCAATTTCTTTCAAGTACACCATGGGTTTTTACCATTTTTCCTCTCTTCTCCTTCTCCCTGGACCCCTTTGTTGGTCTCCTGTCTCCCAGACTCTTCCTCCTACACCTATATACTCATAATGTTTGTGTATAAAAACCTAGGATCTCTAAAGAAGGGAAATGTGACTTTTAGTGGTTTGGAGTTTGGCTTATTTTCTTAGTATGATGATTTCTTCTTTCATCTATTTTCTAGAAAAAAAGATGACATATATTCCTTTCCTTTGTGACTCAATAGAACTCCATTGTGTGTGTATGCTATATTCCTTCCTCCGTTCATGTGGACAGGCACGAGGCTGGTATCATCATGGGGCTCCTGCGCACAGTACTGCAGTGAGCATGGGTGTGGACTTAGAATCCTTGATGATTGTATCCAGGAGGAGCAGTGCCTGGGCCATGCTATTTTTTTATTTTTTGGAGAATCCTGTACCGACTTTCACAGTGGCTGGACAGTTTACATCCCACCAGTAGTGTCTAAAGGTTCCCCTTTCCCACACTCTCACCATCTTTTGTAGCCATATTTTCTTTGTTACAGTCATTTGGACCAGAATAATAGGGAGTCTCAGTGTAGTTTTGATGTCATTTACCTGATGGCCAAGAATGCTGAACATTTCCCATATTCTTGGGCCATTTTTTACCTTATCTTTTAAGAAATGGTTATTTTATTTCTCCATGTATTGGCTAGGTTGTCACTTCTTTGGAATTTAGTGGGTTTTTTTAAGTTCTTTATATAGTCTGGATATTAATCCTCTGGCAGATGTATAAGTAACAAAGATTCTCTCCCATTCTATGGGCTATCACTTCTCTCTGCCAATCTTTTCCTTTGCTGTGCTTTTAAATGCTTTTAGCTTTATTTTATTTTATATGTATTAGTGTTTTGACTACATGTATGTGTATATGCACACATGTGTGCCTGGTGCCCACAGAGGTCAGAAGAGAGGGTCAGATCAGTTGAAACTGGAGCAACAGATGGTTGTGGGCCACCATGTGGGTACTAGACTTCAGCCCTGGGAATTAGAAGACTCTAACCCTCTCAATCAACTCTCCAGCCCAGCTGTACTTTTAATTTCATGTCATCTCATTTGCCAGTTCTTGGAACTTGTTCCTGAGCTAGAGACCTTCTGTTAAAGTCCCTGCCTGTGTCTCTATCTTGAAAGCCTTCCCCTACTGTCCTTTAACACATCAGAGTTTCAGGTCTCATATTCAAGTTTCTATCCATTTGGAGATAGCTGTGTTAGGTTAGACATGGGAATCAAGTATCAGTCTTCTACAGATGAATATCCAGTTTTCCTAGCACAATTTCTGAAGAGGCTGTCTGTTCTCCAATGTATGTTATCTGGTACCTTGGTAAAATAAGTAAATTAAATTAGGTGTCTATAGCTGTGCATTTAAATGTGGGTTCTTAAATCATCCCCACTATGTTTTTCCTGTGGGTATCGAGCTACTTTTGTTACCGTGGCTCTGAACTATAGCTTGGAAGAGGTTGGAAGTCAGTCTCCAGCACTGTCCACTCTGCTCAGGACGGCTTTGTGTGATCCAGAGCCTGCTGCGTGTTAGTTTTAGGAAGTTTTTGTTGTTTTTATGTTTTTGTAAAGAATGACATTGAACAGTGAAGTTTGAAGTTTGATGGGGATTGCAAAGAATCTATATCCATTTTTACTAATTAATTCTGCAGATTAATTCTTCCAATGCCTTTACTTCCTTTGGTCTTTTAAAGTTTTCACTGTAGAAATCTTCAGTCGACTGTGTTTATCAGTTCCGAGTATTCTTCTAGAGTCTTAGTGTCTTGAATGTACAGTATCATAGTGTCTGCAGATATGCGTAGTTTGACTTCTTTCTTTCATATATGTCTATGTTTCTTTTATTTTTTCTCTTTCCTTAGCGCTCTAAGACTTTAAAGACTGTATTACATAAGCATGGAGAAAGTGGAGCCCTTTGTCTCATTCCTGATTTTAGTGGGAATGTCTTGAGATTTTCCCTATTTAATGCAATGTTAAATATGTTCGTCAAAGACGATCCTTATTACATTGTCCTATTCTTAGTTTCTTCTAGAATTTTGTCATGAAGAGTTATTGAAATCTGTCAGAAAACCTTTTCTGCAATCACTGAAATGATCATGTGATTTCTGTCCTTGAATCTATAATGTGATTTATTACATTTATTGATTTATGATGTTGAACTAGCTTTATAGTCCTGAAACAAAGCCAACTTGGGCCTGGTGCATGATCTTTCTGGTGTGTGATCGAATACAGTTTATAAGTAATTTGTGTATGTTCATCAGGGAATTTGGTGTGTGTGTGTGTTTATGTGTGTGTGCACGTGCGCACGTGCATGCATGCTCGTACCCTTATCTGGTTTTAATTGAAGTGTAATCCTACTTTCTTAAAATAAATTTGGTAGCATTCCTTTCCTTTTTGGTTTATGGACTACACTGAAGAACATCCATCTAAGTCCTTCTTTACATATCACATGGAATTTACCAATGAATTCGTTTGAGCTTGGCCTTGAGAAACTTCACATTTATGCTTCCATCCCGTTGGTTGTTAAATGTCTATTTAAGTTGTTTGTATCATCTAGGTTTAATTTTTGTAAGTGTGTGCATATAGAAATTTATCTATTCTGTATTTTCATTTTTTTAATACACACAGAGGGAGAGACAGAGAGAGACGGGGTGGGGGAGGTGGAAGGACAGACAACTTGTGGAAGTTGGTTCTCCCTTTCCATCAGGCAAGTTCCTAATATTGAACTCAGGTTGTCAGGCCTCTTAACAAGCACCCTTACCACCTAGCTTTCTCACAAGCTCAAATATAAGTTTCCCAAGTATGCCTTAATGATCTTCTGAATTTCACTGATATCTGTTGTAATTGATAAGTATTTTGAAAATCCCTGGGTTTTTGTGGGTTTCTCCGCCAAGGCAATAAGCCAAATCCAGCTGAATTAGCAACACCAGGTTTAATCTGAACAAAGCAATTTCTGGGTGATTCTCAGAGGAAGAAAGCAGGAAAGAAACCATGTGGAAGGTTTTAAATACCCTGTAGGTGCAGTCTTGAGCATCTCAAGGAGAGGGGCAGCCCCGTGGTGGGCTTTCTGAGGGGCGGGGTTTGGAGAGGAGCAGGGGAGTCTGAATCAGAGTTTCCACCTAAACAGTAATGATATCTAATTTTATTGGTCTGGGTCTTATTTTTCAGTTGTTAGTTTGGCTAAAGGTTTGTCAATCTTGTTTATCTTTGTGAAGAACCAACTCCTTATTTCACTGATTCTTCATATTATTCTTTTGATTTTCATTTCATTTATTTCTGCATTATCTTTATTATTTCTTTCCACCTACTGATTTGGATTTGGCTTGCTCTGGTTTCTCCCAGGCCTGAAGGCGCATCACTAAGCTCTGTATTTGAGACCTCTCTGATTTTTTTTTTAATGTAATGGTTTGTAGGTGGAAATATCCCAACCCTACTTTCACTGTGTGCCAGTAGCTCTCTTGATCTCCTGGATGAGTCATTTATAATTCAGTATTTTGTTCAATCCCCATGAGTTATGTCCTATTGTTTCTCTTGATATTGATTTTATTTTGTTGCAGTAAGACAGGATATAATGGAGGAGAGTGGGGAGGGGCATAGGTTTAGAGTGTCAGAGAAAAAGGGGGAGAAAGAAGTGTTGTAATTAAATTATATTTTCAAAAATTGCAAAAAGATAGGATTTAAGAAATCCTTTGAATTTTCTTGTATTTTTAGGATTTGTTCAGGGTTCTGAAATGTCATGTATTTTAGGGAAAGTTCCATGGGGTTCTGAGAAAAATGTGTGCCGCAGTGTTTGTGTGGACTGTTCTGTAGCTGTCTGCTAAGTCCATTTGGTCTGCAGTGGCCTTAGCTGTGATGCTTCTTTGGTGTTTCTTTGTTAATTTGATTTTGTCTGTTAGATGACGTGTTTGTTGGTGAGAGTGGAGCACTGTTATTGTATTGAGGTAAAGCTGTGTGTTTACATCCATTGGTGTTTGTTTTATAAAGTTAATGTATTAATACTCAATGCATATAGGCTTATAATTACAATATTCTCTTAGTAGACTGATCTCTTAATCAGTATGAAGCAACCTTCTTTATCTCTTCTAATTAATTTTGGTTTGAAGCCTATTTTGCCAGCTGTTAGTATTACTACACCTGCTTGTTTTTTAATTCCATTTGTGTGGAATATCATTTTCCATTCTTTCACATTGAAGCTGTGCTCGTATATTGCAGTGAGGTGAGTTTCTTGTAGGCAATAGATAGATGGACCTTACTTTTAAATTCAATCTACTAGTCTGTGCCTTTTGATTAGAGGATCGAGATCATTAATATCTGTAGTTATTACTGAAAACTGCACTGGCTACTGTCTTTTTGTTGTTTTGTGATATTTGGTATCCCCTTTTTATTTGCTCATATGCTTTTCTAGTGTAGTTTCTTTTTCCTGTGACCTCATGGATATTTTTTTCACTACGGTGGAAACAGTCTTTAAACTATCCTCTGTAGGGCTGGCTTAGTGGTCTTGAATTTCTTTAGCTTGTTTTATTATGTAAAGTTTTTCTTTTTCTTTAAATTATAAAGGATGATTTTGCTGAATATAGTAATCAGGGTCAGTAGTTACTGTCTTTCAGAGCTCAAATATACTGTCCCATGCCCTCCTGGGCTTTAGAGTTTCTGTTGAGAAATCTACACCTATGTTACAGCTATGGAGTTGCCTTCATATATTACTTGCTACTTCACTCTTGAAGTCTTCAATTCAGTTCTGTAACCTTCATGTTTTATTTAACGTTTGATGTGGGGAATTTCTTTTCTGGTCCTTTATGTCTGGCATTCTCAATGGCTCTTGTGTTTAACTGCCATTTTATTGACTAGGATTTCTAAACCTTTTGTTTGAACTGTTCCAACCTCTAAGATCGTGTCTTTTGTGGCATCTTTTAGGTCTCGGGTATTCTGTTGTGCTTTTTTATTATTTTATCTTTGTAAGTGTCTGAATGTCTTAATTTATACTTTGTATTCAAGCCCTGATATTCTGTCTTCCACTTAATTTATTCTGTTGGTGAATCTCTCTCCTGAAGGTTTTTTTCCTTTATTGAGCTTTTCATTTCCGTTCTCCACTCCCCCCCCTTTTAAGAGTATTTCTCTGTATTGAATGTCACTTTAATAGCCTGTATTGACTTCTTATTTTATTCTTCAGTTTTTAAAATGTGTGTTCTCTTTGTGATTGATTATTCTTGAACTTATTTGTTTCCTCTTTGATTTTGTGAAATGTTCTTATTATTCTTAATTATTTGCTAGGATTACATCTCATCCACACTCCCTGCAGTTCGTTATAGTGGAATTAGTGATTCTCCGGAGTTGCATTGCATGCTATTTTTGTATTTTTTTGGGTTTCTGCATTGGGTTTTGTGTATTAGGTTGAGGACTGAATGATTCTGATTACTTTTAATCATGCATATTTGTCCAGTCTATTTGGAATGTTCAGGTAGTGGTAGGCTGTGGAAGGGTTAAGATGTCATTCATCCTCACTGACCTGGGTGTGTGGCTAAACATCAAGTCTGTGTGCTTTCTCTCCAGCTTTGTCCAAAGAGTAGAATCCAGTCTTCATAGTGACCAAAAACAATATACAGATCTATGAGAATACAGTGAAGTCAGATTAAAGCAATCACCCTTCAACATAAATAATTTGCGGCGGGGGAGTAAGAAGCACAGATAGAATGTCATGTCCTAAGATATTAGTTGTTTCAGGAGGGAGGGAAGTAAGGACACAGAGTAATGTTAGAAATTAGTGTAGAGCAACAGAGAAAACATGGGGGGATAAATAGGAGAGCAGGGATAAAGGGAGAAGATACAGCAGCTCCAAGTGAGTACAGAATCAACAGAGAATATAGAAAAGAATACAGGCAGGCTGGGCAATGGCTTAGTCAGGAAGTGCTTGCCATGCAGGCATGAGGACTTGAGTTTGATTCCCAGGACCCACAGAAAAGCCTGGCATGGTGCCACACACTTGTAACCCCGGTGCTGGGAAAGCAGAGACAGCCAGATTTCTGAGATCCAGTGACCGGGAAACCTAGTCTAATCAGTGAGAGACCCTGGCTCAAAAAGAGACTCTACTCAGGTACTCAGGTAGAAGAATTCCATCCAAGGTTGACCTCAGATGAAGAGAGAGAGAGAGAGAGAGAGAGAGAGAGAGAGAGAGAGAGAGAGAGAGAGAGAGATGCAATCAGCAGCTTAAAACAATCTCAACACTTCGGAGATGGGGGCTAGGAGACTCCCAATCCCACGCCACACCAACCTGTACAGTCTGTTCTTTACAGGACCTGGGTGCTGATTCTGCCTATGTGAGGACTCTCTAGAGTTTTCAGAGGAAGGGAATTGGTGCTAGTCACTTCAGGGGTGGATCACAGGCATAGGATCCACCTGTGTGTGTTCTGCGTGCCTAGAGCTGCCTCTGCCTCTGTGGGCTCTCACCTGGACAGACGCTTGGCGCAGGTGCTGGGTCTTTACAAGATGGAGGGAGGGGTGGATGCTAGTATAAATCCTTCCTCTGGGAGGTTCTTCTGGAGGTAGAGCAGACACAGGTCCTGCCTCTGTGCAGGTTACCGCAGGGTGAAGGGCGAGTGCTGATCCTGTTTCCATGTGTCCAGTGGGGACTAAGGATCAGACTAAATTGCCCCTTTGCTGAACACTGCAATTTCGAGTCACGCTTTCTTCCTCTATTTGATTTAGAGGTTTTCTGCCAACAACGTTGCAGTCTAGTCCTGGACACTTGTTCTGGGTTCCCAGTGTGAGCTGAGCAGCTGGCCCAGAGTGATCTCGTAAAGCTGGCTCCTTGCCACTGCTCCTGTAGAGTGCCTCTTAGGATGGCTGCTCTCCAGCTATCCCGGTGTCTTCACCTCTGGGCACACTTTTCCATTGTTGCCTTCCTGAAGTCATTAGCAAGCACTGGGACTGCGTTATTTCAAACTCTGCTGAATTATTAGTGTTGTGGGAACGGTTCCTGGGGAGATGAGCAAACAGCTATTCACTCCAGATAGGAAACCAACAGCAGGACAAAGGAGGCTTTTCCATCCATGTCTAGACTGGTGAAGCGGTGGGTTTAATTGGGGTTACTTAAAAGAGCCCAGGAAAGTGATGGGCAGCTAAACAACTGGAGAAAACCTTTCTCTCCAGGAAGTGATAATCTAACTGTCCCCAGAAAGGGGCAGGACTTCACCAAACCTCCCATCAGAACCATTAACTACCTATAAATTCTCAAGGAGGGACAGGACCTTATTAGCTCCCCACCCCCTAAGCAATGGCTAACCGTCTATAACTGTTCAGGAAGAGGTGGGACCTCATGTGTCTCTCTCCCACTCCGTGAAGGAATGACAATGGGTTCCATCTTGTGTTGGTCTCCTGTGGGTGGGAATTCACAGCTGCCGAGAGTTCAGAAGGGGCTAGAGGACAGCCTGCTACACCAGTGTGGATTGGGAAGAACTGGAAGCAATTATTTATTCCAGAGCTAGGGAGCAAGATGCACAAAGCCCAGTTAGCAGGTCCTAGACATTCGTCTTGAAAAGGATGGTGATTTGAACCAGAGCAGAGTCAACAGGGAGATACTAGGAGATGAGATAGGGGAACAGACCAGCTCGTTCTAGGTGCATTTGAAAGACAGGACCAAGAGGTTTGGGTTATGGGTTTCATGTGGAATATGAAGAACGAGAGCAGAATTAGAGGACACAAGGAGCAACTGGCATCCAACCTCACTGGGTGTCTTGGTTGGAATGATGGTTGAAGGCTATGGGAGATGAAGGGACCCTCTGGGGCATCTTCTGAACTGACTCCTGTGTGCTCTTTAATGCTCTGCCAGGTACTTCTTTAACTGTGACTGCCTCATCCCCCTCAAGAGGAAGAGGAAGTACTTCAAGGTGTTTGAGGTTACTAAGACCACAGAGAGCTTCGCCAGTAAGATCCAGAGCCTGGTACCAGTCAAGTACGAGATCATCGTGACGACGGGCTACGAACCAGGGGCGGGCACAGACGCCAACGTCTTTGTGACCATCTTTGGAGCGAATGGGGACACGGGCAAGCGGGAACTGAAACAGAAAATGCGCAACCTCTTCGAGCGGGGTAGCACTGACCGCTTCTTCCTGGAGACGCTAGAGCTGGGAGAACTGCGCCAGGTCCGGCTGGAGCATGACGCCAGCGGCTACTGCTCAGGCTGGCTGGTGGAGAAGGTGGAGGTCACCAACACTAGCACCGGAGTGGCCACCATCTTCTCCTGCGGCAGGTGGCTAGACAAGTCTCGCGGGGATGGCCTCACCTGGCGAGATCTCTTCCCGTCTGTCTGAGATGCTCTGACCCCACCTTTTAACCTCCACCCTGAGTTCTTCGGCCATCTCCCAGGACCTCCAGAGGCAGGGTTATGGCCGCAGACCTGAGGTCTGGCACTCATCAGAGGCTGCTCCTTGCAAATGACTGTGGGATTCTCCACCTTTCCATCTCTCAGAGACACAGGAATTATATTCGTCACATGACATAATCCATGACTATACAAACTTTTTTTTCTTTCCTTTTAATAGCAATGGTGCCCAGGCTTGGGCTTGCTGTAGGGTGTGGATGGAAAATCGGGGCTTCACTCAGGGGAGACAAGTGGAGAAGAAGAGGTTATCAAGACGTGTATTTTAAGCAAAAACTAATTAACACTTTTTTCCCAAAAAAGCTGGGCTAATTAAATTATTACCAACCACGCCCCACCGAGAACTCATCTGAGCATCTGAGCGCTGAGAAGTGTATGTTTTCCCCAGTCCCAACAAAGCCAGAGGCAAATGCAGACAAACCGCAGGAGGAAGTGTAAGGAGGGACAGTGGGCTTGTGAAAAGCGGATTCTTTCTACCACTGAGCAGAGGCCAAGAGAATGGGTGCTCTCGGCCTGACACCCTGATCGTCCCCACCACCCCCATCTGTCTATCTCTCTGTCTCTGTCTGCCCCCTCTTCTGCTCCTCTCAGACCCCTCACCCCCTCCCATCACAATGTGGAGAGGATCCTCAGCTCAGAGTCCACACCCTTCTCTACCACATCCCTCTGGCAAGTGCTCCGTGGTGGTCTCTCTGTGGAATGTGGCATCTCCTCTCTCTAGGACAGGAAGCGTCCGTGCTTCCATTCTGTTAATGATGTGTTTCGTAACTGTTGGCTTCCTGCTCTTGGGATAAGGAGGATAAGGCAAACCTGGCTCCACTGTGTACTCACTCATACATAGTCAAGTTTCTTGTCATCATCTACCTGCTCTGCTGTTTGCTTTGTGTTCCTTAGGGGGCTTGTCAGAGTCTGAAGAAACCATTCCTGAAAACTCCCAATTAAACTATTGATACTTCTGCTCATTTGGGTGTACAGGGCCCTTCCCACCTCTCCCACCCACCCACTCTCCAGGTTCCTAAGACCTGGACCATGTCTAGCTTGGGAACGTCATTTCAGCTCCAAGCCCAGAGCGCTGCTCACATCTCTCTTCCCTCCTGTGCTTCCTCTAGGCTCTCCTCTCTGCTCTAAGTTTCCTTGCTACCCATCCACCCCTCCATCTCACCAGGCCCTGTGTTTTATGCCCTTTGTCTCAGCTCGAGGTCTTTATTCACTGCCAGGAAATGTTTTCATTATCTCTCTCTCTCAGTATAAATCTCAGAGGCCTCATGTTGTGCCCACATCTATGAATGGTATGTTTGGGTGGGTGCCTTTCTAACTGAACCATGAGTCTTCAGGAAGGACCAGGTCTAATTCATCTTTGTATCCCTAGAACTATAACAAGGCCCAGGGCACGGTGTGTGTACTAAACCGTGTCGTACTGGAAGAATAGTATACAGAAGGAAGGAAGGATAAGTGGGTGAATAAATGTCTGATTATGTAACTAAGTGGGTGGTAGATGGAGGATGGATGGCTCATGGATGGATGAATGGATGGGAGGGGTAGTGAATGGGTGGATAGAGGGATAAATGGTTTGGGTGGGTTGGTGAATGGGTAGATTATGAGTGGATGGATAGATGGTGAATGGATAGGTGGATGGATGGATGGATGGATGGATGGGATAGTGAGTAGGTGGATGTGGGAGTAAATGGTTTGGGTAGGTTGGTGGATGGGTAGACTGTGAGTGGATGGATAGGTGGTTGGATATACTGTTGAGGGGATATATATATATATATATATATATATATATATATATATATAGAGAGAGAGAGAGAGAGAGAGAGAGAGAGAGAGAGAGATGAATAGCTGAATTATTGTCAGAGCTTACAATACCTTCTCTGCTGAGACTCATGTTGGCTCAAGGTCTTGGGGATGCCCAATTTCATCAGAATTCTTTCAAGAGTAAACCGTTCTTGATCTTGATCCTTCAACTATTCTCCATGAACCATTCCTAGCCAGCCTGGGCCATTTCTCCAAAGGTCTATTGCTTGATCTTCTTGCAAAATACTTCTCCATTCATGAAATTCCTAAATTCACTAATACCAGATTGAACACTGTACTTGGGATATGCACATTATACATTAGCTGACAGTTTCCACAAGCTTACCTCTGGAGAGTATGAAAGAAAAGATTGTTCAGGGGAAGTCTATGTCAAGCCCTTTGCCTCAGGGAACTCCTGTGGATTGCTGGGGCTAGGGAATGTGAATACCAGAAATCCTGATTCAATCTTGAGCTATTCATTTCTTGAAAACTTATAGAAGAGTTTATTGGGTTTATAGTTTCAGAGGGTGAGTCCATGACCATCAAGATGGGGAGTGTGGCAGCAGGCAGGTCTGGCAATGGAACAACAGCTGAGCGCTCACGTGTTGGGATAACGACCACAAAGTAGACAGAGAGCTAACTGGAAATGGTACAAGCATTTGAAACCTCAAAGCTCACCCCAGTGACGCCCTCCCCTAACAAGGCCACATCTAACCCTTCCACCAACTGGGAACCGAGTATTCAAATACATGAGCCCATATACGAAGGCCATTCTCTTTCAGCCACCCTGCTAGGCAATGCTGGGGAAAGAGTGGTAAGCAATAAAAACTCTGACCTCCTGGTACTTAAAGTCTATTAATTAAAGCACAAATAAACTTACTGTATGTAAGGCGAAATTTTATAATAAAGAAAATTAAATTAGAGAAAAAATATAATTGGGATGTAGGGTCACTTTAAGTTATGTGATGGAAAGGTGTCCTGGAGTAAATCAGTCTCTCCAGGAGTGGCAACAAGTCATGTCTGCATCAGAGGGTAAGTCCCAGACAAAGGGAACATCAACGGTGAATTCTGAAAGTGGGAGAATGTTAAGGTGGCTGGTAACGAAGGCAGCATGAGCTTGGAGGACCCAGTGTTTAACAAGGTCAGCAGTGGTGAGTCCCAGTCTTGAGCACCGGCATGTCCCTACTTATGTTTGGGCCGCAATGGGACGCTACTGGAGCCTATGAGCAGAGGGCGGCACTATCTAACTTCCATGTTGACAGCACCGGACTGCTGCCTTGTCAGCAGGAAGGAAGTAGGATGGGGCCATGATAGTCACCCAAGCAAGAGAGGAGTGACTTTAACAAGAACAGGTTCAGAATGGCCTGGTTGTGCTCCACCTGGAAGGCAGAGCCACGTGCTGTCCTGAACAGCTGGACATGAGATGTGAGATTCAAAGAGGCGCTGATGAAGGTAAAACTGTGCATGTGAAAGAATGAGTCAACTTTGGTTTGTTTGTTGGAGATAAAGTCTCACTCTGTAGCCCAGGATGGTTTTGAACTTGTGGTGATCCTCCTGCCTCAGCCCCTCAAGTGCTGAAATCGCGGGCATGAGCCACCACAGCCATCTGAATCAGCATTTCTTGATAAAGACAAAGGTATAGGGAAGCAAGGACTTGGTTTGCTGATGTGCTTTGTAAGCGAGCAGAAAATAGGAGCTACCACGTCTGAGATATCAGGATAGAGAAGCGGGCATTGAAACCATGTGCTACACTCAAAACAGAGAACATCTTTAACAACATACTCTGAGAAGGGGACTCTTCTTGCACCTTCCACTTCTTCTGGGCATCTGAGGACACCCCTGGAATATGATGTCAAGGCTTGAATATGGGGTAAGAGTCTGGGTCAAATCCTGTGTCTTCCTAGCTCTATAACCCTGGGCATATTGTGAGAAATTTCCTCTGCCTCCATTTCCCTTGGAAACTAGAAAGAAACCCAATGTTTTAAGTAACCAGCCCGGCATGTTTGCGTGAGGACCTAGGACGTGCAGCTACCCCATCCTCTAGGAGCCAGTGACTCCATGTCCTGTCATTGTGCGCATGCTCTACCCAACTGTGATCTCTGCAGGAACAAGAGTCAAGCCTAAGCCTTTCTCTCCTCAAAAAGAGGCAACAGCCTGGAAGCCACCCTACAACTGTGGAGGGACAGACTTCCTTGTAGTTACCAGGATGACTTCAGCCTCCAGGGTAATTTAGGTGAAATAGGGGCCAAATTATAAAGACGAGCTTCAATTTCAGGATTGTCCATGCTTCCTCTTCTCTGGTATTCCCAAGCCTCTGGATAGCAAGCACACACCTTGACTTTGTCTTTTCTGTCTATTCCCAGATTTCTAGGCTCCTGCCCATGGGTGGCATCTTTGGCAGAAGACTTCCCTGCCAAGGAAGTTGATTCTTTATAGCAACTGGTGAAGCTGAAATACATCCTCTTCCCACCCCAACCGATCCTTCTGGAAATTACACTAAAAAGTTCTGCAAATGCCTTCACATTACAGAACCTTCTGGAAATGCGTCTAATCACACCTACACCGGGAAAAGGAAAAATCCAGCCCAGTGTGGTTGCTCTGTTTTGCTCACAAGCTCGGTTTTCCTCTAGGTCTCTCATTCATGCAATCAGCGTCCAGGAGCTAAGTGTACTGGGTACCCTTTCTCTTGCCAATTGCTTCCCTCTCTGTCCCCAAAGCCACATCTGCAGTCCACTGAAGAACACCAGTACTGTGTGGCCTTCTAGGTTTGCTGGGGCATTAGAGACACTCATCTTTTCTCCCAATCACTGTTCCCTATACCCATGCACCAAAAAGGACAAGCTCCCCAAGAGTGGGAGAGAGTGGATGTCAGAGTCTTGGGGTATAGTACCAGGACTTTCATATTCAATGAAGGTGTGCAGCTAAGCGTGGTAACCCTGGCGTTTAGTCCTAGCGCTCGGGGTGTGGGGGGGGGGGGGCAGAGGCAGAGGTAAAGATAGACCTCCGTGAGTCTACCTGGTGAGAACTACCTGGTGAGACGCTGTCTTTAAAAAAAAAGAAAAAAGAATAACAAGAACAACAAACCCAATAAGGTGTGCAGCTCTCATTCCCACCATCCCTGAGGCGATGGTCCCTGGTCTAGCTCATCAAAAAGCAAATGAATCCTTATCAGAAGTGTGAGCACAGAAGAGCTCAGGGGGCCCCAGCAGAGAGCGGTGTGGGAAAAAGGCCCAGGGGTCTAACTGGTCATCAGACTGAACCAGCTCATCTGCCTATAGGTGCTCAACTGCATCTCCTTGACCCCTAAAATGTGTTAGCTTTCTCTGCCCAGTTGTTTCATCTCATCGACCCGCTTTCCTCTGGGGATACTTTGAGGCGTCTATTGTCTCCTAAGCCAGTAGATGACGTGGTTTGTGATCCTCTGACCAAAGTTTTCAGTTCAAACGAGTTTTAATCTTAAAATTTGAATGGAGCTATCTCCAAGTTTTACTTTCCATGTTTTGGTTGTAGTTGAACAAAGAATAAATGCAGATTAAGCATCGCCCTAATTAGAACGTTTGAAATCCAAAGCATTCCGAAATCTGAAACTTTTTGAATTGCTGATAGGACCCCACAGGTGGGAAATTCCACAGCCAGCTTTGTGAAGGGTCGCTGTCAAAACACAGGTGCACTACGAATATGGCACAAAGTTACCTTTGGGCTGTGTGTCAGGTGCATATGGGACATAAGTGATATTTTGTGTTTAAACTTGGGTCTTATCCCTGAGATATCTCATCATATATATGCAGATATAATATAAAATCTGAAGTCTGTCTGCCCCCCAGCATTTCACTTGAATGATGCTGACCCATGCAATAGACACAGACACACAAATACACATACAGATATGTGTGCACACACATACACACACACACTCACATATGTATGTATATAAAGTTTTACTTCATATATTATTGGCATTCGCTGGTGTGTGTAGCATCAGCACTCAGGAGACCAAGGCAGGAGGATTGCTAGCTGGAACTCAACCTGGCCTATGCATGAAGACCCCGTGTCAGAAATAAAACACCAAAAAAAAAAAAAAAAAAAAAAAAGGACTCTCCTCTTAAAGTCATTGGTACAGAAACATAAATAAAAACACACCTCTAATGTTTAATAGAACAGAAAACACCAGCCTCTAAACAGGAATTCAAATATATCGTAGTCTAAGTGCTAATGAGAAACTGGAGACTCATCTGTCCTCCCTCCATATGAACCTCCGGAAGCTAGAAGGTACCTGACTCTGTCGATGGATAAATAGACTGTTCATGTCACCCGAACCTTTCTGTTGCCAGGAGACAAGCAGGACTATAGAGGGCCACATGGGGCTCCTCTCCTACCCTGATCTCATCTACCGCTGCCCAAGTCTTGTTCCATGTCCCATACAGAGACCTCCACAGTGCAGAGAGCATTAGATGTCTGGCACCAACCCACCTTTGAGTACCCACAATACTGTTCTGGATCCCCCATCAGAGCTGAGAAAGTGCATATCTGGACTAAGCTGGGCTGACTTTCATCAAAATCTTGGTTGGAATGAGCTCTCTAGCCTGCAGCCTGAGAAAATAACACCACCAGCCGGGAAGGCTTTGTTTGAACCCACTTAGAGCATAAATGTTTACTAGACTTCATGCACCCATTTATGGGTAAATAGCTTGTACTAATGGCAGAGGGTTTTATCTTTTCATTAAAGTAGACCCCACGGGAATATTCATTTGGAAATACTTTCTTAGGAAATACTCGAAAGCAATACCACTATAGTTCTCTCTAAATAGTCTTGAATGCAGACTTGTCCCTAAATTTTCAAGGAAGGATGGAGCTCAACCAGCCATCTCTGTTAAAAAATTAAAAGAGAGAGAGAGAGAGAGAGAGAGAGCGAGAGAGAGAGAGAGAGAGAGAGAGCTTGTTACCTGTGTGAGCCCTCATTCCTCAAAGATGCTGGGGTGGGAATAAGCAGCTACGGAGATGAAAACACAATCTTTCTTTCGTTTGCTGGACTTGGAGCTCTAGCGAGGAGCACAGCCAGAGAAGAGATGACATACTAGACACACTAGCCCAGCTTCCCATCGCAGAGCAGGGCCAGCAAAGACCCTGGGGCCCTGTTAGCAGCAGGGAAAGATGGGGTGAGAAGGGGGCTTTTCCCCAAAAGGGACTGTTTTCCCTTCCTCTTCGTCTCAGGATAAGGACTCTGGGGTACAGAGTTCCATGGGGGCTGCAGGTCGAACAAAATCTCCTTGTTGGGGTCAGGACTATGGTGAGGTAGGCAATATGCCCAGGGTGGGAAATATAAGGGGGGCCTCATTCTTGTGGACCACACTTGCACTTGCTTGTACTGAGGTTGGGCACCTCTTTAACTTTTGCGTCCTGAGCCCTTGCTTATCTGACATTGCCCCAGTAGCCCTGCTTTCTGTTTAGAATAGAGAAGGGGGTCGTTGAAAAGCAAAGCAGATGGGGTAAAACTCAGTCAGGCTTTTCTCTGGGGGCTTCTCAAAGGTGCCGCTCAATTCTTTCTTAGGATAGAGGACAGGAATAGGTGCAACAGCCCAGCCTGGACACAATAACCTGGTATTAACAAAGCATGCAACACAGTAACTTGGTAATAACAAAGCATGCCAGAGCCCGTCTCTTAAACTGCTTTCATTCCAGAGGAGCTCGGTCCTTCTTCTCCACCTGTGGCCTCAGCATGGCAGAAGGACTACAGGGACTCATGTGATAAAACTTGTTGGGGACCCAGGAACCCCTAGGGAAGGTTAGTGGCCAACCCATAGAAACCGGGTCTTCATTCAAAATGGTGGAGATAGAACCAGTCCAGTGGGCAGCACCTAGAAAGGGGAAGAGCTACCGAATGGCAGAGAACAATAGCAGGACTGGAAAATATAAGGATGCCGAAAACTCTCCTACAAGACTTTACAAAGGAATCCTACTCTTTCTCCAAGATGAAGTCTGGCCTTTCCTTGAGATCCCTAGAAGAGAAAGAAAGAAAAAACAAGACCTGTCGGAAAATTAAAACACAGAGCACAGGACCACTCACCTGATATCACAGAAAGAGACCTGGGTAGCAACGGCACATCAAGAAACCACAGTGGAGAGAGATATAGGGTGGAGCAATAATCTCTGCCCCGTGGTCTTGTTACATATTCTGTTTGTGACAGGCAGTCGGCACTGTCAGAACATGAGTCACATGACAGCACTGTTCCTTGTGAACACTAAAGAAGACACCTGCACCCTGGCCAGAACTGTCTCAGGCTCCAAACCTGTCGTGCATGGCCTCTTTTGTCTTGGGGTTACTTTCAAGAACATCTTGAAATAGCACTGATATCAAGAAATCTGTGCAAGATTTTTACACAATGAAATGCTTTTCAGACATTTCCTTGATCCTCTACAGTGAACCTCAGAATGTGGGACATCCACATCTCTGAAGGAAAGTCAACTCTTACCTCTGTGTCCTCCACAATGTTTTAAAATCTCTCTCTCTCTCTCTCTCTCTCTCTCTCTCTCTCTCTCTCTCTCTCTCACACACACACACACACACACACACACACACACACACACACACACACGAGATTGTTTGGGGGATAACTTCAGAATTTCTCAGAAGACTCTACCAGAAGTTGTTTTGTTTCTTGGAAGATGAGTTTGTGATAGAGCACACTATAAAATTTGTGGTAGAATTAAAGTGGGTTAAATTAGATCTCCCTGGATCAGGAAGAGGGTGACTCTCCCAGAAAACCTCAATGGCAGCTTCCATCTGACTTCCGTTCTGATGTGATGGACATCAGAATGCATCACCTGAGCTGAACAAGGGACGAAGTGTGGGCAGACCTGGCATAAGAGAAAGCCGCTCACCTCACAAAAAACATGAGCATCCCTCCCCCTGTGAGAGCGGCTGGCCAGAGACAGGCAGCAGAGCAGCGAACTGACAACGAGGAAAGCAGCCACAACTTCCTCAACAGTGAGGCAGCTTCTGAGAAAAGTTTCATCAGGTCTTGAGGCTACCCGAGGCAGTAGACCCACACAGCAGTGATTTCCAGTATCAGGGGGGAACTCAAGCTCAGCAGGATAAACTGAAGGCAAAGGCTCATCAGTTCTGTCAATGCCCAAGCATCAAGCTCAAAGCCAAAGATGACATTTGTAGATGCTGGTGACAGGAAGCAAGTGGCTTTCAGTGTGATGAATGCCTGAGAGCAGACATGAGGCAGAGGTCTGTGCTGAGGAATCAGAAAGGGCCTATTCTCCAAGTGCAATGAACATCTTTATCCTAAGAATCCAGGAAAGTGTGCGGAGCCTAGCTCTGGCCCATCTAAAGTATCCAACTAGTTCTTTATATGTTCCATTTCCTAGCTGTGTAAGATACCCATAGAAGGGGAGGGTGGGGAAGCCGTACATTTACTCTCCTACAGAAAACTTGTCCCGTTTATCATGAAGAACCTCCAAAACACTCTCTGACACTGATCTGGGACTCAAATTCTTATGGTTCTACTCTTTCAATGGATATTTCTCCAGAAACATCTACAGTTGCCCAATTCCTAGTGTCCCGCCATCTGACTGAAGAAAAGTCCTTCCTATTGAGCTCAGTGCTAGGGGACAGGAGGAAATTTAGGGTCCAAAGACTGAAAAATTCAGCATTCCTCCAGTGGGTTATTTACCAGATAGCACAAAATGCCCCTAGTTACATGTACAAACTTGAAATGCGTGGACAGCTTGGCCTGGAGATGCTAACAGTAACCCCCTAGGCAACTTGCTGAGACACAGAGCCTTTCAGTGTGTGTCCTTCCAAGATCATGACAGCCCCAGTGGATACGGACTTTCTTCTTAAGTATCAGGATTGCTGTGGGAATCTATCTCTGTTCACTGAAGACGAGCAAATAGAAGCCACGTGAACCCTTCATGGCCAGGTTCGTAAGTGCCAACACAGAACTTCCTAGCATTGTAACCATATGTGTGCTTCCAATGTGTGTGAGCATCGGACATTGTGGAAATGCCGTTGTCTCCAAGGAAACTGTGTCAGACAAGCTCCATCACTGACTTCCAAAGGCAACGTCATCCAGAAACAGTGGCTCTTAGGATGCACACGCAGTGATAACTCTTCCCTCGGTTTCTTCTGTCTCTTCCTATCAAACCTGCCCATTTGGACTCTGACTCATTACAAAGCACTGAAATGCTGCCCAAGGGATTTCTTAAAGCTATGTGCAGTGTGTCTCTTAATAGACACTATAGGTATCTACATCAGATTTGAACACAAAACTGAAGAAATACTTTTTTTAAAGCAACTACTTTGAATCTAAGTCCTTGGGATAACCTTATCATTACCGTTTTAAAACTTGTTCTTTAGCCTGCTTCCTCCCCCTCATATTTTTAACCCAGGCCCTAAACTGCAAAGGACTGGACAGTTGGCCCTGGTTTTCCCAATACACATCTCACAGACTCTCCCCAGTTTCCTTCAGCTTCTGCCATTTTGTTTCCAACTGAAAATTAAAGACATTGGGGGGAAAAGGCTGACCAGTTAATGGCGGGGCAGGAGCTTAAAGGTGTGCTCAGTCAATAGAGAACTTCCCTACCATTCCCAAAAGCCCTGGGTTTGATCCCCAGCAACACATAAGCTGTGTGGTGATGTGCACCTGTCACCTCAGCATTCGGGAGACAGAGGCAGAGGGGGCAGAAGTTCAAAGTCATTTTCAGATACATGGAAAGTGGGAGGCGTGACTGGACATGTGACACCCTCCCTGCCTCAAGTGTATAAGCTGGGCCATCTATCGTGAGCTCTATGGCCCAAGGCACAGGCTCCCATCCCCAGTCTTAGTACTTTTTTTCCTTTGACTCTGGTCTGGCTGTGACAGGGTCTACTCTTCCTTACCAGTTGCCAGGCACATGGAGTGTCACTGACCCTGCCGCATTTGTCAGTAGAGGTAACGACGTTCATCTGTCTTCAGGGCTGACACGGGATGGCTTCTCATGCTGCCCTCAGATTCACAGGCTTGGAGTGTTTAGATGGCCTTTCTCTGGCGTTCATTCTTTACATAATATATTAGGCGATGATTGCTGTGCTCAGTGGGTCATCCCCATGTCCACGTTAAAACTGCAAAAACGATGTCTTACTAATCGTTGCCCATGATTTGATCTTTAAAAAGGGCATGGTGTGATTTTCATAGTTTCAGATATTTTTCTGTTTCAGGGAAAACAAATTCAGGTTCGTGGTAAATAAAGGTTAGTAACGTCTTCCAAGTATTCTGTTATCCTCCAGTTCCCGAAACGCTGACGAAGCCTTTGGACCGTCAGGGCGATACAGCTGAGCTAATTTAGGGCTTGTTTCTGGTTAGCTTTGCACCTGGCTTGTATCTGAATGACAAAAAGTAGGGAAAGTAGGTGGTTGAAGCTTTAAGGCTTTGAAGCACTAAGGTCTATCTTTAAATGAAGGCAACAATCATTTATTTAGTGAAGGTGACAATATTTTTATGTGTATAATGAATCCAATGTTATGTTAAAGGCATGGTAATGATGCTGTAAGGTGGGTAACACAAACGCAGGAGATCTAAGGTAAACACTCCACTGGAGCCCAGAGTCCTGCTAACATGTCTGGGCTCTTGGTTTAGATCACCCGAAAGCCATTCTGCTATCCTCATAGATCGGTGCCTAGCCCAACTGTCACCCAGAGGCTTCACCCGGCAACTGATGGAAACAGATCCAAATATTAGCAGAACTCAGGGACTCTTGCAGAAGAGGGGGAAGACTGCAGGACCCAGTGGTGTGAAGGGAACCAGAAGAAAACCCACAAAATGAACTAACCTAGGTGCACAGGCTCTCAGAGACTGAACCAACAACCAGGGAACCTGCATGGGCCTGACCTAAGCACTCTCCATATATGTTACATTTGTGCAACTTGGTCTTCGTGTGAGACTCCTAACAGTGAGAACAGGACCTGTCTCTGACTCTGTTGCCTCTGACTGGATTGCCTCATCAAACCTTGGTGGAGCAGTGGGTGCCTGGTCTCACGGCAGCCTGACATCCCATGGCTGGCTGATATCATGGGATGCCCACCTGAATCTGAAGAGAAACAGTGGAGAAGAGTGGATGGATGGGGTGGGGGAGGGGAGGCAAGGGTGGGGAGCTGGGAAGAGGGGGGAAGGGAAGATGTGAAAACAAGAAAATTTTTTAAAAGAGAAAAAAAAAAAAAAGACATTCCCAAGAATGGAAAAAAAGGTAGGTGAGCAAGCCAGGCATGGAGATGCTCATTTTTAATCCCAGCACTCAGGAGGCAGAGACGGACAGATTTCTGTGATTTTTGAGGCCAGTCTAGTCTACAAAGCGAATTCCAAAACAGCTAGGGCTACACAGAGAAACCTTGTCCCCCAAAAACCAAACCAAACACACAAACAAGATGTAGCTAAGGGCATTCATTCCTGTTTTTAGACTATAATTCCCAAACTGACCAGCCTAGTTTGTGATTGTCTAAGCTATGCTGTTCCGAAAACACAGCCATCAACAACAAGAGTAGACTCACATGCGTAACACACATGCGCAGAGTTTTTATGTCATCCGTGACATTTTCCCTGTGTATTCATGTGATGTGCTTGTTTTCAACATGCTAGAAGTTTAAAAGACTAAAATAAAGACCAATGAAACAGATGCTATTAATTATTCCAATTTCAACCGATGGAGAAAGGGAAGCATCGGAAGTTTCAGTAACCTTCCCAGCGTCGCACAGCTACCAGGTATGCATGGGGAGCCCACAGCAAGGGCTTTTCCATCAGATGGAATGAAGGAAGCAGCTCCAGTCACAGTTCAAAGGCAGTGCCCTGCATGTGTGGGCAAGGACACAAACCTGCCATGTCTGAGACAGGAAAGTACCTGGTAAGAGAAGGCTTGAGAATGGAAGGTGCTTCTGGGACTGGGTGGGTGGGGCAGCAGAAGCTGGTGGCAGGGTGTGTCGCTGCAGGCAGGTGTCCTGGAGGCACCAAGGACGCCCAGGAGAGAGGACCGGCTCTGCTCCTTCTTAGCCTGAGGATCATTCTAGTGGCCAGAACTCCTGGAGCCCGGAGAGAGTTCACCCTGTGCTTCCGGAGAACCCACCTTCCTCCTGGCAGCGCAGTGAGAGAGCTAAGAAGAAAGACCCGGAAGGCTCAACGGGTGGAGAGTGGACGCCAAGTCCAGAAGGGAAGCTGGTCCCGATCCCCACCAACTCCCACAACCCTGCCAACCCTGCTCCACCGAAACCATAAACAGGAGCTAGAAGGAGCTGGGTCTGTAGAGACCCGGCCTAGAGAGCTAGACCTAGCTGATGAGCCACACTGACAACACCCAGGAGAGGCAGTATTATACCCGTGTTCCGTGTTCACACAGTGGGCATGGCAGCTGGCTGCTGAGATAAGGTCCGAGAACCTGACTCATGGTTCCAATGGAAAAGGAATGCATAAAAACCCACAGACAGAACTCGGTTCCTCTGGTTGAACATGAAGTAAGAATTTAAATGGCTCATTAACATAATGTAACTTATGGGCTTTAATAATAATGTGTCAATATTGGCTCACGTATTGCACTAATGAACAGTGTTAAGAGCAGAGCAAGTTTGTCAGGTGTACATGTGTGTGTGGGGGGGGTCCATACAGACATTCTCTGCAATTTATCTACATTTTTTTTCTATGAGTCTAAACCCACTCTTTTAAAAAATGTCCATTGCTTTTTTTTTCTTTTTTTCTTTCTTTTGTAATTGCTTGCTATGGTCTGTTTGTAGCTTGTAAGACAAAGTGAGTTTTCAGGCCTCTGAGACAATACATTGGAACTTAGTCCCCGGCCCATGAGCTTGGGCTCTTCCGACGGGGTGGAAACCCACTCCAGCTCTTTAAATCAAGCCTGTTTTGCTGCAGAACAAGTAAACAGACTCAGTTCAAATATACAACAGGCTGTTTGAAAGTTGATCAAAACCGGGAACATCCCCCTTAAAAAAAAAAAAATCTATAAAGTTCGGAAAACAGGTGGCTGACTCTACTGAGAGACAAAGGACTGTTGGCCAGCTTTCTTTTGCTGTTTCAAAATGCCGGGGTAATCACCATACTAGAAGGAAAGCTTCATCTGGGTTCCCAGTTTTGGGGAGCAGAACACCATGACAGGAGAGAGTGGTTGAGGAAGTCCCTGCTGGTGGCTTACAAGTAGAGAACAGGAGGTTAAACTCCCAGGACACCACTAGAGTTCCTGGCCACGGTAACCTAACATCCTTCCACCAAACCCCACCTCATAAAGGTTCCCACTTCTCAGAAGCACCTAGCTGGGGACCAAGCAACACATGAGCCTTTGGGGACACAGTGGCCAGCAGAAGTCCTTCTGGCATTTCCCTTCCACGTGCCTTAGGCAGGCACCGAGATAAACACTCTGCACTCATGAGGTGTAGTTAGCAATGCAGTTCATTTTTATTCATTGTAAATAAAGTACAAAAGAATCCACCCAAAGTGAATCTAAGCGTTTACACAATTCCTAATGTCTCCGCCTGCTCGTTGATGCACTATTGCTTTAATAGTCATAATAAATATTTTTCTAGCTTTCTGCTATAAAATAGTCTATGTAGCAAAAGGTTGCACAGCACAACAGAAGAGAACAGCAGGAGGATTACAAAAGAAGGACAATCAACACCGGGGGTAATCCTTTCACCTACCAGGGGCAGCAAATGACCCCTCGGAGAGCCTGGCGTGGCCCTCTCCACAGCTGGGGGGGGGGGACCGCATCCCAGAGTGTGTGTGGGGGGCTCAAGGATGGGTCATAGCCAGCCAGAGCATAGGGCCTGTCTTCCTCTGGCCCCACACAACAGCATAGCACGCCCATGCAGAGCCCTGAAGGGGGCAGTGTCTGCCAGGCCTGGCAGTGTGTGGTGATTGTGCTCCACCAGCGTGGTGGGTGACTCCACAGGCCATCTCCAAGGAAAGCAAGGCTCCCAGGTGTTGGCAGAGGAGAAGCAAGGCAGTAGCAAGCAAGAAGCCCCATCACAGGGGTGGGGCCGAAGGACCACATTTGGTCTAGCCACACAGAGAGGTGGTGTGGCAACCCCAGGCCTTTACTTCCGCCTCCGTGCCATAGCTATCCAAACCCACGGGGCCTCCTGTGGAGGGTGGAGCTACCCACCAGGCAAAGGCAGTGATGTCAAGAGCCAAGAAAGGGGAGGGGTGAGTGAGGAGAAGAGGGAGAGGGGAGGGTCGGCATGCCAGGGTGCCCGCCCACTCACAGGTTTAATCCAGGGCCGCTTCCTAGCTTCCTCGAGGCCTCCTCACCATCAACTCTTACACAGACTTGCGAGGCTGGAGCCAGAACCCTCTTAACTCCACAGCAGGCCCTCGTATCTGCAGCCTCCGTGGAATACAGGCAAGAAGCCGTGGTGGGGAGAAGGCATGACACAATTCTATATCCCAGTGCTGGCCAAAAAGGGATGGCACAACCGCGAAGGTTCCAGACAAGACTGGTGGTGGTGGAGGGTGCGGATCCCAAACACCCTAGTCTGGGAGCGCTAGTGCCCCAGCTCATTCCCTCTGGCAATAGGACATGGATCTCCCTCAATCTGGTAATGACCTAGCCCTGAGAAAGTCCACGTTTCATACCCAAGGACGCAGCTACCTAGTTGGCCTCCTTGCCACCTGCAGGATACAGTATTTAAGAGGACCCTGCGGGTGGCTGCTTTGACTAGCTCTCTAAGGTAATTCTTAACTGACTCCCTCTGGTCTCCATTTCTCTCCGTGCCTTCCCTCCATCCTTCCATCTTCCGTTTCTCCCAAGAGAATGAGACCCATCCTTGCGGTCTGACCTGGGACTGTGGCCATATTCTTTCTGAATTGGGGGGACCCATCTTGCCCCCCTCTCTAAGAACAAAAAGCTGACTCAGGGAAACCCGGAACTTGCTCTCCATCCCAGGGTGCCTGCTGTGGAACTGGTGTAAAAGCCAAAGCCTTCTGGCCTCCCCCTTAATAAAACAGGCTTTTTGTCTTTCAGAGGACCATGCCCGCTGTGACTGAAGGACCCCAATTCTGGAACTTTAGTGAGTGGGAGCCCAGGAATAGCCAGTGACCCCCTGTGCCCTGACACAGTCCTCAGGGGAGGGAGCATGAGTGGGCTTGAGGAGGTAGGAAGGGGGAGGGAACAAGGGAAGCAGGCTTGAGGTGGGAAAGAGGGCTGGGGGAGGGGCCAAGGGTGCCAAGTGAAAGGATTACCCCAGCCTGCTGACGAGTGCAAATTATATTTATATATGTGCTAAATACAGTCACTATGTTGGAGCTTTTCACTAGATCACAGCATACAGAATCAAAGGTTTGCATTTCGTATGGAATGTATCCAAAGAGGCCAGCACCACAGTAGGACAGCTTGCAATCACACACCCTGATAGTTTGGACGAAATAAAGTTCGCAGACTTTTATTTAAAATGGGTTGTTTGTTTGTTTGTTTTCGCAGTTGTCATCGTACCAATGCATGCAAAGCATTCCACTCCCAGAAACGACGCCAAAATGAGGTAATAGGAGCAATAAAAAACATTAGTATCCTTTCTAAATAAATAAATTATAATTAAAAATGCAAAACAACTATAAAAATAATTAAATAAGAACCCACGATATCTACAAGTTAGTCATAAATTATGATTGTTAAATATAAGGCATTGAAACTCACAAAACCCTGTAAACTAGCAACGTGCCATGTTTTTTATTTTTTGTGTTTTTTTTTTCTTTTTTTGTTTTTCTATCAGCTGAAATCGCTCTAGCATTTGCTCTACACGCGCGCGGGAGATGAAACACAAGGGGACCTGACAGACGTTGCTACAGCCCCACATGGGGAATGTTTGTCCCGCAGGCAGGGCGGCTTGGGGGATTTCTTCAAGAAAAAAAATAGTCTGGTGCTTTTTCTTCACCATTGAAAAAACTGTGCTTGTTCGTTAGGCGTAAAGAGTTAAGATGCTTGCACGGAGGCTGGGGGCCTTCGCAGAGGGGAACTTGAGGCCTGTCACAGGTGGTGGCGAAAATGACACGGGGGACCTGGGGGCCTGGCCAGGTGGAGGAACGGAACGTGCAGCCCCTGCCGCCCTCTGCCTGTGCCCAGCTGGATACGTGGCGTTGGGTTGATTGGTGTCCTAGGTGGACCTGCTGAGCCATGGCTGCGGTTAGGAGGCCCAACTTGAACCTGGGGCCGCTGTCAAAGGCACTCATGCGTCTCAGTCAGAAAAGGGTCTGAGTCCCTTGAGTTGAGCAGGAGAAGTACTTAGGTCTCTCTCCTGGAGATGGTAGATGTGAGATGCTGAGGCCTGGCCCTGCCTCACCTCTGGCTCAATGGCCAGTCTGGGGACCCGGAACAGAGACACCGGCTTTCCTCCAACCAATCAGCAGTCCCAAAACGGGGACTGGGTGGGTTCTAAGTGCTACTCCAGCCCCTACCATCAGGACACAGGGACCCCAGGTAGGTAGGTGGGAAGGGGAAGGGGCAGCAAGAACAACCCCTCCCCTCCCCAGGTCCTAATGTTAGCCTGGGGCTTTCAAAGAGCCTGCATAAAGGGGAGCAAGGAGAAACCATTCTACCCTCTCAGCCTGCGTGCCTCAGCCTCTGAAGCAGATCTGTGGGGGCATAAAAGGCCTCTCAGCAGCATGGGCAGCACAGAGCTCTACTTGAAGGATATATTGAATTAGAAAGAATCACAGAATGTGTGTAATGGGAGAATTTAGTGAGCATCCAATCCAACCTCCTTGTGTCGCAGCTGAGGATGCCGAGGCCCAGCAGGGCAAGGGTTGTGGGTGGAGGTTCCAGCAATCTCTCAGTTTGCCTGTGAGGAGCCGGGACTAGAATCAGGGACACTAGTTCCATCCCCCCTGGGTCTCTGCCAATTCTCTTTCCCTGCCAGTCTTGCAGGATGGTCTCAGCAAGGAACAGAGAGTGAGTGGCCTCAGGAAGCAAGGACCTGCCAGGATCACCCCAGTTACCTCTGAGCTACCGTCATCTTCTGATGAAATCTTGGTTTTGACAGGGCCTTGGGGAGGAGCAAGAAAGAATTCACAAGTCCTGGTGGCTTTTGCTCAGCAGCTCCCTGACATCCTGACTCAAACATTCTTTCCCCACCTGGTGGGTATCCAGCCCTGGTGTTGGAGACATTGTTCATGCAACCGAAGTTGGAAAAGGCCACGCTCTTCACTGTCCTGGTCTTCACTCTCTGACTGTCCACCGTAAGCGCTGTTGGATGCACGCGGATCCCCATCCTCTCCTAACTCCACCAGGCAAAGACATTGCCTTACCGATCGTCTTCATCAACACCTGCCCCTGTAGGCACTCGACAGAGATTTTAGGAGACATCAGGAGATGGGTGTAGCCTTCATCTGGATAGTGGATAGGCAGCCATTCCTTCATGATGGTGTCAGCTGCGCTAGAAGGACCTCTCTCGAGTCCAACAGTCCCCTGTCAGTTTTGATCCTGGTTCATCCATCCTCATGGAACTTCTTCCTTTATCCCGCCAGCACCCTAGTTCCTTGATACAAGAGCACTGAGACAGGCTAGCGGTTGAGGTCCGGCTGGATTCTGAGAGCAATGGAATGAGGGACGAGAAGAAGGGCCGGGGGCAAAGGAAGGTCACAGCATGCCAGGTGTCCTGGCATTTTTTACACGTGATTAAGAGCTACACTTGGGTTAGAATTAGCAGAATGGTTCTCACTTCCAATAGTCCTTTCATCTCTCTGAAAAATCATGGAACGGTACAGAGAGCACACTGTCATGTGGCACCACTAGATCCTCCCATCCCCCTTGTCCACGCCCATCACTAAACCCTCCGAGACCCCCACGAGAGAGCAGAGCGCACACAATGGGCTGGATAGCGCTAATTCTCAGATCAGACGATCAAAGGGCTAGGGACACGGGCCTCCCAGCCCAGCCCAGTCAGGTGGTCTCATACAAGGGCCATCTCTGAGGGACTGATCAGACAGGATCCTGGAGGATGCTCAAGTTACTCCCAAATTTAGGGACTTGGACTTCAGCCCTGAGTGCCAGCGGAGAGCACTTTGGCCAAGGCCAAGTGTACACTGCCAGTGCTATTTCATCTGCATCATCTGGTTAATTGTTTGCATAGGGAGGCAGTGGCTACATTGCCTCTTTGTGGCAAGATGAGAGCTCAGGATAAAGTTAGGAACTGGAGTGCGCAGGGGGCCGCTGGCTCCCAGGAACATAGGGGCCACTGTGGCTGGAGGCCGTGTCTTCCCTGGTTCAGTGTGGAACCTAGGAAGACAGCTGGGGCCAAGCAAATGGGCCCCAGGCCTGGGGAGCTCACCTTTATATGGGCCCCCTTCATGGGTGAGGGTTCTGCCCTCCTCACCTTCCCCCAAAGCCTTAGAAACCCAGAGAGACCCCAGCTGTTCCTTTTAAGCCCTACCCCCTTCTCAGATGCCCCTCCCACACTCCGTGCACTGTAAACATGAGAAAAACAAAGCCCAAGGAAAAAAACAAAAAAAACAACAAACGAGAACCCCCCCTCCCGCCTCCCAATCTGGGTGAAAAATTTTTATCCTTTTTCACCGTAAACAGGATTTGGCTTTTTTTTCGTTTTCTTTCTTTCTTTTTTTTTTAACCTTTGATTCCTTTTTTTTTCCTTTTTGCTCATAAAGACGGGAAGATTGGGGCTGTCGTTGGTTGGTTGGTTCGGTCAGGCACCAAAACAAGAAACTCAATGAGAAATATTTGGTGCAAGTTCAGTAATAGCGACATGTCCACCACAGATGACGAGAGCACCACACACGACATTTTTCTTAAGCTAACATGCTCTGGCTGCCATCCACAGAATAGCTAGAGACCCCTACATGGTTTCTACGTGGTCAAGAGGTATATACACAATCCTTCAAAGGACAGGATTGAGGGGCCGGTCACCAGCTAGTACCCTCGAGATCACACCTAGTTCTCAGCAGCTGGGCCCCCGCTTCCCGCCCCTGCTCTGGGCACGGCCAGCTCCCTCCCCCTGCGCAGCAAGGCGATGAGGCAGTCACCATTCTGGATGGGTGGGAATGGGTGGGAATGGGTGGGTCCCTCGGGTGGGTCCCTCCCACCCCTTCCTCTCCCTCAGACACTGATACCAACTCCTCTTTCCACCAAATGTGCTTGCAGGCTTCTTCTCTACGTC
Source organism: Myodes glareolus (assembly GCF_982192425.1). NCBI lineage: Eukaryota > Metazoa > Chordata > Mammalia > Rodentia > Cricetidae > Myodes > Myodes glareolus. The sequence goes on along the minus strand of NC_142038.1, from coordinate 11,294,691 downwards.
AAATGGCTCAGAAGGCAAAGTTTGGCTGCAAGGGCTATGGCCGTGGGGGGGCGGGGGGGCGGGGCCTGGTGAAGGAAACGGGGCGTCCACTGGCTAGCTTCCTCCCTCAGCTATCGGCTCCCAGTTGTGTCTCAATGTCCACTCGGCAGATGGGGCATTTCTTGCTCATGGCGAGCCACTGGTCCACACACAGTTGGTGGAAGAGATGCATACAAGGCAGGCGTCTGGAAAAGAGGAGAGTCAGGTTGGCCAGCAGCAGGGGCAAGGCGACGAGACCCACTGCGGACAGGATAGAGAGGGCTCTTGGAACCCAGACCCTGGTCTGGAGTGAGGCTATGGCTGAGATGAGAAACCATGGCTGGAAGTATCTCTCAAAGCCCTTCTTCCATATAGGCCTTGGCGTTGGCTTAGATCCCTCAGAGCCGCTAGCATACTGTCTCCACGCCCCCATGTTCATGGTCACCACCTCTAGAATATTTCGCCCTCCGCTTTACTAGTGCAACCATGAAACATTGTAGCAGCGGCCTCTTACCTCACGTCTTCTCCATCCTCCAACATAGACAGACAGATCGTGCATTTCTCATCTGTGTCTGACTCCTCCCCTTCGTCTTTCTTGCCCTTGCTGTCCTGGGGTCTTCGCTGTGAGAAAAAAAAAAATGAACATTCATTTTAGTTACCTGGTACCAACTCTTGCTGGCCATTGGCTTTCACCCACAGGCTCCTCCCACACCTGTAGCCTCTCCCTTTGCTAGGGGTCAGCTTCTTTAAGTGCTCCCTGCCATCTCCTCACTCTTGCTGATGCCAAGAGGTTAAAAGCAAGTGAGGAAGAGGCCGGTAGACTGCTGGTGACTGTCCTAGACACTGTCAAGGGGTCTGGGGTTTGCAAAGGAGCTAGGCTCCAAGTTATCCTGCCCTGTGCAAAGCTACAGCCTGTGAATTTTGGCTTCCCCTGTCTCCTTCAGTTGTCCACTCCCTCTCACACCCTGTCCAACACGTAACCCTGCCTCTAAGTCAGAATGTGTCATTCATTCATTCATTCATTCATTCATTCAAACACACGTTTCTCATTCATTCTTTCCACTAATGTCTGTCCATCTATGCTCCCATTATTAGATGAACACAAAATTTCTCCACCACCATTAACCCCTTTAATTTCTACCACGTGGTTCTAAACTGTTTTCTACAGTTGTGCTTCTCTCCCTAGCCAGAAAGTTCCCTTAAGCTACTAAGCGGCAGCTCTAGTACGAGGTTAAACACCACGCAGCTGCTGTACATACTTCCTGATTTACACCTCTCTATCCCTGATTCTACGGTGATTATTTGACAACAGTTAAGCACTCTGCGGAAAGTTTTCAAGTGGCACCTGTGGCCAAGTACGAGGCATGTCATTGCTGCTTAATAAGTATTCTGGGGAAAGAAAAATGTAACCAGTGAATTAAAATCTGTCCGCCTTCCGTGTCCCTGTGCCCCATGCTGCAGACATCTGATTGTAAGGATGAAAGTAACCACGGACAGAAAGTCATCCAATCTGGCCTCCCTCCAGAGGCAAGCAAACTGCAAAGTCATTTTGCAAAAAGACACATGGGTCACAGATGAAGACCAGAGAGTGCCAGGCCTGCATGTCAGGACTACCTACTCTGGTCGGAAGCTCAAAATCTCCCTATTTTGACTTTGTCTGGGGGTGTCCCGCCCTGGTTAGAACACACAAAGAAGCCTATTGCTTCCACTGGCTGCACCCCCTCATGTGCCCCGTGTCCCCGCTGCAAATGATGCCAGGCTGTTGCAAGGTCCCTTTATTCAGAAAACCAAGCAGTATCCATTGTCCTACATGTTGGCCACACATTATTTTTAGCATTAATAGAGTCATGACTATCTGCCTGCCGAAGGGTCAGCAGACTTTGTGGCAGGATTGGCTCTGCTAGAAAAGAAATGTCCAACCAAACAGCGTTAAGCCTCAGCCAAAGGCCTAGTCTCTATTGCTTTTATCCACCATTATCCTGATTTCCTTTCTGTGTCATAACTTCAGTTCAAACTGTCCTGTTTAACTATCTCTAACCTTTCTCTCTTTTCACAGCACATTTCTTAGCCTCAATCTTTAATCTCTTAAATCTTTCTTTTTCTCCATTGTCTACAGAACTTTGTGATGTGGAATATTATGTTAACTAGTCAAAGATGTGCTACATTTATTATTTCTGCTCAGGATTATTACTTTAACTGTGTAAAGGTGTGTTACATTTGTTTCCGCTGCCTTTGTTAATCATGTAAAGATGTGTTATGCTTGTTTATACTGCATTTGTTTAACAATTACGTAAAGATGTGTTGCTGCCAAATGCACCTGATTGGGCTAATAAAAAGAGGAACGGCCAATAGCAAGGCAGGATAGGGATTGGCAGGACTGGGCAGCAAGAGAATAAGTAGGAGGAAAAATCTAGGCTTGGAAGAAGAGAAGAATAATGAAAAGCAAAACGGAGAAAGAGAAGCACGTTCCGGGGCCAAAAGCCAGGCAGCTGCCAGCCAGATGTGGAGACAGCAGGAAAGTAAGATATGCAGAAAGAAAGGTAAAACATCCCTGAGGCAAAATGTAGACAAAGAGAAGAAGTGGGTTAAGTTATAAGAGTTAGCAAGAACAATCACAAGTTAGGGCCAAGCATTCATAACTAATTTTAAGTGTAAGTGTTGTGATTTTGGAGCTGCTTGTGGCCCGAAAGAAAGCCTGGTGCAACTTTGATTTTAACTTCAACTTTTTTCAGCATTTATTTAATATTCACTACTCATCTACCTTCATATTTCATCAACATTTCTTTTTAACTTTGATAATCTTGGTTTTTGTTGTTTTTTGTTTTTTGGCTTTTCAAAACAGGGTCTTATTGTGTAGCACTGACTGTCCTGGAACACAGAGATCCCCTGCCTCTACCTCCAAAGTTCTGGAATTAAAGGTGTGCCCTACCTACCATTCCTGACTAACCTTGATTATTTTATATTTTGCTTTCATTCCTCTTCCTATTCTTATTTCTTTCATATGGTCCTATTTTTAATGTCTATATATTCTATTTTTATTATTAGTTACAATACACTTTTTACTTATTTTAGTCTCTGTTAAAAAATTTAAAATTGTTTTAACATTGTATTTGGATCCTAAAGTTTATTAAAGTTGTCTTACCTTAATTCTTCCTATTCCTTCTCTACAATATTTTTCTCTTGATTCTGCCTTGAGTTTTAATCCTCCTGGTTTTTCTCGCTGATCCAGCTCCCTGGACTCATATATTTACATGGTCCCCAGTTGGTGGAATAGTTTGGGATGGATTAGGAGGTGTGGCTTTGCCAGATGACATATGTCACTGGGGGCAGACTTTTAAGATTTCAAAAGACTTGTGCCATTCTTTTTGGATCAAGATGTGAGCTCTCACAGGTTCTTTCTGCCACGCCTTTGTTCTGCCACTGGGGTCTCCAACCTTCTGAAGCTGTAAGCCCAATTAAACACTTTCTTTTATGAGCTGACTTGGTCATGATGTTTTACCATGACAACAGAAGTAACAAACGCAGTGGGGACACATATTTGATGGTGTGTGCTCTTTGATACTGACATCCGGCACACGGGCAGGAACTGGGGACAGCGGCTCACCGTTGGCTGTTACTGCTCACTAGGCAAGTACCCAGCCCTATGTATGAAGCTGCACCATCCCACTGTGTCCTGAAGTTGCTGTGTTGAAAACAGAAGGAATGGGTCACTGTCCACACCCACAAAGCCATGCTCAGAAGAACTGAAACTCAAAAATGGCTGACTTTAGTCCCAAGTGATTTCAACTACCGCTGTGTTGGGTATCAAGAGAGTGGATGAGGTCTCTGGGTGCACCATGATGAACCATGGCCTGCCCTTAATTTCCCTAAATTTGTTTAATTTTGATTCGATGTTAACTTTTTTGGTATAGTGATTTAAGGTTACACAAAAACTAAGCAACAATAGTGTGTTTCCAACTTCCACTATAGGGAGCAAAGGAAGTCCTGAGTGATGAAATCCTTGTTGAGTGTGTTATTTTGACATGTGCACGGTCATGTCAAGCATACCCAAGTCCCACACTTGTGGGACAATTGGCAAATCTGTCACCCATAAGGCTGGGTCTCAAAAGAAAAGGCAAAGCTTTTCTTGAGAGTCCAAGTGAGTGTTTACGTGCATTTCATCAAGGTGTGCAAAGACTAGCAACTCCAGTCTCCTCTGCCTGGATGTTTACAGCCTGTCACTGCTCACCTACAGAGACTACCCGTCATGCTGAGGTTCCGGGCTACAGTAGTCACGTTAGAGAACCCTACCTGAACCCAACATGATGTGGCCCCACCTCACAGCATCTCCTTATATGAATATCTCATATTATATGGTAAACTTGGGACAAGTGATGAACCAATATTGGCCATTATTAGCTCAAGCCCATTAGTGTCCATGAGTTAAGGGTTGGAGCTGAAATGTTACAGGTTTGACTGCACACTGATGGCTTTGGAAAGTGACTGGACCCTCGGAGCATTAGTCTTATTAATTGATTAATCCCCTGATGCATTCCTAATTTGATAACATTATAGGTGGTGGGAGCTAGGAGGTACGACCTAGTTGGAGGAAGAATGTCACTGCGGGTGTTCCCTGGAAGGGTAAGCCTCCTTCCCAGCATTTTCACCCGCCGTTTCCTACCTACCAAGCCTTGCCACAGTCACAGAACCAGAGACAAGAAACCACGAACAGACTTCTCAAACTCCGAACCCAAAAGAATCTTTCCTCGTGGAGGTTGCTTTCTCGGGGAGTTTGTCGCAGTGATGAGCCACTCAAATCCTGACTCAGATCCTGCCTTGTGGTTTTGGTAAATGCATTATGTCACCTGTTTAAATAATGACGCCATACACAATAATTTGCTGCACTAACAAAAATCCCTGGCACGTTGCCTGTGCCTTCCCTCTGCAATGGCAATCCCTTATCTTTTTTCTTTTTGTTCTTTCTGTTATATATTTCCAGAATGTCATAGAGTTCACAGCATACAGTTTGCAGCTTGTGGGTTGTCTTCTTTCACTTTTTAGTGTATTCTTAAGTTTCCTCCACAGTTTTTCATGGCTAATGGATTGTTTCTTTTTGTTATAAAACAATAATCCATTATGGATGTTTACTTATCTACTTATTAATGAACATTTTGGCTTCTTCCATATTTTCATTTCTTTTAATTAAAATAATGCTTTAAAAGCTAATATTTCTGGGTAACAGCCCTACAGATTCTACTTCTAAGGTCGGTGGGTACATTCCACAGTTTTGAAACTTTCAAACGTGCCCAGAAGAGCCCAATCCCACACTGTTTAGAGGCCTTCTTTACCCCTTTGTCCTTATGCAATAGGGCTTTGAATTGTTTTCTAAGGTATTTTCTATTAGCCTTGTGTGTAGGACCCCTTTGCTCACCAGACTGGTGCACGAACACTGATGTGTCTGTACTGCTACACACACACACAAATACGTGCATGACCACTCTAACCAACATTTGCACACTCAGCCTTTCTCCCTTCTCTGTGTAGAGTGTCCCATCTTCCTTCCTGACCACATTTGCCGTGAGTCAATGAGAAAATCCCGAGGAGCCATTCAAACAGAGCAAAGGCTTCCGGGCTTTGGACTGTGTCCCCTGCAGATAGCCATGCTGATTCAAGTAGCCACACTAACAACTCCCTTCCCAGCCCCTGACTGTGGAGGCAGTCTATGCATCCTCACCTTCTTGTACTTGTGGGGGAAGGTGAACCTCTCGATGGTGTTCTGTACAGCTCCTCGGGTCACGTTTCCCAACCTGTCCTCGAGCTGCAGCAGCTCCTGTAGAAAGGGAAACACAAATGCTCAATGTGTACGGATACACATAAACACACACGGGAGGAATGAGCAAGGAAGACGCGTGCAGGAAGCCGGTATGGGGCCAGCCGGAAGCGCTGGTGCAGTGTGGGAAGCTGCGATTTCCCTTCATGCCCTTGTTCTCTCTTACTTTCAATCTCGGGACTCCCCACCGCCCGTCGGCATCTACCCACTGGTACAGACAGGCAGAGAGAATGGTGTGTGAAGGAGAGCTCGCCATCCAGTAGGTGCCGCAGTGCCGCCATACCGGGCAACATACCTCGTAACTCTCCCGAACAGCAGAGGTGTGCCGACTAGGATTTAGTCCCTGGAGCGCGAGGAAGTGAAGCTGTGGGTAAGGGTAGTTTCGAATTTCATGGACAACCTGACAGGGAGAAAACAGTTTGGAGAGCGTCACCAACCGTCCCAGGCTTCTCCTGGGCCCAAGAGGCAACCTCCCCTTCCTCAACCACCAGAGAGCACACCCAGACCTATTGCCCAGCAGGCCTGCCCCTCCTGATCTTGTTTTCTACCCTATTCATGAAGAGCCAAGCTTGTGCACAGACTCTGATGACCATCACTACGGTGACCCTGACCCTGACCCTGACTGTGCACAGGCTACACAGTAGCGCTAGTGACCAAGCATTTAACTGCCTCACCTGATGGAACCTGCAGGGACAATTACAAATCCCCCTTCTACTGAGGGGGATGAATACGGCACCAGTAGATTAAATAAACAGCTCATGTCACTCAAGCAAGTGACAGAGTCAAGACTCAGGTTCAGACAACTCGGTGGCAGAGCCTCCTCTACTATCTCCAAGAGCAAGAGGATGGCTACGGGTCATCTCCAGGGCCAAAAAGGTCAATAACCACGGTAAACAGTAGTGTGATGCAGTGTCTCTAAGTAAAAACGAATCTTTAGAAATCCACAAAATATTAGTCTTTTATATACAGACTCTAGCCCCAAACTTGCTGATCTCTGTTTAATTCAGCCTTCCATAACCCTGGCGAGGTGACAGACAAGCTGCCATTAAGATTTCCACTGCATACACTGGAACCAATTCATCTCTCTAGGCCTCAGTTTGCCAATGTGCAAAATTGACATCATAGCTGGCTGTACAGGGTACTGGCAGGAGGAAGTAAGATTAGTTATATGAGGTGTTTATAATCATGTCTAGTATGTAGTGAGTGCTCCTTTCCCAAGCCACGGGGTGGCTAAATGACAGAAACAAGGGTTGAGAAGGGAGAATTCTATTTGGGGACAGCAACAAGCGTTTCTCTTGGTATTATGTATCACTGGCAGCCTCAAACCCAACCTGAGTTTTCTGGCACATTCTGGGTTCTATAGCCCCAAGAGGGCTGTTCCTGGGAAGTGGGTATCCTAGGTCTATGGGGAGGTCCCTCTAGGATCTATTGTGACGCTCTCATCAGCCCCTGTGAGAGACACATGTGTGGTGTCTACATTCCATCTCACACACACAAAAAGCATAGTCACGCCCAGGGATGCTGTGGGGCAGTGGTCCTGTACTTTGTAAAGATTTGTCACTTGTATTTTAATAAAACGCTGACTGGCCAGTAGCCAAGCAGGAAGTATAGGCATGGCAACCAGAACAGAATTCTGGGAAGAGAAAAGACTCAGTCTGTAGTCATCACAGATAAAGTCAGACACAGTGGAAGCAATATGCCAACGCCTCACTGATGAACGGTACCAAGCCATGTGGATAACACAGACAATCATGGATTAATGCAGGATGTAAGAAATAGTTAATAAGAAGCCTGAGCTAATAGGCCAACCAGTTTATAATTAATGTAGGCCTCTGTGTGTTTTTTTGGGATTGAACGGCTGAGGGACCAGGAGGGACAGAAACCTCTGTCAACACAGGGAGACAGGAGTGTGTGTGTGTGTGTGTGTGTGTGTGTGTGTGTGTAAGGCCTAAGGTCAGCTTCAGCTTCAGGTATTGTCCCCAGGAGCTGCCCTCTTCATTTTGTGAGACTGAGGTGCTCAGAAGCACCAGAGGCTCACTGATAAGGCCAAGCTGGCAAGCCAGAACCCCCTGGGGATCTCCTGGCCTCTACATCCCCAGCTCTGATGTTACAGGCACACACCACCATGCCTGGCTTTTGGTGTGGGTGCTGGGAATCAAACTCAAGTCCTCATGCTTGTACAGCAAGCGTTTTTTACTGACTGAGCCGGCTCCCCAGCCCCAGGGCAGAGTCTTTCAGTACTAGGCATTTCTCCCAAAGACTACAGCCTGATGCGCTGCCTCTTCTACCTGACACCCCTCAGCAGGGCTGGCATTTGGACTTGCTCTGTCTCATCTTCCTCAAGCCGGAATAAGAACTGGGGCTGAGAGTGGAGGGCAGCTACTGGTCTGTGTAGGAGCCAGGACTCAGAGGACCCTGAGCACCGGAGAGGAGAGCCCGCGGCCTCACCTCATCACTAGCGTGCAGGAGGCAGTGAAGACATTCATACCCCGCCCCTGCCCCACCCCCACCCCCACCCCCCGGCCGCCCCCAGGACTCCAGGACTCTGTCACTCACCATCTGTGTGGAGGAAGAGTTTCTGGGGAAGTGGTGCATTCGAGGAGTGGCTAGGTAATGCTGATAGTGCTGAGGGATGGGCCGCACCTGGAACTGGGCAGGACTCAAGCCAGCGTCCACACTGAGATCCCTGTGGGGGACACAGCCTCATGAGCTACAAGGTCAGGGAGGTACCAACCCATTTCAGAAGAGGTCTCACACACCACCTTGGGGCTAAGTCGGAACTCATGCTACCGACTCTGCCCTTCAGAGTAGAAGAAAATGGCATTGGTAAATCTTCCTACAAACTGCCTACCCACAACGAACCGTTTCCATGTCTCCCTCCACCCCACCCCCTCCCCAGACCCACATCTAAGACCTGAGGCATCTGGAGCAGCCCAGAGCCTTAAGAACCATTCTCTAAGAACCAAGCCCAAGGCTCCCTCCCAAGGAAGAGACTAAATGGAGTATGTCAGGGATACTGAGCAAAGGAAGCCAGGACCAGATTGAGGACGGGCAGTGATCATATTTTCCCCACTTGATAAAACCCCAGGCGAGTGATTCCCTTCAACTGCTCATCCTACAGGCTAGAAAGGAATCCCAGTCCACCCTGCTACTTCCTAAAAGTTTAGAAAAACTCACTTCATTTGAACATGAGTTTCACTAAAACATTTCCAAATTCATGAGTTTCACGAAAACATTTCCAAATTCAATGGAAACTGTAAACCTACAGGCTCAAAATGATTAACAAATTTCAACAGTGTAACATGAAAATAACTCAATGTACATAACAATAACATTTAAGAATAATAAAGATAAACGTTTAAAGCCAACCTGAGATTAAAGAAAAGGGCCCCTCGGATAGAGAAGGGGGGTACAGATTATCACAGAAACAGCCGGAAGGGAAAGAATTGACAGCAATAAGAAGAAATCAAAAAGATAATATCAAGCATGAAGGCTGCATCCAGTAAAAAATGATTTTCAAAATGAAGGTGAAGTAAAGCTTTGTCGGACGAGCAAAGGCTGGAAGGAGGAGGTGCTGATGGGCCAGCACCACAAGAAATAGTCAAGCAAGATCTGCAGACAGAAGAAAATGATGCCGGTAAGAACTTAGATCCACACAAAGAAACAAAGAGGAACCAGTGGCTAATGAGAAACGGAGCTCATTTGGGGTCTGTGGAGAACATGCAAGAGGAGAAACTGGAGCATTCTGCCATAACCAAAGGTAGGAATGCTATTAATGTGCACCAGGGTCACAGCAGAGGGAATCTTCCAGAAGAGGCTTGCAGCAGCCAGGTTTGGATGATGTGCATGTCAGTAACTGTAACTGCAAAAACATAGTGAAGTCCATGAAAGACATTAAATGTGGGCTGAGATAATGCTGAACAAGAGCATCGTCTCTGAAGGATGCCAAGGGACCAGCTCCTAACCCAGCAGCTGAGTAAACAAAGGGAAGACCCAAGCGTCGGGCTTGCACTTTCCCTGACTAAGGTACTTCAGGGTAACCAAAGGGCTTATGAGGGTCATTTCTCATATGAAGCTTTCCAGCAAGCGTATGAACAAGAAATTATTAAATTACCTAATACCATTTTGCATCCTCCAAATAGATAAAGACCCAGACAGAGGTCATCAATTGCTGCCAACATCACAGAAGAACAGGCAGCCATACCAGAGTATTTTCTAGTAGAAAAACATAGTGGTATTTCCAAAGTGTTTTTGCTAAGAAACAAGAGAGGGAGAGAGAGGTAGAGAGAGAGGGAAAGTGAAGGACAAAGTGAGGGAAGGAGGGAGAAAGGGAGGAAGAAAGGGAGAGGGAGGGAGGGAGGGAGGGAGGGAGGGAGGGAGAGACAGAGAGAACTAGGGACTTTTAAAATGGTTTCTTAAGACAGAGCCTTACTCTGTAGCTCAGGCCAGAAGTGAACTTACAATCCTCCTGTCTCCACCTCAAAAATGTTAGGATTGCATGCATGAGCTGTCATTGCTCCACTTTTGAGGAGCATCTGAAATGACTTCAGAGTGGTCAGAATGTAACAGCAAAATCTAAACACACACACACACACACAGAGAGAGAGAGAGAGAGAGAGAGAGAGAGAGAGAGAGAGAACCATTAAAGGCATCCTGCTTCCCGTCATGTTTTAAGGTAGCAGAGATTGCATTTTTCCTCCACTGTGAGCCACTGGACAGACTCCACACAGCATCTGCGTTCAGATATTGCATAAACCAGCACAGAGCTGTGACCCAGGCGACCCTACAGCCTCGCAGGCTTTGCCAGAGAAGGTATCCAGACCAGAGGCACACATTGGTATTTGAGAGAGACTGGTGCTCTCTCAGGCGGAGGACTCGCTCACTGATTGCCGGGAGCTGAGGTCTCTGATGTCCGTGGTGCAGTATCCTGAAGAGGAGGAAGCTGCAGAAGTCAAAGGAGAGCTCCAGAAGTCGGCAGTGTCCCTTGAGTCTTTACTGAACGGTAAGTTATGTGGGTGGGGCAGCATTTCTCAACCTGGGGTCACAACCCTTTTCACAGGGGTTGCATATCAGATAGCCTGCACATCAGATATTTACATTACGATTCACAACAGCAGCAAAATTACAGTTATGTAGTAGCAATGAAGATAATTTTAGAGTTGTGGGTCAGCACAACAAGAAGAACTGTATTGAAGGGACAGCATTGGGAAGGTTGAAGACAATTGTTGTAGGGTGACATCCTGCAGGTTGACATCATCACCTGTGGAAATAGTGAGTAGGCAAGAAACGTTTGGATTCTGTTGGAGAATGAGACTTCTTGCTGATCACTAAGGGCATCTAGTGGACTCCAAAACACTCCTCTAAAGCCGGCCGCTACGCTTCGTTGGGGCAGCTCTAGAGTACTTGCTGATTTAGGGATATTCGAGATCTGAGGTCGTAAGACTTAAGAAGCCTCCAAAGGCTCAAACAGATCCACAAATGATGCTTAACAGAACAAGGCTCAGTACCCCACAGATGAGCAAAGCAAATCTAGTTACCGTTGCTCACAATGTCTGTAGTTCACAATATCCATTGTTCATAGGAAATAACTGGTCATGATAAAAAAAAAATAAGAAGAAGAAGAATATTATGTCTTAGAGTTGGGGGAAAATCAGACAACAAAAATACCTGACACAAGAAAGTGACAGAGATGGTGGAATTAGCAGATAAAGATGCCAAAATAGCAACTATAAACCATATTCAAGGACACGGATAGAAACACAAAAATAGGGAAGAGGTTTTAGACCATAATCTCCAAAGAGCTTCTTGGGATGAATAAAAAACACAATGTCTAAAATGGAGACTTCACTGGGGTTGGGTCAACAGTAGATTAAGATCAGTGATTTAATCACAGCAATAAAAATAATCTAAAGCATGCAGACAAAAAGGAAGAAATATTTAAACTTCGTTGACATTGCTGAGGGAGCAGCCTCATGGGAAAACAGGCCCTCCCAAGGGCCAAGGGAGGTAAAGGAGAGGACACACGCCAGAAAAACTTGCAAAGATTTCCAAAACTGCTGAAAAGCAACAGGACACATATTCAAAACCCTCGGCATATTTCAGGCAGAGCTACAAAAGAGAATCTGCTCAAGATACATAAATTCCTAAAAAATATTAATAAAGATAAGATTCTGAGACCAGTCCAAGGACACAGAAGAGTCACGAACAGAGATGAGGATTTCAGATTTCCTACTAGTCACAAAGCAAACAGAAAACAATGGAATGATATCCAAAAAGAAAAAAATATTGTCAACATGGAAGCCTGTGCCCAGCAAAATGTCTTTCAGAACAAGGTGGCATAGGACATTAGGAGACAACCAAAACTGAGAGTGCAGTTGACTAGCACAACAAGAAATACTACAGAAAGTGCTCCAGACGGAAGAAAATACAGACAGAAACTCAGATCTAAGAGCAGGAATAAAAACTTCTGGAGTCAGATTATATAAGAAATATAAAAGGTTCTCTCGATACATTATTTTTTCTCTTTGAGATCTGATTGTTTAAAAACAGACATTAGCAAACATTTTCTATAAAGAATCAACTAGTGACTGTTTTAGGTTTCAAAAGCCAAACATTCTCTATCACAGCAACTACTCTATGCAAAGGCAGCCACAAACCATCTGTAAGCAAATGGGCATGGCTGCGTTCTAACAAATCTACTTAAAAACAAAAAATCTAGAATTAGGCCAGATATGACATATAGTCCACAGTTTGCCAGGCCACTAATTTAAAACAAAAATTATAGCAATGAATTGCATCAATTACAGTATATATACACACATATACATATATGCATATACATACACACCCATAGAGAGAATAGCAAACAATATTAAAGGAGAAATGTAAGTTATACAGCTTTTAGTATGTAATCTATTTAGGGTAGAGTGGCAATATATGTATTTGTAATTAATAAATCCATTGATAAAGTATGACACAACTGTGAATCTAACATTTATTTTTTAGTGCTCAAGCAACCCAAAATTGGGTACATGATAGTCAGAAAAGACAAGGCAAACAGAAAACAAAGCACAAAACAGTAGCTAGAGCTTTAACTATATGAATAATTATAATAAATGTAAATGTCCTATATTTCCTATTAACAAGCACAGACTTTCATCTGGAAAACAACAGCCAACTATTTGCTCTTTTTAAACAAAGTCTTAAAATTAAAAAGTAGCTGGGCATGGTGACACATGTTTTTAATCCCTGCACTCAGCAGGCAGGAGCAGGCCAGTCTCACTTGTCTGAGGTCTGCCTTGAAAGTTCCAGGCCAGCCAGTTAGAAGAAAAGAAAAAAGAGGAAAAAGCAAGCATCATTAGAAGAAAGCTAGAATGGCTATATTAATATCAGACAGAGCAGAATTTTGATTAAGGAGCATAAAACAAAGATGGAGAAACATGACTGTGGAGTCAATTCATTTGAAAGACATAACAACTATGTAAGTCCTACTGTATGAGAAATACCTATCCTAACATTTCTAAATCAACGTAAGTAAGCAAAAACCAACAGAACAAACAGGAGACAGAGTTGGCTCAATGGTTAAAGGCGCTGGCTGCACTTGCAGAGGACCCAGCGTTAGTCCCCATCACCCACACACTAGTAACTATCTGACACTCCAGTTCTAGGGAATCTGACGCCTTCTCCTGGTCACCATGGACATTGCACACACACAATACTCTTACACACAGCAAAACACTCAAGCATGTAAAATAAAACAATCCTTAAAAAACAGAAAACAAACATATAATTATAGTTGTAGACGTCAACCTCCTCCCCTCATAATTCACAGAACAAGTCAACAAAATTAATCAGAATGAAAATTAGAAAAACGCTCTTTCCTTGGTCAGACATTCACAACTTTATGTCCTTCCACTAGAAAAGAAGGAAGATGTACCATGACCTAAAGGTCCCTCTAAGAAGCTATGAGGAGGAACAGGGGGGAATGAAAGGGGGGGGACAATGAGAAATGTCCTTCCTGGGCCCAGGCTCACTCAGCCAGGGCTGTAAACTCACCAGGAATTTTTCTTCAATTTTTGAGATTATAATATAATTACATTTCTCCCCTCCCTTTCCTCTCTCCAAACCCTCCTGACTCTCCTTCAGAGTCATGGTTTCTTTATTCCCTAATTTTTATTGTACTAAAGTACTAAATCAGCAAAACCCCTAGCAACAGTCAATGGACACTTATTCTTATGCCCACAAATGCATGGAGTCTTCGCCGCTCATCAAGGAAACTTCTCTTGCAATAGATGGAGAAAAGAAAACACACACACACACAACCAATCAAAACGTGCTGTTGCGGAGTTGCGGCCCACTGGATACACCCACAAAGCCAGACTCGTGATCATTCTAGATCGGACTTGCTCCTGGAAGCCATTGTACCCCTTCCTCCCATTCCCACCATCCTGTGACAGCCCATTTGGGGAGTTCACAGAATTAACCCTGTGATGTGCTGTAGAGATTTCTCACACCCTTGCCTCGCACATGTGATTCTTTTCCTTTGTGCACATCCATCAAGCCTAAGGTTACTTCGCTGTCAATTTTTGTAGCACATGATGTGGTTTGGTTGCTATGCAGAGTCTTAAGTTCTTCCCAGAAACCTGTCCTCAATGTTCCAGAATCATCCATGGGTGACTCTGCATGCTAGAGCCCTCAGGACTCGATAGAAACAGGGCTGCCTCTGAGAAAGAACAGCAGGAGGTCCTTATGATCTATCATGCCTTACCTACAGGGCTCAGGTACCTGCAGAGCTCCCACAGGGGGCGCTGGGCACAGTCCAGCCTGGGAGTCAGAGTTGGAACTGAAACACTGGAGCTGATCAGAGCGGACCCATGACAAAGATGGAGACCCTGGGCTGTGGCTCAAGCTCAGAGTCAGGTTTCAGACAGAGGCGGAGAAGGGGGCTATCTGAGAATTATCTCCCAAGGCCCGGTGCTCGCACCCACTCTTAGGCCAGGATATCTACTTGAAGAATTGACTGGGAAGGGTATGATATCACAAAGTAAGACCAGCAAAGCCTTCAACTTGGGGCTGGCCCAGACCTGAGGCCAAATCCTCAGAATGATCCAGGGCAGAATTCAGTGACTTCTGATGGTACTAAAGAAAGGACTGGGTAGGTGGTGGCTGTTGTGACAACCCCTTCCCTCCCAGGAGGTCCCTGCAGAGGGTTAGAAGATCTTTCCCTACAATGTATCTCCTGTCTCCTGGAAGGTAAGGCAGCTCCATAGAAGAGAAAGAGATACAGTTAGCATGAGTGATGGACCAAAACAAAGGGGATAAAAGCCTTCTCACCATTGGGTCCACCCTTGCTGAAGCAGAGCTCCTTGCAGGGAGGAAAATCTGTTGCCCCGGTGGGGACAGAACCAGCAGAATGAGCTCAGGGGTGGGTCCACACAGGACTGTGGAATGTGGACCGGGCTCACCAGCCTCCCAGATCCTTATTCTTAATGTTTCTCAGAGCAGCAGGGAATGCAGAGAGGTTGACAAGAGAAAGAGGATGAGGTTTGGATGCATAAACCAGCTGATGAAGGACAGGGATGATGCTCCTGACTCCTCCAAAGGGTGACATCCCACCGTAGACCCCGCCTGTGACGTACCCCACACTGTGTCAGACCCTGTGTTTGTGTTCAAATCGCTCAGCTGTGAACAGGGTTCTGGGGGCTCCATGTGTGCTGAATTGAATCGAACCAAACTGACTTTACTGCTGAGGGACAGAACTGAATCCAGACTGCAATTAAACCTTCCTCATTTGAATCTGCTAATTGGGAAAAAGACTGGGCGGAAGTTGGCAGTAGTGCGATCTGTCTTTTAGGAGAGATTGTTCAGCTTAGCGGGGAGTACCTGAGAATGCTGAAGATGGCAGCCACCAGAGCATGCTCACAACACTCTTTCTGGTGCCCAGAAGCATGGGAAGCAATGAAATCAGCCCCAGCTATTATGGAAGGGGCTCCCAAAGCCGCCCTGACCCAACCAGCTTTCCTGGCTCCACGTGTGAATGATGACACACTGGCATGTCGTCGCTCTCCTTCCATTGAGGAATATTCTACCCACCCCTTCCTGTATTCTTTATCTAAAAGAAAAACAAAGAATTCCAGGATCTGCTTTACCTCCATTCCCCCGAAAGCCACCATTTCAGCCTATTTGTTTCTTCCTGTGACTCTTTATGTGCACATTAGTACACATACATAGATAAGCGTATGTGCAGACGGGCACATATATGTCTATATGTGCATCCCTCTTTAGAGAGAACTACCTCAGTGTATCACTGTCCTCTGAACAAAACTGCCACCACTTTCACGAGATGAGCTGTGCTTGCTTGGGCATCGATCAGGACAGGGTCTGGCGACTGCTGACATCCCCTCAGAGAAGGAGGGGTGGAGAGGACCACTGAACTGTCCAGTGAGCTGCTTTGGGGGTTCCCCATGCTCCTGTAAGCATCTCCCTACCCCTATAAGGAAGCCCAATAAGTTCACTGGTTCTCAAGGGGAAACTTGGGTGAAATACAACTTCTGATTCGTCATTTGGACCTTGAAGGGAGTGTGTAGACACTGTCCTGTTTCCCCAGGAAAGGAATTTTAATGTCAACTACTCAGAAAGCCACTGCAGGCATGATGGATACCCAGTGAACTACTGGTCTTTTAAAAACTATCTGGGGAGGTCTAGCCTGACTCTAGTTAAGACCAGATCTCTCCTGGGTGAGAGCTGAAGAGGTGAATGGGCTGTAAGGCTCCAGAAGCATGGGAAGACTTCCTAGGGGTCACCTGTCTCTAAGACATAACACCCTCCATCTTCCTCTTTCGCTCCTAAATCCTTCCCTTACCTCTAACCTCTGCCCAGTCACCTCCCATGTATGGCCTTGCTGGTTTTACCATAGCCCTGTGGACTCTTCCAGACCATCCTCTCTAGAAAGCCTTCCCTGACCACCCTGGCATCTTGCGTTCTCCTCCCAGGCGGTCTCTAGAGTCTGCTGGTTTGTAGCTCTACTGAACCTGGGCAATATTTCACATCCTGTCTCCCTCCTTTCTGGCAGGACCATCAACCAGACTTGGCCCAGGATAGTGTCCAGTTACACTTCCATCCTTCCTGTAACCACACCCTGTGGGTGACTGAAGTAGACACCAAATCTCAGTAGACTGGGGTCTAACCTGTACCCTTCGAAAGTGATACAAAACAGAAACCCCACAGGTCTGGCGAGATCCCCCCCCACACGCTCTGCAGCATCCCACCCACCCACACACTCACCAGTCAGTGCCCTCAGCCAGATACCGGGGCTGAGGGGTCTGCAGTTGGTGGCCAAAGTCAAAGCTGGGGTGGAGGCGGTGGGGGTGGACGGACACTCGATCCTGACTCCGCCTGTACAGAAAGAAAGAAGCCTTTGTGTGAGGGGCTGCCTGGGCCAGCCAAGCTCCCAGGAGCTCTGAGTGACACTCCCTCCACCTACTGAGAATGCCCCCACTCTGCTATCCCCACAGAAACTAGAGTTCCCTTACACCAACGAACTTCCCAGGTGAGCAGAAGCTGGTTCCCTGAATCCTCTCATCTGCTCCCACCACCCGTCTCTCCACCACACTCTGCCCAGTTTTCAAGGAAGAGTCCGCTTTCTCCAGGAAGGCCTTCCTGAACACACCAGATCATGGCAGCCTTGTTCCTTCACTTCCCACAACACTGTCTGGCTACCCCAGCCGTCCAGTCCCAAATGCCTAAGGACCTATCTATCACAGAGCCTTAGGAGTCCTGAAGCCCTTTGGGTAGCTTGAGAGTGAAAAACCCTATTTTCCTTTTCACCCTTCACTCTCTTGCAAGCAAGCAGTGGGACTTTCTGGAAACTGTGTGACATAGGACGCTTCGAGATCTAGTACAGAAGCAGCCATGAGGGCACAGGTAAGTTCTGCCAAGCTGTGAGTCACAGAGACTTACAAATACATTTTGAGTGGTTCTTCCCACTAAACTGATTCATGTTCATTTTTCATAAGAAAATTTATAGCCCTGGGAATCTACAGGTCTCTCCAGCCAGGGAAGCAGTTAGGCTAACTGCAGATCTTCACCTCCCCCTCCTTTCTCCAGATCCAATCTCCCAGTCTCATCCCACCTCTGTAGCAGACAACTGCTGCGGCCTCTCCTCACCCCTCTGTCTCACTCCCAGGGGATTAGCCAGATCCTCATGGAACACCCTGCTATCCTCTCCCCTGTGAACCCCCTTAGCACCCCTGCTAGTCCATCCCCATTTATAAGTGTCAGCTCCCAATACCTAGAAACACATTTTGCCTGGAACCCCAGTGGCCATAGCTGTCAGGATCCAGAAGAATCTCCTACGCAGTCACCACACTCTCCCAAGAATCAGAGAGGAAACAGAGACCAAGGAATAAAGCACCCAACAAAGACGAGACCAGACATCAACACCTAGAATTTCAGTCTTCCCAAACCCAGGTGCCCAGACACCAGCATAAAACACAAACAATAATAGCCAGGATGCTATGTCTTCATTAGAACCCAGAAACCCTACCACAGCAAACCCTAATTTTCTATCACAGCTTAGGCACAAGACAAAGACCTTAAAACAGCCTTTGTAGATATGATAGAGGCCCTTAAGGAAGAAATGGGCAAACCCTTAAAGAATTCTATGAAAACAGAAACAGTGAAAAGAAAGGAATAAACCATTCAAGACCTGACAGTGGAAAGAGAATCAATAAATAAATACCAAACTGAGGGAAATCTGGAAATGAAAAATTCAGGAACAGAATAGGAACCTTGGGAGGCAAGCCTCGTGAACAGAATGCTAGAGACAGAAGGGAGCATCTCAGCCACTGAAGACCCGACGAAAGAAGTGGATAGCTCACTCAAAGAAAATGTTCACTCTTTAACAATCCCGGCACAAAACAACCGGGAAAACTGGGACACTCTGAAAGACGAAAGCTATGAACAATAGGAATAGAAGAATAAGTAATCCAAGTCAAAGGTACAGAAAATATTTTCAACAAAGCCATAGATGAAAATTTCCCTAACCTGAAGAAGGAGGTGCCTATCCAGGAACAAGAAGCATAGAGAATAGACTGAACTAGACAAGAAAACTCCCTTGGCACATAATAACGAGAACAGTAAGCATGCAGAACAAAGAAAGGAAGCTAAAAGCTGCAAGGGAAAAAGACCAAGTAACATATAAAGACAGACCTATCAGAATTACATCTGACTTCTCAATGGGGACTTTAAAAGCCTGGACGGCCTGGGCAGACATTCTATAAACTCTAAGAGACCACAGAGGCCAGCCCAGACCCAGAAAAACTTTCAGTCACCATAGATGGACAAAATAAGACAATCCATGATAAAACCAAATTTAAGTAATGACTATCTACATCTCCAAACCTACAGAAGGTGCTAAAAAGAGTACTCCAACCTAAAGAGGTTAACCACACCCAAGAAAACGCAATAAATAAATAATCCCAGTTCAGCAAATCAAAGAAGGAAAACACACACACATGCACGTGCACACATGCACGTACGCACACACATACATATGCGTGCCCCCACCCACACGTCAGGACAGCCAGAAACACATGGTAAGATTCTGTCTTGAAAAAGGAAAAGGAGGAAGAGGAGGAAGAGGAGTAAGAGGAGGAGGAGGAAAATGAAGAAGAAGAAGAAGAAGAAGAAGAAGAAGAAGAAGAAGAAGAAGAAGAAGAAGAAGAAGAAGAAGAAGAGAGGAAAAAGAAGAGAAAAATAGATTTTCTAGAATTGAATGAAAACAAGTATGCAACATAACCAAACTTCCAGGACACAAGGCAGGCAAGACCTTGGAACACACAGCTCTAAATGGGACATCTCCATCAAATCCCTCCCCTCAGAGCTCAAGGGAACCTGAGGAAGAGGAGCTGGAGGACATAAGAGTCAGAGGGCATGGAGGACACAAGGAGAAGAACACCCTCTAAATCAACATGATCAAATCTCACATGAACTCACAAACTGAGACAGCACGCAGAGGGCCTGCAGGGATCTGCACCAGACCCTCCGTGTAAATGTCAGGCTTCCAGGTTCGTGTTTTTATGGAATTCCTGAGTGCGTCTCTGATTCTTGTGTCTTTTCTTGGGTTCTTTTCTTGATGTTGGTCTGTTTCATTCAATTCCAACTGCTAATTTCTTGTTTATTTTATCTTATTTCATTTCATTTTATTTTATTATTACCCCTTCGAAGCCTGTTTGTTTTCTAATGAGAGACAGAAAGGGAATGGATCCCGATGGGAGGGAAGGTGCTGAGGAACTGGGAGGAGCAGAGGGAGAGGATATCATAATCTGAATATATTATGTGAGAAGAAAATTCTATTTTCAATAAAAAGAATTAAATTAAGAGAAGGTTTTATTAATTTAGCACGAGAACTCTATTGTTATTTTTAATGAATTAATAGATGCTTTAAAATTTGTAACGTGATAAACGTGATAAGTAGAGGTTCTTCGTAGTCGTTACTTTTTAGCGTGAAAAGAACCCCGGAACCCAGAAGACTGAGAGGCACCCAGCTGTGTTCATCCATTTCTTCTTTACAGCTGAGGCACAGAGACTGGTAGTGACTGGACATTGGTCACTGCCAATTTTATTTGGTTTCACGGGTGTACAGCCAGCCGCCAACGCCAGCCCCCAACTAGACGCTGGCCCTTTGGAGGCTCCCTTTGGTATTCTGGTGTGGTTTGGGTTAAACCAAAATCAGGCCACCATGAGAGCTGGACGGGGACTTGAGAGACCTTTAGTCAAACCTCCCAAATGCTACAAACGTTCATCGTGCCGCTGACTCCTAACCTGGGTGATGTGAGGAGTCATACTAGACTCTGTCCTCAACGAATGCCACTAACTGAAGCAAAAAGTCATCCCCTGCAGAACCACTTGCGACTGCATTCAACTTTGGCTGCTAGAAGAAGCCCAGCCACAACCCTTGCCCCTCCGCGGCCCCGCCCTCTTTCCTCGGCCCCGCCCCTGCCAACCTGGGATGCGAGACGAGCCTGCGGTGCTGAGCTTCCAGGAGCTGCTGCTGCAGCAGGTATTGCTGGTGCAGGGCCTGAGGTAGGAAGGAGGGACCTGTGACGTCCTGGAACTGCAGGGTGGGCAGCGGGGTCAGCGACTGGTGCAGCGCGCCGCTGTGCTGGTGGGCCGGGGCCATGTGGGCGCTGAGGCCCGGCTGCGACTGCACGGGGTGTGCCAGCGGGAAGTCCGGGGCTAGCTGCTGCGGCTGCGGGGGGCCCAGGTGGAAGTGGCGGCAGGAGGTAGCGTGAGG
The DNA here is from genome assembly GCF_982192425.1 of Myodes glareolus. Taxonomy (NCBI): domain Eukaryota; kingdom Metazoa; phylum Chordata; class Mammalia; order Rodentia; family Cricetidae; genus Myodes; species Myodes glareolus. The sequence continues at coordinate 11,273,569 of NC_142038.1, read as the reverse complement.
ATGCTGAGACCTTTGAAAGGGGGCACCTGTAGAGGCAAAAGACAAAGAGGTCTCCGTGAGAACTTGCAAAGGGCTCTCCCACCTGAGCTGAGCGAGGTCCCCACCCCTGGGCAATCGGAGCTGGTGAAAGGCAAGACCTTCCTACCACAACTGATCCTACAATTTTTAATATGGATGCCACCATCTTTAATGCTCCCAGGTAAAGGTCCTGTGTGCGTTAGCAGAGGAAGAGCGTTTGTTTTCATGTACGGAGAAGTAGCCTTTTTATAAGCACACATATTTAAAGGTTCTAAAGACGACCTGGCTTTCTTGAATTAGGCTCCTCCCATGCAATTTCTTACGTGCACACAGAGAAAATTCAGGGCTACTTAGCTAAGCCCTGGGCTTTCTGGAGCAAGTTCTAATTCCAGCATAAGCAACTAAAATTTTGTGTTGCAGTTTTAAGCAGGAAGGGATCACAGAAAATGACCTTTTAAAATACCGATCAAGCCTGAGGTTGTTGGCTCAGGCCTTTAATCCCAGCACTCGGGAGGCAGGCGAATATCTGTGAGTTTGACACCAACCTGCTCTACATAGTGAGTTCCAGGACACCAGGGCTGTGTAGAGAAACCTTGTCTCAAAGGGGGGGGGGGAAGGGAAGTAAAACAAAGCATCTATTAAAATACCAATCTACTTATGGTAAGATTAGAATTTACTTAGAAGCAAACAAATTCAGATATAAGCTAGACTCAGGTAATATTTAACTTAGGTTTCAGTATTTTGTGAATACAATTGAGCTTAATTACAAAGTTTTGCAGATGCCTGGCTGGCCAGCAGAACACCAACACTAGAGGTCTTCCCATGAGGCAGCCAGCAGATTCTACACTGTAGAAGGATCCCCAGAGGAATTCCTCTTAAAACTGGTAGGTTCAGCCAGGTGATGGTGGCACACACCTTTAACCCGAGCAGAGGTAGGGGTTCTCTGAGTTTGAGGCCAGCCTGATCTACAAAGAGAGTTCCAGGACAGCCAGGGCTATTACACAGAGAAACCCACTCTCAAAAAAACCAAAAACAAACACACAAGAGCCTGGTAGATTTAATTCGCATCTGCCTCTTCCCCAGCCCCACTAACATTAGAGTGAAGGGATAAGAAAAAGACAGGGAGAGAGGGAACAGGAGAGATGACACCAGCAGACAGCAGAGTTTGGAAAGCAGATGGAGAAATTAGCAGAAGTGAGAAATCAGAAACCCACCACCTACCAAAGGACCAGGGTGAGTCACAAGCGAGGGGGCAGAAGCCCTATGAGGCTAAAGGGTCAAGAATGGAGGCAGCAGCTACTTTGGAAGGTGGGCTGGAGACAGCATGGGACTGTTAAACCTAGGGAGAGAATGCTAGGTCTGACAGCTGGGCTACAGTGCACAGCTCCTCCCCTTTCCCATCCTCCCAGAAAGGCCCCAGTGCATGGGGGAGGGGACACTAGACACAGAAGGCTGGGGTTCAAACAAAGCCAAACAGAGTCAAACGAAAATCCATCCCGAAGTCTATGGGACTTTGGGACCACTACTTTCCTCTGCCTCCGGCAATGTGACATGGTTCTGCATTCTATACAGGCATGGCGGGCTGGGAACTGGGGCTGCTTCGTCTAAGAAAGTCGCTGGTTCCAGAAGTGCTCTATGGGTGCTTGTGGTTCAGAACACTCCAATAAAATGTCTAGTTCTTCACCAGTCTCTGCACCCTGAAGCCCACTTGTCAAATTATTTCTATATGTTATTTCTACAGCATTTAGTGACCTGCTCTGACACAATCAGGAAACTCTACAAAGTGAAGAGAGAGAACATACCGACTTTCATATGAGAAAGAGAGAAAAGGAAAGAAAAAAAAAGAGAGAAGAGAGATAACACAGGGACCAGAAAAAAATTCAATATCTTTTTCAAAATAAGATATGAAATCTGTGAAACAACAGGAAGTGCTCTCAAAAGGAACAATGACAAAGATGGAGAGCGCTTGGAAATTAAAATCACAAGGTAAAATCTAGAGTTCAATAGGAGGGCTGGAAGGCAAGCTGAGGACACTCCCCAGGATGCAGATGAGACCAAACTCTGAAGAAGGGAGAGGTGGAGGAGATGCTGAGGAGAGGACGGAGGGGAGGATGGAGGAGAGGATGGAGGAGATGCTGAGGAGAGGACGGAGGGGAGGATGGAGGAGAGGACGGAGGAGATGCTGAGGAGAGGACGGAGGAGATGCTGAGGAGAGGACGGAGGAGATGCTGAGGAGAGGACGGAGGAGATGCTGAGGAGAGGACGGAGGGGAGGATGAGGAGAGGATGGAGGGGATGCTGAGGAGAGGACGGAGGAGATGCTAAGGAGAGAATTATGGGGGGAGGATTTTTAAAAAAAATACTTCCCAGACACAATCTGTTTTTCCAGATACGAAAGGTAGTCTCAACAGCCAACAGGATACGCTGTGTGGCAAGAACCACGCACCAGGACATATGATAAATGTGTAAACAATAAAGAAGGGAGATACTTCTAAAACCCTCTAGAAGGAAAGTACACAGATCTACAAATGATCACAAGTTAGAACACCATATGTATTTTCAAATCTATTATGATATGATATCATTAGATATTAGACAATTAAAGATTATAGGGCATGTGCCTTCCAGATATTGGGGGCAGGAATTGGACACAATATCTAGAATTCTTTTTTTCATTTCATTTTACATTCCAGCCACAGTTCTTCCTCCCACTCCCAATATCCAGAATTCTGTTTCTAAACAAACCATCAACCAAAACTAACCAATGGGAGGAGAGAAAAATATCCATTTCAGAGTTTGTTTGTCTTTGTTGACAGAGTCTCATGTAGCCCAGGCTAGCCTCTGTTGGAAAGAAAAGAAATGGTGTTGCTTTTAACAGATATTGGTGAGACTAAAGCCAGCTCCGCCATAGAGTTATGTGAGACACACACAGGTAATTTTAAATTTTCATACCAAAAGAGACAGGTAAAACTAATTTCAACTCTCGTAAATTAAAGAGGTTCACAGAAATGAGCTGACATGAAACTGCCCTTCATGAAGGTGAGCTTTACTGGGAAAGAGAGCCTTGCAACCACAAGGGCCATGAATGAGCCTTGAAATGGGAGCTCATGGAAAGAGACACAGCATCACTGCATAGCGACCTCACGGGGCCTTGAAGCCCTTCCAATCCAGAGAACAAAGAGCATCTCTGACTCTTAGAGGTATTCAAAGGGGTGGGTGCACAGCCTCCATACCACATGGTCTAGCCTGGCCTACTTGCCAGAAGTTAGAAGGCAGGAAGGCACTGGTTGAACTTGCCTTGGACCTGGACAGCTGAGGGAAGAAGACTTGGCCTGTGCCCCCCCCCCCACACACACACAGACAGACATACTCTGTGGAGAGCTGTATGCTCTCAAGGTGCCTGTCAGTCCTTTGTCCTGAGGGACAGACTGACGCGCAGAGAGAGGCAGTTGGCGGGTCTGTGACCTCATTGTCTAGAAGAGTAGTTCTAAACCTGTGCATGAGACCCCTTTGGTGGTCGCCTAAGACCAGCTGCATATCAGGTATTTACATGACGTCCACCACAGGCGCAGAACTACCGCTGTGAAGTAGCAACAAGGTCACCACAACATGGGGACTGTACTAAAGGGTCGCAGCGTTTGGAAAGTTGAGACCCACTAGCCTAGAACTTAATGAGTCCAAGGATGGCCTTGAACTTCTGATCCTCTGCAGAGTGCTAGGATTATAGGCATGCCTGGTCCAAACATTACCCTTCTTTGCTCCTTCTGCAAGGAATGCTGACACATATTTAGAAAGAAAAACAACGAAACAGGAGACCATACTCTGAAGAGGTGGGATCTCCCCAAGCATACAGCTGCTCAGGACCCCAAACAGGCTGGGGTATCTGAAAGATTGTCTGGGAAAAGGAGGACGGAAATAGTACTTGAAGGAATTTTACACATTGATAGAGACTTCCGTAAGAATCTGCATAAATACCGTAAGAATCTAGGCAGCCATAAAGGGGCAGTGATCATCTCCAGGGAGATAAAAAGTTATGCAAGCAAGTGTAATTATTTCACACTACTTGGCTCAACAATGAACAATGGATACTAACCATAAAGCAAATAATAAGAACAAGAATATTAGTAGAACAAAACCAGTGTGAGGAACATGAGCAATGGTCAGGAATTTTTAAATCAACAGATAGCAATCTAATGATTTCGTTTGAAATTTACATAGTAATTGTGTAATTCAAGAAGTAAATGCCCAGCTCAAAGGAGATGGAAGTGTAGGGCCCTGGGGAATTTGACTCTCGAGGAGAAAGTAGAGACAACAGTAGTTTGGCTAAAGTTATCTCATGCTGAAGTTTGTAGACAATGTGCAGTCTGCACAGCTTTGTAACCTGCATATTTGGAAAGTGATGTGAAAGTAAAATTCATTCTTGCTTGACTCCAAGTCCATCAGAGAAGATTTGCCAAAAACATCAATTCCCATGAACATCTGGATAAGCCAGGTCCCTCAGCCATATGAATCTGGCTTACGGTATCCAAAAACCTGCAGCCTGAGAGGGCAGACACTTGTTCCCCCTTCTCACGCCTCCATCCATCATCAGACACACTAACAGGGGAGGAACGAGTCAGCACGACAGAGGGAAAGAGGGCTTGAAGAAGAAGGAAAGGGCTGCTCTGAGAAGATACAGGAGCAGAAGACAGGGGGGACTACACTGGAAAGAAGTGGAGTTGTCTGTCTGTCTGTCTGTCTGTCTGTTTTGTTTTTAAAGGATATCGGTGAGACTAAAGCCAGCTCTGCCACAGAGTTATGTGAGACACACACAGATAATTTTAAATTTTCACATCAAAAGGGACAGGTACAATTAATTTTAAGAACATGTAACAATATACCTAAAATGGTCTCTTAACAGGTATTCAGTATAAGAGTGTTTGAGCTTTATTCTGTCTTCTTTTCATACAAGTCTCCATGGTCGGCTGTGGTTTTGCCCTTCCAATGCCTTCTAGTCAGTGGAGTCTGCAATGTGTGGATTCCCTGTGGCTAGTGCAGCTATCAGGAAGAAGCCAACACCACAGAGATCCAGGCTTTCCCAGATGGTCTTCCCTCTGATGGAATGGGGAGCCCTCTCCTTCCTACCCGTGAAACCCATACACTAGAGCCTGGTGTTAAAGCTTCTCCGTGTAGTCTCCCTAAGTCCTGTATGGTGTGGATGGATGCTCATTGAATGCCTGGGTTTCTGCCTGGTTATGGGAGGAAATGAGGGGAAAACAGAGGGGCTAAGGGTCTGGGGCCAACTGAACTCAAACCTGCTTGAAATTGGGCAGCAACCAGAGAGGAGTAAGGAGGTCCTGGATGAGCCATGGGTTTAACAAGGGCAGAGCAGGGACAGACCAGGCCAGTGTCCAGTGTCTTCCACCTCTGCCCTGCTGAAGTCTGTTTTGCTTCCAGGAGCAGCCGCTACCCCTCCCATCCCACTGCTCCTCCTGCTCTTTGAAGGGAGATTCACACTCCTGCAGCCTCTAGCTGGCCTATGTGAAAAGGAAGACAGATGCCCCTCCCCAGAGTGAGCAGCAGAGGAAGCGCCTGCCAAATAACACTAAATGCAAGTTTTGCCTGCAGAGGACCAAGCATTCTCAGTCACCTCTATCTCCAGCGAGTTCCTGGGCCTCATCATCTCTACGAAAGTGCATAGAAGCTGGGGACGCCCTGACTAAGCCCTATGTCATGTAGTCTGCTTGGTTTGGTTTCCAAAACCAACGGTGAAACTCAGGAGAATGTGGTGTCTTTGACAAGCCAACAGCCAGAGATAGCTGAACGACCCTGACATCTCCAGTCCCCCCCCCCGCCCTTTAGGAGACAACCCACATTTTTTTCCCATTAGAGTCATTCCATCTCATTAAAAAATAATTTCCAGATGTCCCTGATTATTCTATGCATTTATCAAATGTCCCCAGGGTTAAAATGCCACCAACTGCAAGATTCATCATGGACTAAATAACATTTTCAGTGAGTAAGGAAATAAACAAAACCCACCATATTAAATAAACACATCAATTATAAGACACAAATTGCTATCAGAAGGGGGAAAATGTATGTCTTAGGATGGTGGAAATTGATGCTGACAATTACCACCTCTTGAGACTTGGCCAGGAGCAGTGCTGGGGGGAGGGGAGGCTGGGCCCGAGTGATGCAGGTGCAGGGCTGGGGATGGGAAGCTCAGGTCAGGCCTGAACAACTGGGACCAGGGAAGCCCACAGGTGTGTGGCTCACCTGCTGCTCGCCTGGTACACATGGGACACAAGACAGATGCTCCATAAATGCCTAGGAACTGGTTGCATCATGCCTCCCAGGCAAGGAACCCAAAGAAGCCAGCAGCTGGAGAGTGGGTGGGTCTAAGGACTGAGATAACTAACAGCAGCAAGCTCTCAAGTCTGGAAGGTTTACTGATTTGCATAGCACACGCCCCTCGGAAGTCTTCTAAAAGCCACAGTGAGAAGACAGGGTGGAGCCAAAGGACCTAGGAGCCTCGAGGAGCCATAAAAGAAGCTGTGGTTTGAACGTCGGCATATTCAGATCCCAACTCCCAGCGTGGTTGTATTAGGAGGTAGGGCCTTTTGGGAGTGATTAACTCTCAGAAAGGGATTAATATCTTTAGAAAAGAGTCCCCAGAGAGCTCGCACTGGCCCATCACAGTGGAAGGATACAGCTGGAAGGCACTGTCTAGGAAAAGGAGAGCCCTCCCCAGACACGGCGTCTGCCAGCATCTTGACCTTGGACCAGACTCCAGAACTGTGAGCAATGAATGTCTGTTCTTTACAAGCACTCAGTTTATGTACTTTGTTATAGGAACCCAAGGGGTACAGGATGGAGCCCCCACAGAGGACAGTTGTGACCGCTCATCTTTATTGTCAGCCTGATATCACTGGGAATCACCATGTCAATAACTCTCTAGCCGTGGCTGTGAGGAGTTAGCCAGACAGGCTTCATTGAGATGGAAAGACCCACCCTAAAAGTGGGTGGTGCCGTTCCTTGGGCTGGGGTCCTAGAATGAATCAAAAGGGAGAGAAGTGAGCAAGGCAGGACATTGGTCCCTTTGTTTCCTGACTGTAAACACAATGTTACTGGCCACCTCTGTTCACACCACCATGCCTTCCCTTCCATGATAAACTGTATCCCCTTGAACTGGGAGCTGAAATAAACCTTCCTTCATAGACTGCTTTTGTCCAGTATCTTATTGCAGTAACAAGATAATTAAAGTAAAACAAGGATGATGCAAGGACAGGAAGAAGGTACCTAGAGGACACCCTGCTCTGTCTGAAGCCTTCTCTGACTGGACGGAGGCAGTGGAGTAAGAACTGGGCTTAGGTGAAAGCCAACAGCCCGGCTAAGACCAGGGTGCTCAGTGCCGAAATCCCAAAGACCAGCAGAAGTTCCTCCAGGGAACCCACACATGGAGGGAGGGGGAGAGGAGAGTTACTTCATTCTTCAGGCAGTGACTCACATTCTCAAAACTTGAGGACTGAGACACACTGCATTCAACTTCTCAAAGATGGAGCTGTCTGGGTGACAGATAACTTCTGCCCATGGATATGTCGAGCGCAGGCCTGTGACAGACTTCCCAGCTGTCCTAGGCTAAACCTTCCCTGACTCCTCCTCCCAGGAGTAGGTGCAAGACCCTGGGGGTGGGGAGCAGGGAGGATGGGAACCAGACCCTCTAGGAGGGCCTCTAGGAAGCTGGCAGTCTGCCCCCTCCTGCTCAGACTGGTTCTCAGGGTGTCTAGTTTCCTGTTGTCTTCAGCTCATTGACCCAGGCTACTCCCTATCAACCCTGGGACAGAACAGAGAGCAGGTACTGGAACAGAGCCCTTGGGAGAAGGAAACGAAGGTGCAGGCCAGACAGACCCCCACACACACACGGGGCACTATGCTGGTACAGGGAGAGGACAGGGCCAGCAGCAGGGAGAGAAGGGCCCAGTCTCACTCACGGAGCTTTGTGTACTCCTTTTTGTAAAGCTTACACGAATGAGAAACCATGTCCTCCACAGAGCCAATGTCTGTCCACAGAGGCCACTTGGCAAGCCACTTCCAAGGGCAGGCCCTCTGGTCTCAGGGCTCCATCTAAGAGGTTAGGCCACCTCTCTTCACGGTCATAGTGGACTTCTCTGAGCCTCATTTTGACCTGTGACCTGTGTATCTGCTAACAAGGAGCCCCCAGATGTCTACCTTTGGAACCAGACCTCTCCCACTCATTCACAGGAAAGCCAAGCAGAAGGCATAGCAAGATTCTGATGAACCAAATTCAGGGCCCCACAGCTAGAGAGATCTGACCTAGACCATGCCCTGCTGAGATGGGCACCTGAGGCTGGGAGGTGGTAACAGGCAGAGAGAGGTGGGAAAAGCTGTGTTCCAGGGACCACTCCCTTCACCTTCCTAAAGCTCAGCTCTGAGCACTCTGTCTCCAGCAGGCTCTCTCCCAGCTCCACTTACACCTGTGTAATCTTTTCTCTCCTCTTTTCCAGTCTGTGCCCCCCACACCGGGGTCCTATCCTGCCTCTGGGCTCTCCATGGCTGCTCTCTATTCGCAACAGTGGCAGTGGGGCGCACCCCCACACACAAGCCGGGCTGTCATATCCTGTCCCCTTGATTGACGGGGGAGGTGATAAGTGTCCTTGGAGCACTCCAAGCTCATCCCTAATGATGAAATCACCCCTGTGCTTGATTTGTGGGGTTTGCTGCTGTACTTGGCATTTGTTTGTACAAGAACTTTACCTCCAATTAAAGCTGTGAAATGGTTGTTTTCAGGGCAAACACCACTTGGCAAACGTACTTCCTTTCCAGGGACTTAGATACATTCTAAGAGGGAACAGGAAATAAGAGAAAGGAGGAGCCGGGGAAAGGGGAAGTAGGAAAAGAAGGAAAGAAGAAGAAACACCTTCATTATCTTAGAGAAAGTAAGGATTAGGTTACCAGCTGATAAGGATTCTTCAGATTGTCAACTATTCCAACTAAATGAGGCCAAGATGGTAAGGCCTTTCCTCCAAACATGAGGAAGGGCCTTGAGCCCATGAAAGCTGGGATGATGTGTCCCAGGGCTCTCGGGCACTTGGAACTAGACTTTAGACACTCTGAATCCTGGTGTGCCATGCCCTGCCCTGTCTGCCACAGATTCCTTCCTCCCTCTATGGCATCCTCATACACGTGTCCGTGTCTGCACATGGTCTTCCCAGAGATGGATCCTCCTGAAGACTGGATGCTGAATAGGAATGGCATGCCTCGGCCCTGGTGACCCCACCTCCCTTCCCTTTCCCATGCATTTCCCAAGCTACCCTAGGAATATGTTTATTCTTGCCTAAGAAAGTAACTGTGAGCTGGCAATGCATCTGCCTCTGAAGTCACATGGAAAGATGGAGAGGTGTGGAGGGACGACACATAGCAAGATGGCTCAGGTCATGCTGGTCAATGGCTACAGCCCTCTCTCTGGGCTGAGATCAAGGATGAGTCCAAGAGCAGGACAAAATGAGAGCCTCTCTAGCAAGACAAGGCTTCAAGTCTTTGCCTTTAGCAGAGTTTAACTGATAGAAGAGCAGACGCGTCTAGAGTGCTGGGAACCATTCAGACACCTTGTATTAAGGTAGACATTCATGAATTTGCCCCTGATGGTGGAGAGTGGAGTAGTGAGGCCACTCAAATTATCTGGCATGAAGAATGGATAGTAATCTAGTTGTGATTAGGGAATCAGTTAGAGCCATCATCAAAGGGACAAAGCCCTTCTGACAGGGAGATTGGGGTCCACATCAGGAGTACAACCTTCAGGAGACACTTTGTCCTCCAAAGTTCCTGATCGCTGAAGATGCCACAGAGAAGGGGAGAGAGTACCAGCTTTCGAGGTGAGGGGGCAGGGGTGCTTTTTGGGCTTTCCAGAAAGATAGCCCAAGTTCTTGGCATTATCTACTTTCTATTCCCCTTTTTGTATGTAGATTAATCATAGGTGAAATTGCCAACTGGTCGACCCCAAGTATGATAGCCTTGATGCTGGGGGAGGACAGAAGGAGCTGGGCAGTAGGGAGAGTAACCCGAGGGCCTCAGAGACTGAGGACCCAGCACCTGAGCCACAGTGCAAGGAGATGCAAGCCCCCCCTTCAGAGAGCCTCAGCACTGATCCCAGGAGCCCCCTCTCCTTGGGACAATACAGTCTACAATCCCGTTTCCTATAGTCTCACTGCATCCAGGGAGATGTTCAGACTTGGACTCCTTGGAACAAGGGAATGTATCCCTTGTGGTTCATTCAGAAGCAGATGCTTGGGGAAGTGCCACAGGAAAAGAGGAGGAAGGGGACCCCACGGAGAGTCATGAATGACAGCCTGGGAGGCTGGGGTGTGTTTGTAAGTCACTACTTGACTGCAGCCAGGCAAACTGGAGATGAAGAAAATGAAAGTGGGCCATCTGCCCAGAACCCAGCTGCCTTGGCCCCTCTTCCAGCCTGCCTTACCTCCAGGTAACTCTGCTCAGCTATTGTTCGGCACTGATCAGCCCTAGGAGGCCTATTTCCAGGCTGAGTCTCCTGGGCAGCCAGATGTCTGCTTCCCTCCTTCTCAATATTTTGGCTCCCTATCCAATGGAGGCTTAGACAGGAAGTGATATGCCCAAAGGGGTCCTTTACAGCCCAAAGCAGCTTTGTGCTGCTTCCCCAGGGCCAGTCTTTGATCTCTGATGAAAAGCTCAGCTTCTCCCAAGGAGCCGGATTCCTTCTCTCAAAATGCTGCAGGGAGGGGACTGTGCAGTCTGAGGGAACCGATTTGTCCACGGTTTTGAGGCAATTAAGTGGCGTGCCTCCAGCTAGAAGCAAGGACCAATGTCGTGACTCCATTTGCCCCATGGGGCAGGAGAGAGGGATGATGAGAGGTGGGTGGTCAGAGACAGGATATAATCACAGAAAAGAAACCATTTAAAGCCATTAAGGTGTCGGCAAGCACTCTTCCTCACTACAGGCACAACAGAATGTTTTTTGGAAAGCATCTGGAGTCCAAAGACCGTGCTACCCAAGGCTAGAACTAGGTCTGCATCCTTCCCCTCCATCCCGGCACCTGGCAACAGATACCAAAACACACAGAAGCCTCACTAAATGAAAACTGAGTGAGGCCATATGGACAAGTGTGTGTAGGAAGCAGTACTGAGTTGCAAACTTCAGGAGAGTTCAGGTCGATGCCTCCCAGCATTTGAACCCAGTGTGGAATTGCAGATATCAAGGGACTGGAGATCATTCAAGTAGACATGAGCAGGGAGGCTAGCCTGGAAGAAATACAGGAAGAAAGACCATTCTTTGCAACGAGCATCGAGTCACGTGACTAGTCCCGTGAGGCATCAGTCAGTGTGAGTCACTGTCAACTAGCCCAGAGAAAGAATAGCCTTCAAAGGCCAAAGAGGACGCTCACACTGCCACCATGGCAGAGGTAGAAAGTTTATTCTGTAAAGGCATTAGTTGGTGTTGTGGTTTAGAATGTTACCTCATGCATCGAGGGCTTTGTTCCCAAGGCCATGTTCAGAGATGGGCCACGAGTGTCTAAACTTATCAGTGGATTCATCCACTGCTAGATTCATAGCTGGGCAGATGACTGGGAGCTGGTGGAAACTGTGATAGGTGGGGCCTGAATGGAGGAAGTGAATTGCTGGGGGAAAGGGGCGCCTTTGAGAGCTAGATCTTGTGCCTCTCTCTGCTTCCTGACTGACATGAGGTGAGTAGCCTCTGTCACGTGCTCGTGTGTCTCTGATAATCTGTCTCACTTCAGGCCCAAAGCAATGAGACAAAGCAACCATGGGTGGAAACCTCTGAAACCACGAACCAATAAACGCCTTCCATCTTAAGATAATTTTCTCAGACCTTTGTCATGACAGTGGAGTCCCAGCACGGTCAACTTACATAAATTAGAAAGCCTTCTCAGGTCATGAGTTCAGAGAGTTTCCTAACTTATATCCTTAATAAAACTCAAGTTAAGGCCAAGCACTGGTGGTGCAGGCCTTTAATCCTAGCACTAGGGAGGCAGAGGCACGTGGACCTCTGTGAGTTTGAGGTCATCTGGTCTACAGAGCAAGTTCCAGAACAGCCAGAGCTACATAGTGAATAGTGAAATCATATCTCAAAAATAGATAGATAGATAGATAGATAGATAGATAGATAGATAGATAGATAAAAATAAAAACAAACAAAAAAGAAAAAAGGAAAAAACACTCAATGATACTCTTAAGAAAGAGGGAAACCACCAAACCCTAACATCTTCCTAAATGAGTCCACTCTACATAAACACTGCTCACTTACTGGGTGCTCAGAGCAGTGAAGCAAGTTCACACTCCCCCGCCCAAACCTCCCTGTCGAGGCTGCAGAGCAAGGCTTATACACACACAGGCCAAACTGACCAAACTCCAGCATCCTCCCTTGGCCTCCACTGCTCAGAGAGAATTCTGACATCAGATCACTGCTCCCCTCTCTGCCTGGATCTGAGCCCTGTGCAGCGATGGAGGATGACAGAGACCAGCTCTGGCGGTGGCTTTTTTCAGGGGCATCTGTTTCAAGAGATCATGTTCTGGGATTCCAGACAATAGCCTGGTGACACACTGCTGTTCCGGCCTCCCCATCCTCCCAAAAGCATCCGAGAGGTGGCTGGGTACCTGCTTGCCTTCGGAGGGAGCCAGAGTCGGTTAAATTCCCAACCAATACCTTCCTGGAATCCTCCATCTAGCACTCCAGTGTGTGTGTGTGTGTGTGTGTGTGTGTGTGTGTGTGTGTGTGTGTGCACGTGAGCCTGTGTGTGTGTGTGCGTATGTGTGTGTGTCTCTGTGTATATGTGTCTCTCTCTCTCTCTGTGTGTGTGTGTGTGCAACACACAGAGAGAGAGCAGAGACAGAGAGACACGGAGAGAGGATGTTTGTAGAAATAAAAGAGAAAGGAAGGTGGGAGAGAGATAAGGTTATAAAGAACAGGAAGGGGGAGATAACAAAAGAGAGAGAGGAGGGAGGGAGGGAGGCAGGAGAGGGAAGAGGAGACCTGGGAACCAGAGAGTTGAAGGTTTCTCATAGCTGGCGGATCCCAGAGGCTGGTCTTGCAGCAAGGCCCATTTCTGGCCCTCTCATGTGGCTCCTCAGCCCTCTGGCTGCCTCTGGTTTGTGCTGTGACTAGCCCTCTCTTACCTTTCCCCAAGAAGACCTGACTTAGCTGGACCTTGGGGCCTCTTCTAATCATTTAGACTCCTGCATAGATGTTTCAGGCCAGTCTCCCTTCCACCAGGCCCAGGTCCAGCTTGCCTGGTCCCATACTGGAAAGCCCTCAGGCAAACAAGTGGGACCTTCTTATCTCTGGTTCCAGCTTCTGATTTTCAGGGCGAGCCTTCAGCATTCCGACTGTCTGAGGTGCCAGGTGACTCTGTGACGGGTGTCCCACCAAGTCGAAATGTTTTCAGTTTTTACTGGGCCAGCCCAGAGCTGACTGCAGACACTGGGCTTGGCTCAAGAGCCCCTCTGGTATTGGAGTTCCCCTCAGATTATGAGAGCACCTATTCCCCTCTGCCAGCCCCCCTTTCTGTCCAGCAGGGGGCAGTCTGCCAACAGCAGCACCCCAAGCTGACACCACCTTAGGGGAGAACCAGGGACTCCACTCTGGGAAGCCATGGTGTTGTAAGAGCATTCCCGCTAGAGTCAAAAACTCAGGGAGGGGATTGTCGCTGTGGATTAACCACTGATCCTCTCATTCACTTTCAGAGTGGAGATGTGTGAAAGAGGGCAATACATTAAATCCCTACTGTGCAGGGTGGGGGAGTGGGAAACCATGGCAACGCCAAATGAGGTAGCAGGGCTGGGGCACAAAGCCTAGTTCCGCCCCAGCAGCTGGGGATCGAACAAAGTGCTTAATAGCTCTCTCTGGGTCACACTGTCACGCCGCAAAATTAGATGTCACTCAGAACTTGACTTATTCATTCAGAATAATAAGGTTATGAAGAGCAGGAGGGGCACGATTATGCACCTACTATGTGCAAGTAAACTGAGTGCAAGGAGTCCAGCCACAGCAAAGCAGTCAAAACCCCTGCCCCCGCGGAAATGTGATCTCCTTTTGCAGTGTTCAGGTGACTAGCACATGAGAAAGGTGGCTAGTTCAACAAGAAACAATGCACGTACCAGACTCCAGAGACTTAACAGGAACTTATGTAAAAACGAAACCAAAAAAAAAATCTTTAAATTGATTACACGTTGAAATTCTATTTTAGATCTATCAGATTAAATAGTGCATATTATTAGAATTAATTTCACCTGTTTCTTTTTATTTTTATGTGGTTCCTAGAAAAGTTTAAATGACAAAAGTGTCTTGTATTGCATCTTCAAGGACTCTGGTCTAGATGCTGAGTAGACACAGAAGAATTTAAGTCACCTATTGATGGCAGTGGTGATGGTATCTATGCATAAACCTAAGGCAGGGAAGGATGAGGCGCGGGACATCCCAATAGCAAATAGGTGGCCAGGAGAGCCTTCACGGGAAGGTACCTTTCGCATTAAAAAAAGAAAAAAATGAATGAGGCAGATGGCCAAGCAGAGGCAGATGAACTACACGTGCAAACACCCTGTGGCAAGAAGGACCCTGGAAGCATCCTAGGAGATTTGTGTGGTGGGATTTCAGCAAGATGAATCTTGGTGGACAGCATCGGATCATGCAGGGCATTATTGGTTATACATATTGACTGCCACTCTGAATGAGATTAGGAGCTAAGAAATGAAAGAATGGGATGATCTCCCAGGAAAAAGCAGCAACTGAACAGGAGATAATGGTTTTTGGGGCTAGGGCAGTAATGGTGCAGAAGGAGCAAGGACTGGCCAGGTCTAATATATTCCTCTGTTCTAGACAGAGGGAGCCAGCTTTGCATGTGGGGTCAAAGTGGAACATGAAAGACAGAGGACAAGGAGAATTCTTGATCTCTTTCCTTAAGCAACTAAAGCAATGGTATAATTGATAATTTGCTAGCATGGCCTCTTCCTCCTGTATAGCCGCTCACTATAGCTCTTCTGTCAGGAACTGTTTCCTACCTCTTGAAGCTGGCTTGGTCATGTGACTGGCTTTGGCCAAGAAAATAGAGCAAAAGTTACCCCATTACAGTTCTGAGCCTAGACCTCAAGAGATTTTGAAGTTCTCTCTGTCTCTCAATAACTCTGTCTGTCTCTATCCTAACTCCTCGCTCAGCTACCACCATGAACAAACATAAGCACAGGCTAACCCCTGCAGGGTGAGAGGTCATGTGAGGGAGACTGTCCTAGCTGAGGCCACCTAAGATGGCCTTGTACAAGCCAGTCTAGTGGCTGTTTAGCAGCTGGGCACAGATAAGACCGAAATGACTTCCTAGCTGAGCCAAGTAGAAGCAAGCTGAACAAATAGTAGGGTTTTTTCTGGGTCAAACTTAACCATTCTGATAATGTTGCCAGTTGGTGAGATCAAGATTATGTTTTGAGTTCTGTTCTAATAGGTCTGAACATTACATTAATCTAAACACTTAGCAAAAGCCTCTTCTTTTCTCCCTTAAACACCCAGATAACCCTCAAGATGGAGCTAGATGGCAGGTGGGGTGGGTGGGTAGATGAACCGGATGAATGGATGGATAGATGGGTGGGTGGACGGATGGATGGACGGACGGACAGATGGATGGATGGATGGACGGACGAACGGACGGACGGACGGATGGATGGATGGATGGATAGATGGGTGGGTGAGTGGACGGATGGATGGGTGGGTGGTGGATGGATGAATGGATGGATGAATAGATGGGTGGGTGGTGGATGGGTGGGTGGATGGACGGACGGGTGGGTGGATGGGTGGGTGGGTGGATGGACGGACGGACGGACAGACGGATGGATAGATTGATGGATTGATGGATGGATGATGGGTGTATGGCAGATGAGTTGGACAGATGAATGGAGGGATAGTGGGTGAGTTGATGAATGGATGAGCGGATGGATGGAGGACAGGTGGGAAAATAGATAACAGGAAGGATGGATGGTGAATGGTTCATCAGTTGGATCTCTGATCACAAGCTAGGGTCCTATCACCCTTCTCCTGACAAAGTCAGAAGAGCACATCTTGTCTCCCTCCCTGCCCACTGCTCTATTGAATTTGCAAAGAGCCTTTGATTTCCTAGAACTTTTAGGACAGAACCCATGAGCTAGCAACAAAATGTGAAACCTGCCGATCCCCATGTTTTCTTTAGAACACGAAGTACTGACTCTTAGCTTGCTTTGACATCCCACACCCAGCCTCTCCCAGACGTGCTAGCAAACAGACAAATCAATTGTTTTGAATTTTTCTCCCTCTCCACCCCCATGCCATGTTAATTAGCAGCAAAAATGCCAGCAGCAAAGTCAAGAAGGCTGAGGACAAACCCTCATGCTGCCCAGCCAGCCAGCACTGTGCTCCCTAGCTCTCCCTTCACTCTGGTTTCTCTGCTCCGCACTGCCTCCTGCCTCCATGCTCAGCAGTCCTCCCACCCTGGTGCTCCAGCTTCCCTGTAAACTCTCCCGCTGTCCCTCTGTGGGAGCCTCAGATTGGCACTGGATCACTTGACATCTTAGGAAGTTTTCCCAGCTCACCACTACTTCAAGGGCAAGATATGGGCTCATGGGGTCAGAGATATGAAGCCTGGGTCAGGTATTTGAAGCCTGTGGTCCTGATTCTAAGCCTGTCTTTCATTCCCTGTCAGCATTGTCAAACCGTGTTCTGTGTAAAAGGTAGGCTGCTGAGGAGCTCTCGGAGCCGGTCACTTGGCGACCATGGAGGTCTCTCCCCAGACTGCTCCAGCACAGTGGGGTGATCTGGCTTCTGCCCCCCCACCCCGCCCCATCCTCCAGACAGGTTCCAGATATGACCTGAAGTCGTGGGACGTTCCTGAGCCTAGAATAAAGGTCCAGCAGGAAGTGAGGCCCTGATCACTAGCATTCTCCTGTAGCCCTGGGTGTCGGTCCTGGCTTCCCAATCACAACACTGTCACAGCATAAAACGGATCCTAAGCAAATCCAGTGTAACCTTTCTTACAACCCCCTTTCCACCCTTCTGCTGAGGCAAGAGAAATCCTGAGGATCCTGATTTCACAAGTGGTATATGACCTTCTAAAGTGTGTGTGTGTGTGTGTGTGTATGTGTGTGTGTGTGTGTGTGTGTGTGTGTGTGTGAGAGAGAGAGAGAGAGAGAGAGAGAGAGAGAGAGAGAGAGAGCTGAAAGTGTATGTGGTGTGTACAGGAGTGTGTACATAACCAGAAAGTGGGTGGCCTGAGCATCCACCCTCCCCATGGGATAGTCACCCTGCCTAGTAGCAGAGCCTACAGTGCCGAGGCCAAGTACTTTTGAGTTTTTAGATGGGGTCTCATTATGTAGCCCACACAGGTCTGGAATGCAGTCTTGCCTCAGCCTCCTGAGTCCTCAGGATACAGGCTCTGCCACTCTACCTGGCTCCAGTGACTTTTTTTAATTAAGCAACTGTTCTATGCCAGCACGACAGAGAGGCTTTCTTGAGGACACATCAGGCTGCATCTGCCTGGGAAGCTGCGCACAAGTCCAGCCTTACTTGCTGTGTGATTTTAGCAGATACCTTAGCCTGGCTGAACCTCAGCTTCCTGACCTATGATACACTGTCATCTCTATTCTAGGGCCATCAGGAGTCAAAAGAGGCATGCTGCAGGAGATGGCTTCTGTGAAGTGACTTACACAAATGGGGCCTGACGTTACAGATGCATGAACACTCACAACCCAAGAATGCAGTGGGCGTTGGATGAAGTTGTGTGATTCTGACTAAAGCATGTATGCCGTGCAGTAAATACATGAGACAGGCCCATGAGCTCTGAGCACAGCGGTTTCCATGAGGTTGTGGCTGGTGGGAGAAGGGAATGTGGGTGTCTCTGGGCACTCATGCCCTTTTCTACTACAGCCTCTGTACTGTGTGCATATGTGATGTGGGTTTTTACATACCTCGAGTGGTTCTTCAAAGCAATAAAAACGTGAGGCAAGAGAAATGGAAAAGGCTGTGCTTACCTGCCCTTTCTTGTCCCCACCTCCCAGCCCCAGGTGCCTAGGGCTCCCACAGTAGACCCCTTCTCCTCCCAGACTGCAACCCTGAATTTGGTCTCTGGGATCCACATGATGTAACCAGGCTGCAGCCCTCCCTGCCCCCAATAGAGATTAACCAACTAGAGAGACTGCTGGGCCTGAGGACCTGAATTTGGTCCCTGGGAACCACATGATGTAAGGTGAGGGTCAACTCCTACTAATTGTCCTCTGACTTCTACCTATGCACGTATGGCTTGAGTGCGCACACGTGCACATGTGCACACGCGCGCACACACATAACTTCAAAAACAAAAAAAGAAAATGAACTGAAGTTCAAAGAAAGCAAATGCCATGCTGTGACATCCCAGAGCACAGTGCTGGGTTAGTGAGGGATTCAGGGACTTGAGGATGCCAAAGACTAGGAGCATCCCACCCCTTTCGGAGCTGGCAGGAAAGCTAAAGAAGGGCCACCCCATGGGAGTGTGAGCTCAGACATCTATGTGTAGCATCCAATCACAGGGCCTACACCCTGACTGGTCGGGCTGCCACGGCACCAGCTAGAAAGTTGGGATTCAGTGTCTTGAGCTATCTGCAGCCCCTTTCCTGCAAAGCCCTAACCAAAGGATTCTGCAAGTCAGGCTTAAGATCTGTCAAAGTGACAAACTTAAGGTGAGTCGGGGTTCCCTAACAACATGACTTTCAACCTGTGGGTCTCGACCCCATGGAGTCACATGTCAGATCTCCTGCATATCAGATATTTATATTACTATTATAACACTAGCAAAATTACAGTTAAGGAGTAGCAACAAAAATATTTTTTTTTTGGTTGGGGCCACCCCAACACGAGGAACTGTATTAAAAGATCGCAGCATTGGGGAGGCTGAGAAGCACTGTCTAACAAGAAGAATCCTGGACACCTGCAAGTTCTCAGAGTTGGGCTGTGGATTTGGAATCATTCTTTGCATCCAAAGGTCTCATAAATTTTGGTAGGTCTTCAGGGAGAGGGAGGAGTTCTGATCAGGGAGAGAGAGGATGTGGCAGTGAGTTTGGCCAAAGGTTCCCCTTTGGGCCTCTTTGACATGTGGTGACAGAATGTGGTATCATATGGCCTTGAGCGTGCCATCTAGAGCATGAAAAGTGGTCACTTGATGCCGGCCGTGGGCAGCAGGCTCCACTTCTGTGAAGGTTTCCTCTGAGGTGACATGTCTGCATCTAAGAGCGGTGAGAGGTGAGATGGTAAGAACCACCTGAAATGGCCTGTGTCTCTGCCCTCAGGCCCCGGGAACATCTCACAGGCTGCACCTGAGGTGGAGGTGAGAGAAAGGAGGGACAGGTGAGAAGATAGCCACCTGCAGCCTTGTCACCCCAGACAGCACCCTGACCCTCAAAGTCCTCTCCCCCTCCCTGGGCAGAGGCAAGTCAGAGCTTAGCTCCCAGCAGGAGTGACACACAGAAAGGTGGCTGCTCCCTCTGACTTCTGAGCCTGACAGGCAGCTGTGAGCTGCCACCGAGAGTTGTAGACAAAGAGGCAGGCAGGGCCACATCTGCTCACAGGCTTCAGGGTGAGCCTCTGGGCTGCCAGTCAACTGTGGATTGCCTCCAGTCAGCCAGGCAACGCGATCACAACACAGTGTGCCACAAGCACCGACCCCCAAGACCTCCAGAGTTCACCCTTCCACAAACCAGCCCCTGTAGTCGAGCAGGGTTCCTGAGTGGCTCCCCAGTTGGGGATCTGATACTGAAGGACGGGGTGAAAGAGCTGTGGAGTAGGAGGGGGCTGTGCTTTGGTTTCCTAGGCAGAGGGATGAGCCGCTCTCTCCCGCTGAGCACTGCTCTTGGGGAGAGAGGGTGTTTAAAAATAGCCCGGGCTGCCTTGAATACCTCTGCTCCCTGCCTGCTGCAAGTCAGGTCCTATTACCCTGCTGAGGAGAGGCTTTTAGCCCGGGAGAGCTTGGATCATGGATGCTACTCCAGGGTGCTAGGCTCCATGGTGCCCAGTGTTCCGCTGAGCTTCCAAGGGCCCTGGATGGAGGGATTAAGGAGGTAGAGCATCAGCGCACACAGCCCAGCCACACACCGTAGTCTGTACACCAGAACCTGCTTTGCTTGCCTCTTTTGCTTGCATGAGGTGAGCCTCCCCCAACAGAAGGTTCCTGGCTGAGACTTTATTGGGGAGCCTCATGCCCCTAGAATATGAAGTTTATCAAGGTATGCCCCTAAGATCCAGCACCCCTCATTTGGATGAGTTCCTGGTCATAGGTTGTGACACATACATACCACTAACAGACATATGGAGAAACACTTCCATGAGGCAGAACCTTAGCTTAGCTACTGGCCTCACTGCTAGCTTCTGACAGTGGCTTGCCACAGGTGTGTTGAAATAAATCCATCACTAGAAAAATACTTGGCAAGGAAATCCAAATTGTAGCCTGACCCTCCTCTCTATTGCATGGGTGAAAACTAAGCTGACTCAAAAGCATGTGTCCTGATGACAATATGGTCTCATGTCACCAGCAGAGGCCAGGTCCTTAGCCCCTCTAGGAAACCTGTCTTTCCTTTCTCCGGCACAGCCACTGGAGTGCGGTTCTCTCTCACAAGCCCACCCAATCCAGAGCTACTTGTAAGTGGCCCCAAGTAAACAGCAATCCTCAGAGCTGAAGAGCTCTCCAGAAGGGCTTGCTTCCCCTGTCTGCTCTGGCTCGCTACCTTCATCAACTCGTACCGTTTTCAGATGCTTAGGGATTGCACGCTCAGAATGGTCAGCAGCAGGTGCCAGAGTCCAGCGGGCGCGCTTCCTTGACTTGGCACGACACCTGTCACTGTCCGCAACGTGCTTTATCACAAGGAGCCTTGTCTTAGAAGGCTCCCCAGGGTGGAGACGGGGCCTTAATTATCTGCAAGCCTGGCCTGGGAAATGGTCAAGTAATAAGTCAACGTGGGCGTGTAAAAGAAGGCTCGTCAGAGTTGCACAGGTGTATATAAAGGATGCAGGAATCAGCTGCTGGCCACACCCACGAGCAGGGTCAACTGAGGAAATGTAATAAGCAAACCTACCACGAACCAACCACATCGAGGACAACAGAAGCCGCAGTCCTGCTGAGGCTTCTGTTTACATCTCCCTTGGGATGAACCTCCAACTCTTTGTTGTGTTACCTCCTGCCCACCCCATCATCTAACTCCAGGGACTTTGCTGGTGTGAGATTTTGGTGTTTTAAGGCATAGCTTCAGAACTTGGCTAAGAACTAGGGCCTACCAGCAACTTCCTGGGGTTGAAATCAGCATCAAGGTGTCAGGGGCTTTGTGTAAACTTGCTAGTTGTGATACTCTTGCTGAAGGCCATAGAGAATCCAGGGTGCCCCTCAGGCTAATTCCCCAGAGCTAGAACGTAGGACTCTGACCTTCACCTCGTTACATGGGCCATGTGACCCCAGCCTTGGGCATGCAGATGTGTGTGCATGGGAGCTGGATACAGGGGCAGTCCCAGCACTTCTGTACTGGAGCACACAAAACTCTCTCCCTCTCTCTTCTATTCCCTCCAGTTCTCTCTCACTCTCTGTAGCTAGAGAACAGAGAGGGAAGGGTTGAGGCCTGAGGTGCAGGAGAGCAGCAGGACCCGAGGGCCATGCTACCTGAGGCTAGAGATATACTTGAACATCGCTGGGATGCCTACTTCTCACCCTAGAAGTAAATCAGCCACACCCTAGCTTGCCAGTAGTGCGGCAATTTGGTGTGAACGCCACGAAGGACTGTCTGGCAGTGACCATGGAAAGAGACAACCCCAGCCAACTGACAACTCCACTTGGCACCCCAAAGATAACCACACACCAGCTTAATGAAGCTAAGCATACACATGGGCACCTGATACCTGTCAGGTCAGTTGGAGGCCAGGGTAGTCCAAGGCCAGCTCTGGCTCAGAGAAGGTTATGGGGACAAGAGATGGCAGGCAGGGCCTGCTTCCGGAAAGATGCACTCACCTACTTTGTGGCAGTCATTGTCCCTTAGAGCAGAATCAGATACTTCCTGCTCATCCTCCAAAATGGACGTGGCAGCTCAGCCCGATGCTGCTATGCCTGTCCCCATCCCCGACCACGCCATGTTTCTCAATAAATCAGGCAGGCCTTCAGGGGGCCTTGTGACATTGGTGATGATGTAATACCTGGGCTTTTTAGATTAGTGGATCTTGTAGATTGCAAATTCCTTCTATGCAAGAGTTACTTGATATGCCTCAAGGTTTAGAGCCTTATGCCAGCTCACAGCAAGTGTTCCCTTGCTCTTAATTTAAAAATCCAGCTATGACTCATTTCTTCCTATGTAAGCCACTGCTGGAGCCTCAGGTCTGAAAATGTCCTGGGCATTAGAGGGGACTAGCCTCCAGCATAAAATAACAACCAAAACAAAACACTCTAAACAGCCCTCATCTGCCTGCGGAGAAAATCTAGATGGATAGGCTAACGTGGACCCCCTGGGTGATGGGATTAGAAAGGATATTTGTCACATTTCCTGATCCATGATTTTGTAATGGGGAGAGTTAGAGCCACGTAACTAGAATAACAACAATGAGCAGTGTATCCCAGAGAGGAAAAAACACATGAACAAATCAGCAGCCATGCTTGAGGGATAAGGGCTGCCAAAAGGAGAAGGCAGGGCACCTCGGAAAGACTGGCAGCAGGCTGGAAGTGGAACTGCTAGGCCAGAACTGGTTGCCCACATTGTGGGTTAAGGACTGAAGTGGTTCTAGAAAAGGCAGGTGTGATCCTGTGGTACTAATCCCAGGACTTCAGATAGGTCTCAAGAACGGCGATTCACGTTGAATGAAAGGCAAACAGCTTTCTGTGTAAGATACAACTTTTAAAACTCATTTCCCACCATGTAGAGGTAGGGGCAAAGTCAAGGGCACAGAAGTTTTAGGTAACTCTCAAGTAAGAATTCTGTAGTCATTTTTAAAGAGAAATTTAACTTTCTGGCCACATGACGAGGTGGAGTCAGGAAAGACAGTTAACCGTTGAGCTAGTCCGTCCTTGTGTGTCCCCATCAGGTAAGGAATCCAGAAGAAAGGAGCCAAAGCTCAGAGCTACCCAACACCTACCTTCCCCGCAGCCATCCTGTCTCAAACACTGGGCCAGCTCTCTGCAGGGCATGTGGGGAGCACAGGCGGAACCACAGGTCAGCACCCGGTGAATGCTGGCAGGGTGTCATGTGCCTCACCCTCTCACGCATGTTAGAGCATGCGTCTAACCACAACTCGTCAGCCTGTTGCTCCGAGAACTTCTGCCTCAAACATACATACCTGGGGCCTCAGTCCCCAGCTTGTCCCAGTCTGGCAAGCCTTGCCTGAGCCTTGATCCCCTCACACGCACACAGAGTCAAGTGAAGAGCCCTTTAGCTTCTTACAGTGTTGAGATTAATTATGTTCCAAAGCCATCTGGCCTGGTGGGTACCACTGGTCTAAAATTAGTAGGCTAGAGGGCTTCAAGCACCACAGATGTGCCATTGCGGCTCCTGTCCCCAGCCGGCGTCCACAAGGTCACCGGCGGTGGGGAGCTGGTGCACCCCGCTACGGACCACTTGGCTGCAGCTTCTAGGCATCAGTCCCCAGTGACGGCCACTATCTGAGGAGGCTGAGAACGCATGACTATACAGAACAAGGGCGGACTGGGACCTGAAGTATGTGCCAAGTGAGAAGGCATACATGCATGTGGCATGTATGTGTCTGAGCGTATAAACTTTGAGAGCGTGTGGGGCTAGGGATGCATGTATACAATGGAGTGTGGGAGTAAGTGCAGGGGCATAAAAGACAAATACGTTCTGAGAGCGTCCACATGTGTGTGAGGGGAATGTTACATGGGAAAAGGAAGTGTGTGGTGTGTGGGTGGGTGTGTATGTGTAAAGATGGTCCCGCATAGAAGTTGTGTTGACAGGGATGATTTGGAGGGTATATAAATCGACACCTCCAAGAAACACTCCCCTTATAGCACTATTCCCAAACTGTCACCCCCTCCAGACTGTAAGAAACTTTGCTCTGTCCCCATGTATATTACCCTTGACTCATCAAATCAAATTTCTTTCCCTCCAACTTCCGGTTCTCTCTCTTGGGATGCAGGACCCTGGATCCTAAGCATTTTGGTTTTGCTGTCTTGCCTTCTCTCTTTCTGGCCAGATCTTCCCTGGCTTTTATGGTTTCTTCCACTTCCTGTAACAATCCCCAACAACCACCTCATCTCCCTGCCTCAGCTGTGCATCCTTCCGCGGTGGCCCCACTGCCACTCTGGCACACTCAGCCAGTCTGCTTCCAACTGCCAGCCCTCCCCGGCTTCCAACAGCTGCACAGATGACCTCTCTGACCCCAGGCCCACCCAGACCCTGTGACTTCTGGAGAACCCTTAGAATCGAAGAGTGACTTCCCAGCACTTGAGCTTAAAAGCCCAGGATGAGTGTCTGAGCTCCCTGTGTCCCAGAGAACACACAACAGATGTGTCCAGAACAAATACGCTATTATTTGGAAACAAAGTCCCATCTAGAGGAAACTCCATGATGAGCTTAATCTAAAAAGTGGACAGGGTAGCCATCCAACACTTGCTTGAAGTTAGGCTCTACACTGTGTGTACCATGGAAAGGTAAGAAACCTTGGAGGCTAACAGAGACGAATGAGAGTTCCACATCTGCCACAGATCCGTGTAGCTGTGTGACCTGGAGCATCTCGCCTAACTTCTCTGAACTTCTTCGGCCTCACTTTCTCCAGCTCTTCAATGGGACTGACCGTCAGGGCTGTTGTGTTCTGAGAGGGAGGTGACGCAATGTATCCTAATGCTATCTGGTGTCTCCCATGGTCCACGCTTTCGTCACCCTTCCTCCATCCTTGACCTGCCCTCCCCACAACTCCCAAGCAAGAATTCCTTAACTGAGTGAAGAAGTAACAGAGCAAAGCCATTCAGCTCCAGGTTGCACCCAAACCTTCCAGCACATGCAACTGTAGTCCGGCTCCAGGAAAGCACTTGCCAATGTGCCTGGACCAACCAAGCCATACAGAGAACTCAAGAATCCTTCAGGGGCTGCAGGCTATAAAGTGTATTTAAAATTTCTTACAAGGAAAAATGATGAGCTCCAGAACTTGCTGTGGGAATATAAAGCACCTTGACAAATGATGGAATTTGAAATGGTTTGTGACTGCTTAGAAAGATGAGGCCCAGGAAGGGACTGAGGCTCACCAGGGGCCAGCGCAGCTCCCTAAACCATGGACCTTTGTGATGGGGTCAGCCAGGTTTGTAGATGAAGGACACTGAATTGTAATGAATCTCACTCTCACCAGACAGCTGGCACATTGCGTAAGGAAGCTTTCAATATAGTCATTGAAATGAATGGGTCAGAAAATTGAAGCCGGCTGCCCTGAAATGTTCATGGGTAGAGATGAGCGATGTTGTCTGGTAACAGCTACCTCACTTCGGTCAGCTGCCCCATGTTGTGGGCTGCGGTTCACAAAGAGGGCTGAAGGGAAGAAGAAAGGGGGAGGAGGAGAATCACCCCTGGGCAGGTGTGCTAGATCATGTCTCCGCCAGTTATTGACTGAAGACCCTCAATTCAGGCAAGCCCAGATTGACGACATTCAATCCTGGCAGAGTAGGACACTCTGCTAGGTGACAAGCTATGCTTCAAATGGCCTGGAAGGGTGACCAAACTGACAGGATGCATTCTCATGAGCACAGCAAAGGTCAAACCTGTGAGGTGCCCAGAGGCTTGGGAGGCCAGCCTGAAAGCAGTCTCAGCAGGGGTAAGTATGGGGTCCGAGCTCAGCAGGAGCCATGGGACATGGCTCAGCAGGGCTAACACAATTGTGACTACTGTTGGTGAGACTTGGCACAGGGGTAGGGGGGGTGGGGCAGAGGTCAGCTCCCTGGGTCATGGACACACAGCTCCCATGTCTTTGTTCGCAGACAGGGCTTATGGGGAGCAGCCTTGCCCTTGCCCTTGCCCTTACCTCTAAATAGGACCAAGCAGTTTCTGGGGGACCAAGCACACAGTATCCCGAGGCTGCAAGCCTATGTCTATGTTCCTGAGAACTCAGCCTGGGACAGAAATAATCCTTGTTTCCTACAGGGGTGGTCTCCCCCAAAATTTCAGCTGGAGGCTCAGTTTGGGAGGGGCTGTCTACCTGTGGGATCATCTGTGCTTCACAGCCATCCTCTGTCCTTCTACCTGACCAATCAAGAGCTAACAATCCCAGGGGATCATAGGTTGTAAATGCCTCCATTAGCCTAACTCTGAGACCCTGGCCAGGAGTTCATTCAAATGAGAGACCACGAGGACAATCCAACGGTTACATGTCAGTATTTGACTGTGGAAACACGGTGATAGGGCCGCAGAAAGTTGACGTTACAGAAAGAATCCCTCCCAGGTTGTGTGGCCACAGGTGAGAGTGTGTGTTAAAGTGCCCTGCAAATGCCACCAGCAGTGAGGGGGAAAAGTTAGACAGACAGCCAAAGCAAGGGCAGGCTTAGCCAGGGAAGGACATAGGCAACCAAAGTGTTTTGACCAGAGGTCACAAAGTACGGATACTAACTGTGAGTTGAAAGTCCAACCTACAGCGAAGAGAGTGACCTATGGTGAATCTGTTTGCTTCTTGGCTTCCTTACAGATAGTAGATAGATGATAGATAGATAGATAGATAGATAGATAGATAGATAGATAGATAGATAGATAGATAGATAGATAGATAGATAGATAAAATATCCTCCATTGTAACTGCATGATTCCCAGAGCTCCTACCGGTACTCCCAAGAGCAAGAGCACAGGTCAATTCAGGCCTCCAGAGTTAGTCAAAACAACTCGAACCATTGTTTCATTGTCTCTCCTTTCCCCTCTTCTTAAAGTCAGCTCAAGAGCACACATTCCCAAGAGGTCCTGTTAGTCTGTCTGGAGGAATTTGATGTAGGAAGGGAGTAGGGGTCCCTGTATCCATGGGCCCCAGCACAACCCCGCCTATGACCAGGCTGGCCCATTCTTCTCAGCCACGTCTGAGCACTGCCCTGGCACCAAGAGTCTGTAGTCATCCCAGTTCCACACCTGTTGTTTGACCCTGGGTTGACCCTTCTCCTAGATGTTGGCATGTTCTCATCTAAATAGTGGGCACAGCTGGGCATCCCATAGGGCACAAGTGAGTTCGAAGGAACACCCTACAGTTGGAGGTATTTTGTCCTCAGGGCCCACCAAGACGTTGTTAACTGCACATCATCATTAGTCCATGTGAATTCCTATCATCGGGCTCTCTAGGACCACACCCAGGGTCTGCTCTCTCCCAGATGCTCTTGGGGGCTTCGGGGACTCGTAAAATTTCTAGTCACTGTCCTATCTGTGAGGTCTCGATGGGGGTTGGATTCGCATCTCCTAGAGGTCTCAGTTGCATGTCTCCTTTGAGATGTAGATAAGAGAAGGACAGAAGCCTCAGGCTAGTGGTCTCCATAAAATTCCCAGGAACTTTATGAGCAGCAGTCTCTTGGTTCAACAGCAAGTGACTGGTGCAGCCATCCCTCACCAAATCCTACCAATTCCGAAGTGCCAGCCCAGCTGAACCCAACCCTGTCCCTCCCTCTCCTCTCCTCTTCTGATGCCTTAGTCCTCAATCCCTGGCTGCACCACTGCATGCTTCAAAGAACACCATTGACCATTGTCTTACCCATCAGGCTTCTGTCCCCACCACGAAGCACCTAGGGCTGGATCTAAGATGCTTCTTCTGGTCCTTCCACAGCTTTGGAGAGGCCCAGGGAACCTGGCAGACACTTAACACTCATATCTGGTCTTCTGGCATTTATTCTTCTTACCATCCTGCATGATTCCTTCTCTTGCCACCTCACCATGACCACA
This sequence comes from Myodes glareolus, assembly GCF_982192425.1. Lineage (NCBI taxonomy): Eukaryota > Metazoa > Chordata > Mammalia > Rodentia > Cricetidae > Myodes > Myodes glareolus. The sequence goes on along the minus strand of NC_142038.1, from coordinate 11,245,646 downwards.
CACATGCATACACACCTCTTCCCATCTCACCATGACTGACCACACACACATCCTCCCACTTCCCACACATGCACACACACCTTCCCAGAAACACACCTTTTCATCCCACCATACATGCATGAGAACGTTCTCCACATACTATGAACATGCATATGCACACATTCCCTCTGATTCCACTATCACTGCACAATCCTCTGGCTTGGCTCCTGCATAAGAAACTGCATACCTTGGTCTGACAGGCTCTGCCAAGACTTGACAACTCACTTCAACAAAACTTGACTTCAGTGGTCTTTGTTCCAGATCCGTTGTCTACTGAATTCAGCTCTAGCTGTCCCAAGAGGAGCCAAGGACAGTGCTCAGTTCACAGTTAAGTTGTCAAGACCATGTCCACGGATAATCATGTCTACTAGGGGACTGCAGCATGACCCCAAATTTACCTGATTTTCTCCACTCCTGATGGCAGTTCCCGCTCTGGGCCCAGGAACGGCTATAGGCAAGGACATGGGATGGGAATGCCGCCTAGTTAAGGTCTGTCCCTCATCTTCCAAGTTGGGCTTAGGAAGCAGTGGCATCTTTGTCACAGGCCCTTCTGGCCAGCATCGAGCCTTAGCCTGGCCCAGGGGAGGCGAAGCTCACTGACTCCTGGCACAGGCAGCTTCCTGCTTCTAAGAATCTAGCCTTAAAGGCGGTGCTGCCCTAGCTGCTTCACACAGCCAGCATTGTGATGATTCTCAAGCCTGTCTCAGATTTCCCCTCCAGAGCTCTCAGGCTTTCAAAGGGAAGGAGAGCCAGCAGGCTGTTTCAGACGCCCGCTGCATTTGGCTGAACTAAGCCATCTGAAAATCCACCCAGGTCACATCATGCCAAGACTGTGTAAAGAGTTTCCAGAGACTTGGCCCCTGCCACACCTTCCTCTTGATGGCTCAAGCTGTCTTGGCTGAGTGGAGTATGCTAGGCCGGCATTACCAAAGTTGCTCAGATCACTTTCTTACAGTCTTATAACTAACATGATTATACATGAACATAGTCTTGACAGCCAGACTGAAGTCTGAGCTAAATCCAATAGGCAGCAGGTACTAACAAGGGCTACTGCCATCAAATTACATTGAAGGGAGTTGGTATGAATGAACTGGATTAAGTTTACACTTAGTCACTATTAACAGAGTCTACTGTGAGCCAGGCTCATGCTAGATCTTAGCGCTCATGTGCTAGGGATGAACATTGGGGATAATGACCATACGTCACAGAGCTTACATCCTGAGCAGTGGCAGGCATCTGTTTTGTGTTTGGGTGGCAAGAATCTCTGTACAGATGCCTATGCCCGCTCATATTTCCCGTCTTCTCTGGTGGACCCTGAGTTTCCCATAGCTAAGTCAGGACAGATAGCACTATGCCAGGACAGCATGGCATCTGAGACACCGCATCCCACTGGTGTGGGAGAATTGTCTGTATTCTGTCAATCATATTTTAATAAAACACTGATTGGCCAGGCAGGCAGTATAGGCGGGAAAGCCAGACAGGAAGTAGGGGTGGAGCAAAGAGCCTGGAAGTATTCTGAAAAGCAGGAAGCTCCCTCAGCCATTCCTGTGCAGACCACTGAAGAGGCAGAATGTAACCTGCCCAGCTGAGAAAGGTACGGAGCCATGTGGCTAACATAGATAAGGATAATGGGGTAACATAAGTTATAAGAGCTAATAAGTAGCCTGACCTAATGGGCCAATCAGTTTTATAATCTTATGGAGTCTTGTGTGTGATTTTCTTTGGGACTTGCCGGCTGTGGGGTACTGGGTGGGACAGAAACCCCAACAAGCCGGCCCTCGTGTTACATCCCACACCTACGCTGTACATGGCATCCGAGACACCCCATCCCACACCTCCACTGTAAGGTGACTCTTCATCGTCTCTGGTCAAGGGGTCTATTCCCTGCCATGCAACTTGGCTAGCTTGGTAACTTACTGGCCAGTAGAGAAGGGCAGAAACTATTCCACTTCTGAACCTAGGCTTCTGAGCTTCTCACACCATCCTCTCTCAGACTCCTGCTCCTGCCATTCGAACAAAGCTGAGCTCACCCACCACACCAAGGAAGCCGCAGGGAACAAAGCCAGACTGGCCAGGCCGTCCTACCCAGGTCCACAGATATCAGGGAGAGTCAAACAAGCCACACCTGCATGGATGAGTCCCATTGAGCCTACACACGTGTGGAAGGGTGAGCGATGATAGTGGATGTGTTCTTGGCTGCGGGTGATTGTATAGCATTACCATGATGATAGTAACCAACCTGCACCCAAAGCAGACAACCTACTGCAGAAGAATAGCATCTCCATCTGCTTCCTCCCATCACCATCTGGCCCTGGGGAGACCCCGAGGAAGAGAATTCAGAACTTGGGGCGCCCGCTCTGGATACTAGATAAGCTGCATCTCCCCAATGCAAACCTAGACGGGTTACTAGGTGCACACAGCTGAGATCCTCCACTCCAGGGAGATCTTGCGTGTGGAAAGAGTTAGGAATCCTGGTCAAAATTCAAGAAAACAAACTTTGGAAGAGAGCAGGAGGTCTGGCTTTGTGTTATAATGAAGATGGATGCTTAAAAGAAATCCCACGCTAGCACAGAATTGAGAATAATAGATGGTTATTTATTTAGGGTTAGACTCACAAATCAATATCCTCTGCTGGAATGGAGAACAAAACCTGAATCATGTAGCCGGAAAAGAGAGCAGACACATGCTTTATATGGGCATAAATAGTGTAAGAGGCCACGACCCAGTGGGCGGGTAACTTAAAGGCTACTGGCTGTAGGATTTCCTACAGCATCAAAATGTTCATGGTGTGGGCCAGAGATGATGTGGAGAAAGTCATGGCTATCGTCCAACTGTGTGCCCAGTGTCCCCGTGCTCTATCAGGATGGAAGATGGCCCAGGCCTCTGGATTCTCTCATGCAGATGCCACAACGAACAAAGGCATCACCCACAGAGAGGGTGCACTGATGAAATAGTTGGAGAATCCCAAAAAGTAACAAAAACTGGAACAAAAACTCTCTCTTCTGGGACTAAAAAGGGGGGAAAGGCAGGGCCTAGTTAAAAGTCTATCAGTAAGTAACAACTACCGTATGATTCATCATAAGAAACAAATGCCTGATGGTGTGTAATATGTACACAATTTAATTCATATGCCAGAATTCAGATCTTGAGTGGATAACAAAATTTTTGCTGGACAGTCCTGACTTAAGTAAAATTAACTTTATTTAAAAATAGCAATCCTTAAATTGTTTAAAAATAGCAATTCCAGTTCCATAAATATTACTACTGTTATCTTGTTCTAAAGATAGGGGAGCACTAGTAATGTCTGACTCTCCTCAAAGATGAGAGATGGTACCTCAAAATCTACTGAAGATTAGTTTTATGCTTACATTCATATGAAGGTTATGGAAATATATTTGAACACTGGGGGCTGAATCTCTCCACCCTTTCAGAACTGAGCAAAGATTGGCTTGTGCTTCATTTTTGATCATTTACCTTTATTGGCAACGGCTAAAGATAAGGAGGCAGGTGTCCCATTGTTCTTGAGTATGCTAATTTAATTAGAAGACTCTAATAGTAAAAAGACACTGCCTTTTACTACTGATAGGCATGTTAGCGTGGTTCTGCACAATACCACAAACGAAGACTATTTAACACTTCTCACACAAACACACAAAAACCACAGACTTTGATGTCGGGCAGACTCAGGTTTGAGCCCCAGGTCCCCAGGTCTGTCGCTTACTAACTGCGGAGAAGCAAGATGACTTGTTCAGGCCTGGCAGACTCATCATATGGCAGGAATGGTGCTGAGCTGGGGCCTCAAAGCCTGGCCGTGAAGACTGCATGTCACACAGGATGACATGTGTACAGTGTGGCTGACAGGAACCACACTGTACACTCAACTAAGAGGGGATGACTTGGTCCCCGTGGAACATCTGGGGACATCTAGGAGCACTTATAACTGCTAGATTTGGGCAGGTGTACCATTGCAGTGTACATACTATGGTATGTAGTGGGAAGAAGCCAGAGATGCTGCTGGAAAAAAAAAAATACACCATGAGGACCACAGATCTCCAGAACTGCCCAGCCAGTGTCCAGGGTACTGAAATAAAGAAATCCAGTTCTTGAAGCACAGCGAAACGTAACGGAGATGGCTGTGTAACTCCCTGGGAACGTGGGGCGTGGCAATCCCTGCATCCTTCTGGGGGCTCAAGGAACATTGACAGCAAATATGCTAGACAAAGAGCCACTGCAAGGGATGGGTGCCGTTTGTCTCACCATCTCAGTCACTTGCAGTTAAGTGAAAAGAATATTCTGGAGACAGGAGATCAATGACAGCCTGATCTCCAACAAGACGTGCACTCTCTGGAGCAGCAGGAGGTTAGTGGGGAAGGCGGCTCATCTAATTCAGACTCTATCTGCTTCCTGTGGTGTTGAAGACAACTGAGTGGAACCTTCCATTGGAGCCCCCTATATTCCAGCCAGGTGGTGGGCATCTTATCTCACTGGGCATCCATGAGGGTTAATATTAATGGTCAACTTGACGAGATCTAAAGCCACGTGGGAGATGGGCCTCTGGGCATGCCCGTGAAGATTAAGCTTGGTTAAACTAATTAAGACCCACCTCAATTGTGGAAAGGACCAGTTTCTGGGTTGGAGATCTGGGCTACATAAAATGGCCAAAGGGCGCTCAGAGCGGTAGGTATTCAGTGCTCTCTTCTGATTGCTACGGCTGCTTCAACCTCCTGCCGCCTTGACGGATGGTGCCTGGAGCGGAGAGCTAAAGAGACACTCTCTCCCTGGAGTGGCTTTGTCAGAGTATTTTATCACAGCGATGGGACAAGAAACTAAGACAGCATGACAGTATCCGGAAGGGTTACAGAGCCACACTGCTGTAGGACAAATGGTTTTACCCTGTAAAAATTTTGTTTCTTGTACTTGTTTAATAAAATGCTGATTGGCCAGTAGCCAAGCAAGACATATAGGTGGGGCAACCAGAAAGAAAGTAGAGGCAGGGCAATGAGAACAGGGGAATTCTGTGAAGAGGAAAGATTCAGTCTGCAGCCATCACTCAGACACAGAGGCAGTAAGATGAGAATGCCTCGCTGATGAAGGTACCAAGCCACATGGCTGACACAGACAAGAATAATGAGCTAATATAAGTTATAAGAGTTATAAGAAGTCTGAGTTAATAAGCAATCAGTTTATAATTAATGTAAGCCTCTGTGTATTTCTTTGGGATGAACAGCTGTGGGACTGGGCAGGACAGGAACTCGATCAGCACCACACAGCTACTGGGCAGCAGACAGGCTTGCATTTGGCTTTGCTGATCCAGTCTGGCTGGGCCATAGGAGTGCTCCCAACTGCTAGTCTCTCCCACACAGTCGTTGTGCCTTCTCTACTTACAGGCCATGTCCCCGGTGACCCCTGCAGAGCAGTCAGTGCTCTGGAACACTGGGGCATGTCTTCCCAGGCAGATGTGTGAAACACCTGGAGAATTCATCCAGGTTGAGAGGCATCTGGAGTGGGTGACAAGGGGCCACACGGTGTGGGGACAAACTGGCATCTTTCTAGACAGAGAGCAAGGCCATTGCCCGAATTGTGAAGAAGTGAAGCTTTGGAAGAAAGAGAAGGGAGCTGGCCTCTCCAGTTGCATTTCTACGTCCCCAAGGAAAAGAGGATGTGACATGGACTGGACTTCCAATGTGGCCTTTTATTTGGACAGCCCACTCATAGAGAGCCCCTGGCGGGTCGGGTGGAATCTGGCCAACTGCCCTTCTCACCTGAGACCTGGGATACCCACAAACCCAGCACAAGGCTCGGTAGTATCCACACGCACAACGGGAAACGCTCAGGAGAATGCAGGTGGCCAGGCTGTCTTACAGCTTAGCATTCATAACAAAAAGACCTTTCCGAGGGGTGCTTTTATTTCATGTATTTCTAGTTTTCACTTAACCCAAGCTGGCATCAAACTCACAGCCATCCACCTGCCGCAAGTGCTGGAATTACAGGCATGAACCACCACACCCGCCTCCCTAGCGCAGCTTTTAAGCATACACTCATGACGAATCTGCACATGTAGGAACCCAGGAGAGTTTGTGCATCCCACACGCCAAAGCACTTGTCCTGCCACTAAGTGGTTCCGGGTCTGTGCAGCTCTCTGTCCTCTGTGGTTCTCTACATCGAGGGGGAGCAAAGACTCCAAGTTCCTGCATGTCTCTTGTGTTCCTAGAGGTGGCACACAGAGGTAATCAAAATGAAGAGTCCCTCCACAAAGGCAGGCCCATATCATCTTGTCTGTTCAGCTCCACAAAGGTTTGCTATCTTCCTGGTCACCGAAGCAGTAGGCCCAGGCTAGGAAGGCTAAGCAAGGGACAGTATCATACCCAGTCTGAGGTTAGACCAGTCTTGACCCCAAGCCATGGGTCTTCCCGAGTGAACTGGCCCATCATTTCCAAACATGTTCTCCCTGAAGCAACCTCTGCTGGATCCGTGTCCACTGCCCAGCAAGACGTAGCCACAGACCACAGGGAGACACGAAACACTGACAGAGTGGTTCTCGTGGGCTGGCAAACAATAAAATAATATGTATGCCCTTGTCACCTTTCACCAAATACGGCCAGCAAGGGACAGCTGATGGGATGGACATGTGGACCATGCAGACAGCAAGAAGCCCCAAGCTGAAGCCCACCAAATGTTCCCCCGAGCATCCGGGAAGTGGAGGAATCCCCATGGACTGGAGTAAGGCAAACACCTTTGGGGAAGATGAAGATGCAAGGTAGAGGCCAAGGAAGAGGACCAGGCAAGACAGACGACAGAGGCGTGGGAACATGCATGGAGGCGGGAGTAGAAGCTGTGTGTGGAATAGGGGTGCTATGTGAGTAAGGAAGCCAGCCCTGCAAAGGGGAGGTGGTCACATGTCACAGCACAGGAAAATGGCTGGTGACTGTCAACCAGCTGTGTCAAACTTCTCTACCATCCACAGACCAAGAAAAGCACCTCACCCTGGAGACAGGTGGGGAGAGCCTACTGCTCACACTGGCCCTGCCTCAGACTTACCCAGAAGGAGCCCTCAGAGCCCAGAACTTCTTCCAGGTTCATGGCACGGCAGAGTGAGTCTCCAACATAGAAGAGCTGCCAATGGATGTGGGACAACAGCCTGGCATTGCCAGTTCCCTGAACCGGAGAGCGTGTGGTGATCCCAGCACCACACTTGGCCCTTCAGCCTGGCCTTGGTTCTCAGGACAACTTCCCAGAGCTCATCACACTGGGTAGACGGAGAACCTGGTATCACCTGCCCCTCACTGCGCTATGAAGCATTGCCCACTGTGTGGATGAGGGAGGGTAAAGACAAAGACCGAGGGCACCAGCACAGAGGTGGTAAAGAAAACCAGATCCAGCCAGTCTAGAATTCAGAGTCACCATCACCCCATATCCCTTCGTATCTCCTCGGTCTCTTTATTTACACCCCGAAAGTGCTCGCGAATGGTGGCCAGGGGGCTTACTTTCCTATCCAAAACAGTGAAAGGAGGAACTAGTCTGTAACCCTCTCTCAGAAAAGGGCCAGGGTTCCCTTGTGCAGGGGACTGGGATGCTAAAAGCTGTAAATCTGAGTTCCGCTGAAGACAGAATGTGTGAGTGCATTTCTGTGAGACGCTGAAGCAGCACTATACCAGCTGATGACACAGGAGCAGCGACCCACCCCATCACTGCCAGTGATGGCCGGCAGACCCTGTAAGACCGTTATCCAGCCCAGTCTCTGTGATGCCCCCTTCCTGTGTTAGGGCCACTCTTGGGACTAGGAAGTGCAGAACCACAGGGTCAGGAGATGGTAAGGAAGGCTGTGGGGCTTTGCTGCTGCCAGGAGAGATAGGTCTACTCATTGAGACAGCGATGGGCAAGGGGAAGTGGGGGAAGCCAGCAATCCAGATGAGGATTCAGGCCACATCCTACTCAGACTCACCCAGTGTAACCCAATCCGCCAGAAGGCATCAGCAGGGTTGGTGCAGGCAGCAGCAGAGGACACAGGGGAGAAGCAGAGAACAGAGTGGTCACTGCCGGAAATTGCCATTCTATTTCTTGGAGAGGGCTGCTCTGGCTTGAATAAGATCTAAGGAGAATGCAAGAAAAGACCCTGGGCAGGCCAACACCGCCACAGCCAGGAAGCCCATGTTTGCGGGGGTGGACAGGCGTAATAGCCCCCCCCCCCACAGTCACCCCTGACAACAGTACACTCTGGATCAGGAGAGGGAGACTCCCTGTGAACCTTCGGCAGGGTGACTGCTCCAGAGTTTCTTTGCCTACCAAATGCAAGAGTTGAATTCACTAACAGACATGTATTGTGTTCTATGACATAACCGTGTATCTGTCACACAGGAATTTATCAAAAGCTTTGAGAACTTATAGGGAGTGACAGCATGTTATGTCAACACTGCTAGGGAAGAGTCACACAAGTGAATTTCTCCCACAGCAGAAACACACGTGTCTGATGTAGAAAGCCTTCCTACATGTTCACCCTTGCTCGTTCTTGGCTCCTTGGGCAGGGAATAAACACGGTGGGCTTGTTTCTGTGGAGTCCTTGTGACATAGCATTGAGCTGCTAGACAGGGAAGTAGGCATGAGTCCTCTGTTGTCAGTTCCTGGGGTCCCTAAGCTCGGGACTCCCCTCCAAAAGGGTTGTTCCATTTGCTGTGGACTTGGAGGCAGCTCCGGATCTGGTGGAGCTGTCCATAAACTGGAAGTCAGTAGACTACAGAGGAAATCCAATAAACTGTGCCAGAGCCGGGAACATGGGCTTTTTAACCTCTGCCTTCCTGGCTCTGAGCTGATGTGATCACTGTTTGGGAAGCCAGCGGTGAACGCAGGTAAGCATGTTTTCTGCACGACCTCCCAGCCCTTGGGTCTGTGTTTATATGTTACCATTTTGCTGGAACTCCTGCCCACAATGACATCTCTCCAGCTCTTCCTCAGCTACTCCCTTCTCTAGGATGTGCAACTTTCTTTGACTTGTCCTAAAAGCAGCTCTCCAAAGCACCTCTTTTTCTTGACTAGGCCTGAGTAAGCCTAACCTGCCAAAGGCAAAAGAAGCCATAAAGATCCACTGCACCCCAGATCCCGGCTGACAGCAAGTTTATTTAGTGCCGACGCCATGCATTTCCCGAGCCTGTGACCATGAGCAAGGCAGACTCTGGGAATGCTTATTACCTTGTACCTGTCCTCTTGGTTGGTCAGAGGGTTCCATGCCTCCCAGTAGTGAGCTATCCCAAAGCAGCAGGTACTATGCTTCCAAAGGGCTCCAGAACCAAACCCACAAGCACTCAGAGTGTAAGGAGTTAAACAGGTGCTCCTGCCAACTCTCCGAGTCCTTAATGTATCACATGATCAGAGAGCCTTTAAAGGAAGCAGCTGTTTTGAATGGAATTTCTCAAGCTTATCCAGCCAGGGAACCCAAGCTCCTTCTGAAAAGGCCACCTTACTAAGTAGCTGCCAGCTTCTCCCCTCAGCTCTAATCTACAAGAGCCATGTGACCCTGGGCAAATCATCTCTCCCCTTAGGTTTATATGAAATAATGGTCCAGATCGGAGTTGGTAAAGAGGTTTACCTGGGCCTCAAACACCAACTTGAATGTTGGGAAGTCGCAGCCTGGAGGCTGTGTTCTGAAGGGTTCTGATGCGACATTCAACTTAGCCATCATCAGTTAAGCTATTGCCATCCCAAGAGCCAGGCTGCCAGCCTGAGAGCCCGGCACCAGCTATCCCTGTAACAGATAACCCTGCAGGTCACCTTTGTGTGTACCGGGGTAAGCTGGCCCCGTGATCTCAGCAATCTCAGTATTTGCCTCACAGCATTTACCTCAGTCGTGGAAGCGTCTGCTCTGCTCTTGTTGACTTGGCCTGTAGCCTTGATTGAGTGGCTGGCACAGTCTGGAACCCCCCCCCCAATTCGGGATGTCAGCCTGGTTTCCCATCTTCCACCTCTACACAGAGGTGGTGCCACGTAGCACGGGCGTGTGCATGTCCTGCACAGTCCTGTGGGAAATCCGGAATACTGAAGGTTCTATCGCATCCTCTGACCCCAGTGGACATCTGCATGCTGGATTCTCCCAAACTCCTCCACCATCCACCATCCCCCATCCCAAGGAAATGTTGTTCTTCTAATTTCAGAGTGGCACCCAGTGAGGCTTGGGAACCAAGGTGGGCTTGCTTTAATGCAGGTCCCCAACCCCCAGGTCTGAGTGGAACTCGCTGGACCAGGGGGAGCCTAGTAAGTAATCTTTTTTTTTTTTTAACATTTGCCTTGGTGGGAAACTGACATTTGAGGGCCACAGGACTTCATAAAACTTGTCTCCTGAGATAGCCAGATGTCGGCATTCATTACCGTGAAATTCCAGAAACCTGTTTCCCTTGACCTGCCTACTTGTCCAGGTCACCTCTCTCCAGCTGCTGCGAGGAATGAATTAGACAAGATGTGTTTGCAAAGGATCGGATGTGACACCAGTACCCTAAAAACACGTGTGTCCTTCCTCCTGTCTGTAGTGCATAGCTGCTCACTCCACCCATATTCTGCCTGACATACTGAAGGGTTTGGAATCAGGCCTTCTAGAGTCCCCCATCCACTTAGCTCGGGTCAGAAGGAAGAACTGGGTGCTGTAAAGTCAACACACTGTGCTCCTCCGAGAGTCTCATGTCCAGGCTCCCACAGCACACCCTATCTAGAGACAGCCCGTTCCCTGTAAGAAGGCCCCCACTGAACACACAGCTCCTATATGGGGTGACCAGTCCTGTGTATTCACTACAGCTACCTACATGGCTGACATGAAACACTTGTGTAGTAATTGCCTGTTAGGCAGGATGGGTGAGTGTATAGTTGGATGGATCAGAGGATGGATAGATGGATGGATGAATGGATGGATGGATGAATGGATGGATGGATGGATGGATGGATGAGAGGTTCAGACATAATGCAAAGCCTGGTGTATTAATCCCAATACTTGGAAGACAAAAGCAGGAGAAATCTCTGTGAGTTCAAGGCCAGGCAGGTCTACGTAGTGAGCTCCAAGCTAACCAGGGCTACACAGTCAAACCCTGTCTCAAAAGAATAAAAACAACAAAAAAGACATAACACAGTCTAGAAAGGGAAATATATCCAAGTTCTGGCCCTAGTGCTTGCTATTCTAAAGAGAAAAGTGAGATTAATCTCTCTAAACCACTTTCTTACAAAAACAATGGCAATTATAACTGCCCCCAACGCCATGACAGAGAGAAAATATCCCAGGTGGAACCGCAGTGTTTACAAGAGTACTCGGCAAACTGTCAGACTGTTCGCAGGCCGGAGTGATGGTGATGTTTCTGATAGAAGAGTGGCCAGGGAGTCAGCGGTCACAGCATGTGGATGGAGAAGGCTTTATCCAACACGGGAGCCGGAAGGAAAAGCTGCAGGAGAGTGGGCACCCAATCGCAGTCCCACAAACATTCTGTCTGAACCAATGGGCCAAGGCATTTGCTGCTGAGGCCTTCTGAAGCTGGGCGTGAACCCCAGAACCTCCTTTTCAGCAAAAGATACTCAGATGCCCTGGAAGCAACACTTTCCTGAAGCTAGCGCGCTGGGACTGGCAGATGCCACCATGAGGCAGCCAAGCCCCATCAGCTCATCTCATGGAGACACTATTACAATCTCCTCGGCATGGATTAATAAAAGCGATTCCTCCAGCCCTGGACACCTCGCCAGGCTCCACTGAAACACCTATCACGTACAGAGGGGAAAAGAGCACTTCTCCAGGAAGAAGGCAAACACTGATTTATTAATTAATTACCTCCAGGGGGGTCCTGCCAAACTGCAGGTGCAGAGCAGGAGGGAGGCTGGGGAGGCGCAGAGAAGCTGTGAGAGGAGGTGGGGCACTTGGCTCACACTCCAGGCGTGAGAGCTGGCACTTCCAGATCAGAGCTGTGGCCTGTGGTGAGATTCATCTCTGTATGCATTTGAAAAGTGAGCCTTGTTCCCACTGCCATGCATCAGCAGGAAGGAGCAGAACTTGGGGGCTGGGGATAGGGGTGGGAAGGCTGTCCTATGGAGGAGCAGAACTTGGGGGGGGGGGTTGGGATAGGGGTGGGAGAAGCTGTCCTAGGGAGGAGCAGAACTGGGGGGTTGGAGGGGCAGGCTGTTTGGTGTCCTCATAAGTCAGCAGAGCCACCATGGAAAATCTTCCAGCCCCAAAACTGACATCACCAGTTAGACATCACCTTCCTCTTCAGTGCCCCTGCACACATGCATGTGCACACACACACACACACACACACACACACACACACACACACACACACAGAGTCTGGCTAGTGCTCAGAGCCCTCCAGACAAGACAATGTGTTGTCAGTATTTACAGTCACTCTTGATGATGAGCCTCCACATCTGTTCCCCAAGGGAACTGGCGAAGTGACTCACATTACAGTGCTATTGGATTTGGACCTAGAAAGCAACCTTTTAATTCGGAGACAGGATGGCCTTCCTCTGGCCCCTGACATCACACATCCTCTCTAGGACACGGTAAGGTTGGCAGCCGTGTGGTAAACAGGACCCTTGAGGATGCACGGCACTGGTGGCTGGGTCATCTTCCTGTCAATATTAGAGAGGTTCACCAGCTGAGAATTTGAGGGGTCCCTGGAGACCGCTCCAGAAACCCCTTTGGGGAGGGGACAAAGCCATCATTTACAGAGATGCTCCCTGCTCCCTGCACCAAGGTATCCAGCAAGGAGCTAGTGGGAATGAAGCCCTGTCTCAGGGCCGCCTCTGGGAAGTGAAAGAGCATTTCCTAATTTGTACAAAGGTAGAGAGATGAGCCAGTCACAGCCCATGGAGCAGGGGCAAATGAGAGCGTTTTCAACAGTGTTCCTCTCCTGCTGCCACAAGGCATCTAAGTGAGTGGGCTTGCTCACGGCAAGGGTCACGTATGCACCCAGATGGTTGTGACTGAGGCAGGTATCCATGAGAAAATTTCAAGGAAAAAGCAATAGGTTTGGAAGAACACTGAGAACAGGAGGCAGTGCGCTCTGGCTAAGAATCATTCCAAAGACATGCCAGCAAAGGGTCTGCCCGACCGACCTGGGGATCAACCTGCAACATCACTTCATCTAGCTACAACTGAGCTGAACCAAACTGTAAGGAAGGACCATCACTGGAGGATGGGTAAGTAATTTGTGTTCAGTGATCCTGAAGATGACAGCTTCATCACCCTCTTGGATATTAATCATTTCATAGATGATGCCCAGCATTCTTCTCCTCTGTGTGCATGCATTTATACACATATGTGTTTTTATATCTTACTTTCAACCAAGGGAATTGCTTTGATGACTCCTTTATTAACTAATAAACTTCTCCCTACTCGTTTTGCCATATGTAAGTGGACTAAATATTGTAACTATAATTCTTGTTTGATAACTGTTTGGTGTATGTAATTTTACCATGTTAAAGTTAAAACTTTCCTTTTTATTTAGACAGAAAAGAAGAGATAATGTAGGATTCCCCTCTGTATGCTGTGAATTATGTTTTATTACCATTGGTTAATAAAACAATGGCTTAGCAGAGTAAAGCCAGGCAGTAAATCCAAGCAGAGATAGAGAAAGAGAGTAGGCAGAGTAAAAGAGACACCATGTAGCTGCCAAAGGAGACAGACGCTGGGTCCTTACCAGTAAGTCACAGCCTCGTGCTGATACATAGATTAATAGAAATGGGTTAATTCAAGATGTAAGAGCTAGCTGGAAATATGCCTGAGTCATTGGATGAGCAGTGTAGTAATTAAAAAAAAACAACTTCCACCTGCTTGTGTATAAATAAGTAGATATAAGATAATTCTAAGATTGATATATTTTATAATTACTTATATTTCAAAATAAAAGATAACTATACATTGAAACTTCACCTTTGCTGTTTATCAGGCCTGACCTTCAGACTCCTACCTTCCCCCAAAAAAACTCACTGCCTTCCCTGGCTGGCTGAAGTCTAAATCATCTCCTTTGTAGGCATTATCGAATCAGGTCTGGTATCCTGCATCCTTCGGGCCTGATCTTAGTCCAGCTCCTTGAGTAGAAAGTAAGCACCAGATGGGTTCCATCTCTTACCTCAACTGGTCTAGCTCACTGATGTGTGTATGCTGTTCCAGGCCCAGGGCTGGGTTATCTCAGGATTGCATGTTCTTCCCCTGTTCTGTCTCCTTTTCCCCAAGAAGGCGACCTCATCCACCCCTGCCCCAGCTTGAAAGCTCCGCCAGCCCTCTCTCCCTGCAGGCAGAGGAACTCACACTAGCATAACCTCATGGAACTGGACCCTAGTCCTCCCAGCTGCTGACCTGAACACATCCTACTTATTACACAGTAACAGGGGGAGACAAGTGGGCAGCAGACATCCCTGCTCCTGGGGACCAAGTTGTCCAAGGACCAGAACTTGCCATATTGATGCCCTTGTAGCCTATCATTTAGCAACTAAGTCCACAAAGCCAGTCTCTTGGTGACATGCCCAGGCTGACAATCAGAGGAGATTCTGCAGCAGTCACACAGATGACATCTGCTTTTGAGGCCAAGGAAAAAGGATCTGTTGGTACTTGGGCTGAACCAGGGCCACAGAGCCTCTCTGTACCTGCTCCAAGAGACACCTGCAGGCTGTTGGAGAATTGTTCCTGATAGCAGACCCCTGGCCAGGGCCACACACTGAGCACAGGGCTGGTGCTCCTGGTGGCCTGGGCTGGGACAGACTGCAACCTGTTGGGACAGATGGATTATGTCACTGCAGAGACAGCAGGGCAGGAAGGAGGACAAGGTAAAGAAACACAAAATGATCCTGGCCCAGGTCACTCTTCCCTGGAACTGGGCTTGCTCTTGTGGCTTCAAGCAGAAAACTGTAACTTCTCTCAGAGACCTTGGAGGGGACAGCAAGTCAAGGCAGGAACCGGACATCAGCCTCAAATCACGTGTTTGCCTTTCTCCCCAACCCTGGTGGGTAGAGAGAGCAACGTCCCCTTCCTTCTGGGTACTCTGCTACCTTCACCCATCCCAGTGGGTCTCGGGGACAGCACTGTCCTTATTCTGCAGCTGAGAAGTTGAGAGTCAGTGGAGGGTACACCCAACCAAGGCGTTGACACTGTCCCTTGTCTGTCTGAGGACGTAAGGCAGGAATTTCTGCCAGAGAGCCAAAGATCGTTTTGACTGGTTTTCGAGAGAGAAGCACCCAGGGCAGCCTTTGTTCTCTGCAGTCTTCCTTAGCCCCTTCCTTCCACTTCTACCATGGGTAGGTTCTGGGGTTTCCAAGACCAGGAGGAAGGGGCAGCCAGCCTGGGTGGGACAGCTGCTCTCTCCCAGATCTCTACTCTTAGCAGGTGCTGCTTGAACATCCAGCCCAGGACACAAAGGCTAGATTCAAGGCTCCAGAATCTTAGACACTGGATGTCGGGGAACTCAGAAGTCAAAGCCACTGCTCACGGGGGTTGGGGAGACACTCCAATGCCCAGCAACAACGTAGTGTCTCCCTGAGAAGGTATGTTTGCGAGAACAAAAAACTAGAGCCAAAAGAAGGACACAGGTCCCCTGACAGAGTTACAGAGGTGAAGTGTTGTGAACAATTCCTGATCCAGCTCATATACCATGCAAGTATCGCCCTGTTACTTCACCGTGACCATTAATGGCCTCTGAGGAGATGGGCAGGAACGGCATTACTTTCACTTCTCAATGACGCTTCAGCAGGCCTCCTTCAGAACAAGGGATGCCCCTGCACACCCTGCCCCAAACAGTATTTAAGAGACCTGTCCTTGCCTGAGTCACTAGCTAGGACAATAGTATCCCAGCAACTCTTTGATGATGGGGCAAAAATGAGATATCCTCACAGGTACTGGGGACCAGATCCAGTAGCGACCCTCTGATGCCTCCTCATCTGTCTGCCTGGGTCCTGGACACTGGGGTCATCACATTACACACAGCTGGCTTCAGGAGCCTGTTCCTCTGCACCATACGGGGTGGGTAGGCTAGATGCCCAACAGGGAAGACCCCTAAGCCTGATCACAGGCTTGCGTGCCCTTAGAGCTGGCCTGGGAAGTTCCAGGAAACACAGCAAAAGCCTTCTCTTGCCATGGTGCTGAGAGGGAGGAAGGGTCCACAGCAGTGGCTCTCAACCTTCCTAAGACTGTGGCCCTTTGAGACAGTTCCTTGTGCTGCGGTGACTCCCAACCATAAAATTATTTCTGTTCCTACTTCATAACTGTCATTTTGCTACTGTTATGAATCGTAATGTAAATTTCTGTTTTTCCGGTGATCTTGGGTGAACCCCATGAAAGGATCATTTGACACTAACGGGCCACAGCCCACAAGTTGAGGACCGCCGGTCTAGAGGATGCTTTCCAGGCTCACAAGCCTTAGAACCTGACCGCTGGTCCCCGCACTGCCCTGCCCTCCACCCACCCACCCAGTCATCCACCCTCACTTTCCTCATCTTTATCTTGCCTTGAACACCAACTCCACAAAT